>NC_137795.1:106603211-106940711 GCF_963383645.1 Muscardinus avellanarius
GCCCTTTGTTTTTGTTGCCTTTAAGATTCTCTGCTTGGCTTCCACATTGGTCATTTTGACAATTATGTGGCGTGGGGATCCTCTTCTCCGATCCTGTCTAAAGGGAGTTCTATAAGTTTCCTGGATCTGTGTATCAACCTTTTGCTCTATGTTTGGAAATTTTTCTGCTATTACTTCCTTGAAGAGATTGTTGATCCCTTTGGTTTCACTTTCTTTTCCCTCTTCTATTCCAATTATTCTTAGGTTAGCTCTCTTAAGATGGGCCCATATTTCTTCCATGTCAGATTCCTGCTGTTGGATATTTTTTTCTAGATTAGAAACTATGCGTTCATTTTTGGAATGATCATCTTCTAAGAGCGAGATTCTGTTCTCCATGTGGTCTAATCGGTTGTTTGTGCTTTGAATTGGGGCCTTTACTTCATTAATTGCATCCTTTATCTCTTTTTGGCTCTCTCTGAGTTCTTTTCGAAACACCTCTATTATTTCTACAGTTATTTTCCTGATTTGATCTTCTAGAAATCTCTGATTTTCTGTTTTATCGGGTTCTGATGTTGTGGGGTTGTGGGTATTCATTGCTCCAGTGTTATTCCTCTTTCCCATGATTTCGGAAGTTTGTGCCTTCTCTGGGTTCTTCCCTTGGGTCACTATGACTTCACTTAAGGTGCTCTGGATCTCGAGTCTGTAGTATCTCAGACCCCACTACTCCTTTACTGGGTTGTATCACAGAGTCTCCGACCCAGGGAGTCGATAGAGGCTGCTTTAAACTATGGGGGTTGCCAGGTTGCACGTTCTCCTATGGTGTGATATCTCTGCCACCGCCACTCCCCCACTGGGTCAAGTCCCAGGGTGTACAGTACTGGGATTTCTCCTCTGTGGCCCGCAATTTGACTCACTGTTCTTGAGTTCGCAGATGTAGCTGTACTGGACTCGGTGAATTCGCTGCTGCTGCCGGCGGTGGCAATATGGTGCCGCTGCTACATCCTCGGCCGTGAGGCTGGCTTATTTCTTCTTGGTTTTGAGTTCCACTCAGTCCCTGCAGCGTGTGCTGAGCTCAGCCACTGGGAGCTTTAGATGCTCCCTGCACTGAAAAATCCCGCCTGGCTGTTCCGCAGCGGCTCACCTCGGCTTGCTGTAGCCGGCCGGTGAACTCGCCGCTGCCACCGGCATTATGGCGCTGCTGCCGCGGCCTCGGGCGTGAGGCCGGTGTATCTCCTCTGTGGCTTTGAGCTCTGTTCTCAGTCTGCTTTCTCTCTGGAGCCTGGTGATTTTTTTGTTTCTCTGGTGATGGTGTTTTCTGGCTATGAAAGGCGCTGATTTTGTGGTAATGGAGATTGGTTGTTAGCGGGGCTCTTAAGCCCCGCTTTTCTCGGTCGCCATCTTCCCGGAAGTCTGGTATTCTTAAAAGATTATATTATTTGAGATGTAATATTTGGCTAAAGTAACTTCCATGCATTTTAAGTTTAAAAAAATCAAAATAAAAAATAGTACAGTAGGTTTTATTTTTGAAAGCTGTTATAGTTTATGTTCTCCCTTTAAGTTTAGCTCTGAAATTATTCGCAGCTAAGAACCTAAAAATATAAAAACTGATCGGCTATGTGGATAACTGTATCCAAAAAGATAGGAGGATGCATCTCTTGGGCAGATTACATGGAATTATTCTAGTAGCCAGAGATAATTCCCCCATGGAGTCTCATAGAAGGAGCACTGCATACTGAGTCTTCCTGGCTTGTGCAGCAGACAGAGATGGACTGCTCAAATCACATTTAAAGAAGGCACTCTCTGGCCAGCCAAGTGAGTGTGGTCAGGTGACACATTCAGCTCTAGTTCCTTTATCTGTCTCAGCTTTCAAACTAAGGACATGCTCTTCTCCAGGTCATCCCCAAGCGGTGACTGGATAGAATGAGTCACGGGGACAGGGCCATCTCCACCCCAGCAGGACCCCGACAGGCAACTTTGCTCTGGAGCGCCCCCTTTGGGCCAGCACAGACCTTGTCAGACCTGCAAGGGGTCTGTGGGCTGCTTGTGCCCCACCCTGCCATTGCTCTAGTCTTCAGACGTCTGCTCCCAAGGAAGCTTTGACATTTCGAGCTCCAGATGAGCAGTTCTTGCTCAGAGAATCTAGCCTGTGCAGCCTGCTTATAGGACAGTAGAAAGTTGAATGTAACAGAAATGACATACAGAGGGCGATGCCTAAGAAACAGAAGTGGGAAGGAACACACCACTGTGGACTGATTTAGAAGAAAGGACGGTCTTCCCCATCCTTACAGGGTGCTCCAGGAGCACTACTCCTCCAGCATTCTTAACTCCTGAGTGCCTCGGGGTTGAGGTTACTGTTTCTGGAGAAGAGATGGTGTCCAGAGACACCGCCTCCCCGCCACGCACACAGCTACTTGGGATTCTTCCCACTTGAAGTCTCAGTGTCCCCTCACACTAACCATATTTGGGGATGAATTGTTCATCTTGAGCACCTAAAGTTGTCGTCTCTTTTATTTTCTTGCTTTTTAATCATTGTAAACCGGCAAAAAAAAAAAAAAAAAAAAAAAACCCAAAGCTTAGTGATTTAGAATCAAGAGTTCAGTCCTCGCGTTTTTCTTTGGCCCTTGATGTCCAGCTACTCACTGAGTCTTTATTGCTTTCTTGGGAATCTCTTGCTGTTCTCTTATCTCTCCACGCCCAGCTGATGTGCCCTTTTTTCCAAACTCCAGGGCAGTGATGGGCTGGTTGCTTACCAATTTTATGACTTCTTTTCTTTCTGTGGGAAATAACCAGCTGGCATCTTATAAAGCAGAAACACGCATGAATTTTAAGTGGGTTTCAGGAGGAGGTATTGGATGTCAGTGGTTCTGCAAACTATGTTTACTACTTTTTATTGATTCCATGATGGGGATGGGCCATGGACCCCCTATGAATGTGAGCACTGACCACTGGACTATCCCCTTAGAGAGCGTGAGGATGTGCTGTAAGCCCCTTAGCTTAGCACATAAATCTCATCAGAGTTTATTCTCTCATTTCCACCATCACCACCCCTGTAATTCAAACACACCGATATTTACCACTTACTCCAGTTACTGGCAGTTGTAATGCTTCATGGAGCATTTGTTGCCAGGGATTGAACCTGAGGGGAACTCTCTCCAAGCTACATCTCCACCCCTTTTTAAACTCATTTTTATTTTTTGGTGGTACTGGGGATGGTACCCAGGGGCATTCTACCTCCTAGCTATACTCCCAGCCCTATTTTTTATTCTTTATTTTGAAACAGGGTCTCATTGAGTTGCAAAGGGCCTCACTTAGTAGCTGAGGGTATTCGTGAGCTGAATCCTTCTGTCTCAGCCTCTCAAATACTGGGATTACAGGCATGCGCCACCATGCCCAGCCCCTTTTTTATTTTTAGAACAGGGTCTCAGTCACTTGCTGAAACTGACCTTAAACCTGCAATACTCCCGCTCCAGTCTCCTAAGTACTGGGATTACAGGTATGTCCCACTGTACCTGGCTAAAATTTGGTTTTAATTTTGAAGATGTTAAATATTAATCACTATAAATGTGTCACAACAGATGCTCAAGAATGGCATCGCGATTTTTTTCTTTTAATTTTCTACTCTTTCTGCCTTTCTTGTGCTAGCTACTATGTGAATAATTAGTGAATCCCTCTGTACCAAAATTCCAAATTCTCTGCATAGTGGCTTTTTTAGGGCTGCTCTATCTATATATCTTTTTTCCAATGAGGATTGAATCCAGAGGCACTCTACTTCTGAACTATAACCTAACCCTATTTTATTTTTTTTTTACAAAATAGGACTCACTAAGTTTCTGAGGCTAGTCTTGAACCTGTGATCCTTCTCTTTCAGACTCCCAAGTGTTGGGATATAGCTGGACATCACTGCACCCAGTTCATGCTATCTCTTCTTTCCAAGACTCTTTTTCTTGCCTTCTGCTTAGAGATAATTCCTATAGTCCTTCAGAGCACATCTTAATCACCTCTCCCTTTTCTCTGATCTCCTGGCTTGACTCTCTTCCTCTCATGTACAGTAGTTCCCTCCTGCTGAGTCTTTAGTTTCTGGAACTTTAGCTGTCATCAACCAGGGTCCAAAAAGTATTACATGGAAATTTCCAGAAATAAACAGTGCATACATTTTAAATTGTGTACCACTTTGAGTTATCATAAAGAATCTCACACCATCCAGCCCCATGTCACCCAGGACAGAAACCATCCTTTTTCCAGCATATCCATGGTGGTTGGGAGGGAGAAAAAGAGGGTGAGAAAGGAAGCCACATTCATATAACTTTTATTATGGTATGTTGTTATAATTACTTTATTTTATGATGTTATTATTTTCTTACTGTCCCTATTTTATAAATTAAACTTTATCCTAAGTATGTATATTAGGAAAATATAGTACATATGAGGTTTAGTACTATCCATGGTTTCAGGTATTCAGAAGGGGTCTTGGGCTATATTCCACCTCAGATAAAAGGATTTACTGTATCTATTTCCATTGTATCTCAATCACATTATTACCATAGTGTTACCTAAGTGTTGCTCCCTGGGAATAATGATCCTACAGTATTTGAACTCAGATCTAAGTATCCTCACAAAATCTTGAATGAATAGGGTTCACTTCCCACTTTGACATCTCTATGCTCTCTGTATTTTATTCTAGGAACTGAAATGAGCTGTCAGAACAGATGGCTGTTAGAAACTGGCCTTAAGTATGCTACAAAGTAGGTTTAATTGTGGTCATGGACATGCTTCTTTCTCAGGGGTTCCATTTCTGAAATGGAAATTAATTTGATTCTCCTCTGGAGTGATGTCAGATTAATGTTATGCCATTTGGAAAGGCCTCTAGGACTCTCAACGAAGGGCATTTGTTATTAGCCTCATTGATACTTGAAACTGTTGTAGGGTTTATCTATTTGCTGCACAGCAAGACATTTGACATTTTCTTCAGACAGCACATCCCAGGATTCATTAAGAGATTTCTGAATGGCTCAGGACCACACCCAGTTTAACACCAACGTGCTCTCTGTTGATCCTGACATCTTTTCTTGGAGTTGTCACAGGGTATTTAAATGATAACCTAACACATGATTAAGGTTTCTTAGTCCCTGTAAAGATTCTGGGTATAATTCTATAGCAGTAGATAATAAACAGATTCTCTGAGGTCCAACAGGGAATTTGAAAAGAAGCCCAAATTTTTACACTTCAGTCACTTTCTTACAACATCCTGGTAAATAAAGGTGGTCAGCTAGAACTATAGAAGGGATAGCAGATGCATTTATGGGGACAGGAAGTTACCAATGGAAAGATCTTAAAGTGGAATCTCTCATACTCAAAACAAAGCTTCCATTCCAGGGAGAGATGCCCTTTCTTCAAGGATGTTATGTAAGAGCCAATATGCACTTGAACTCTGGCACAGAAAGCACTGTTCTGCAGTATTTCTGAGTGTTCATTATATTTATAAGCTCAAGAAGAACTTGAGCATGGGGCGACCCAGCCAGCTGCAGTCCCTATAGGCCGGGAGCAGCCAGTACGAGATGTGATATCTCATGCCCAGAGGCTATAGAAATAAAGTGCTGCAGGCAGCTGTGCGTCCCTTTTGCTAAACATCCAATGGTTCCATTTTTAACACCGGATATCTATTATTAAGACAATCAGCTCACATGTCAATTCAAAAGCTACCAGGGACCTGGAGTCCGTAGCATAACATACATGCTGACTTCCCGTGGCTGTTGAGTGAGATCATCACTCTCTCCTTTTGTGCGGGACACATGAATTCCAGAATAAGCACCTGGAAATATCACTTTCCTATGACACCACCCCCCCAATTCAAGACTGTAGGAAAACTACGTTCTGAAATGGCTTTAATCTTATCAGAAGCTATATGTAAAATTTAAGACCCTCTGCAAACTGGCTTCATCTTCTTTATCAAATCAATTTCTCATTACTCTCCGCATAAAATCTACTCCAGGCATCCAGGACTCCTCATCTTTGCTCAATGGTTTTTATTCACATTTCTTCTGGCAAAATTTCGCTGTCAGTTTCCTCTGCCCAGTCAGGCCCTGCCCATTCCTTTCACTGGCTTCGAAACTAGTGTTTTCCTCTTCTTGAATAAGTCAGTGATATACCTATCAATTTATGCCTATCCCTAAACCTCAGAATTTGCCATCGATGGACACACGAACACCTGATGCTTCTTATTTGTGTACAGTATCATCACCCATGTTAGTATGAAGGCGCACATGGCAGGTCCATGTCCTTTACTTTGTAGGGCTACATTTCTCATCTTTTAGAAAGTTGATGTAAAGTCTGCACATGACAATTCACCTTATTCAGTTGTAGATTTCTTTGAGAAATAAAGACAGTTGTGCACCATGCTCAATCCATAACACAGTCCATTGCAAAGGACATCTCCAGTGTGTCATGTTACACTCACCCCTTCCCACCTACAGACATGAGTGGTCCTATCTGCCTTCTGTCTCTACAGTGATACCAGGTTTTTCTTACTGAGTCCTTGTCTTCTGTAGTCTATGAATGAAACAGGCACAGATAGCAGAAGAGCTTGTGTAAGAGCATGGAGGTTTATTTTAAGCTAGGAAGGAAAAGAAGACAGCAGTGCTCCCGCGCAGGGGAGGGAACCCAAGGGGGCATGCCACAGAAGCTCTCGGGAGATGACTTTTTATCCTATTTTGTGATTCTCCCATTTGTCCCCTTGTGATTGACCAATTTCTCACTTGTCCCCTGGCTTTCTCCCTTCTGCTCTCATTCCCCCATATACTTTCAGCTGCCACGTATCTAGCCCTGTACACGTGTTTCCTTACTTTCTTCCTCCCCTGTGGGTCCTGAGCTGGTAGGCTGCCCTTGGTGTTGCTGATCTAATCTGTAAATTTAGACAAATGTCAAGAGAGTACATTATCGGTTGTCAGCCTTGGGAGTAGAATGTAGCCACGGTGTTTACGACCAGTCTCAGGAACCATAACTCTGTTTCCTTGTTCTCATTTTATTAACCCTCTGTTCTCCAAGGTCCTCAATCCCTCACTACCCAGCTGTTCCTAACTCCTCAATAGTTTTCCTCTCTGGAACCATACAGTACATAGTCCTTTGTGTCCATATTCTTTTACTTAGTGTATGTGTTTGCAACCATGTTGTATGTGTCAGTAGTACACTTCTTTGTTTTTCAGAGTACTAATTTATTGTATGGGTATACTTAGTATCCATTGGAGAACCTTTGGGTAATTTCTAACATGGAGCATTAGAGCTGCTATGAACATTCCCATACAGAGTGTTGTTTGAGCATACATTTTCATTTCACTTGGATAGATGCCTAGGAGTGAGTTTGCCGGGTTGTTAGTGGAATGTTCATTTATGCAAGGAACCGATGCTGCAGTGGTGATGGGGTTTTGTGCTTGGACCAGCAGTGAAGAAGAGATGCAGTTGCTCAGCATCTTAGTGCTTCTAATAGGTGTGTCCTGAAGCCAAGTTAGGGTTTTAATCAGTGTTTCCCTAATGGCTGCTGATACTGAGTATCTTTCCATGTTCATATATATTTTACACTTATTTTATCTTGTTGTTGGCTATTTCATAGTACTTGCAAAATATTAGGAATGCGTTAGATCCTACATGAGTATTGTTTGTGGGTTGTTAAACTGCAGAACACTAACACCATTCTTTTCTGTGTCCCAGCTACTCCCTGGTGCTATCTGCTATCATCATTGAACATACCTTTAACACCTATAATAACCACATGAGTGCGTAGGTATTACACCCATTTGATAATGAAAGGGGCCAAGGAGCACTGAATTGGCAATGTTAAATTTAAATCTTTAACTCCTCCAGGAGTTTTTGTGTTTGCATGTTTAGGTTCTTGAAGGTGTTTGTTTTGTTTCGGTCCTGAGGATTGAATGAACCCAGGGCTATTTTATCTGTGATCTACACCCCCAGCTCTTTATGTTTTGAAACAAAGTCTTGCTAAGTAGCTAAGGATCTCACGCCTTAGCTGAGGCTGGCCTTGAACCTGCAATTCTCCTGTGTTAACTTCCCAAGTACTAGTGTTAAAAGCATGCAAAACCTGGACTGGTTGTTTTTTCTTTTTATAAACTGATGCTAATGATGATTTAGGAGGTAAAATTAAGTCAAAATAGGACAGAATAATCTGTATTATATAAAGATGATGAGAGAGAAGAAAGGAACCAGCGCTTGGGAAAGCATGAGAAAATATAGATGTGATAACAGGAAGGAGGAAAGGAGAGAAAAAGATAGATTTTTGTTGTGGGTTTGTTTTCTGGGGCTTGGGCTAAAAACAAAAGGTAGAGTTAGAAGCAGCAGCTATGAAGAGACTTTGGGAAGCTAGAGATATGAAGAGACCATTTAGTATGTTGGCTATTTAATTAGGAAATACAGTTCTCTTTTTGGAATCTTTTAATTAAGCCAAAATATGGAATTTAGAGAAGAGGGATTAAATATTGTTCATATTGTTAGTAGTATAAGCTGTAGAACTTACTAGGATTTCACCAGTTATGCACACTCCCATTGCATGCACACCTGTATAGATATGTATATTCATATATAGTTCTATGCAATTTTATCCAGTGTGTCACTTTGTAGAGTCACCACCACCACCACAATCAATATATTTAACTGCGAAATTCCCACAAGACTCCCCTGTGCCACCCACTTGTGTAGCTATAGAGACCCTATTCATATTTAAGTCTTGGAAGCTACTATTTTTTCTCAATCTCTATAATGATGTTGTTTCACAAATGCTGAATTTGTGAAACTATGCAATACACATATCTTTCAAGTCTATTTTTTTCACCCAGCATAATTTCTTTGAGGTTTACAAGTTTTTTCATGGGCCAATAGCTCTTCATTTTTTTTTTACTAAGTACTATTTCATGCCACGACTATACCACAGTTTGTTTAAACAATGTTTCAGTTGGTATTCTCACTGCTATGGCTCAAAAATCCTAATGACCATAATCTAGAGGACGAATGATTTATTTGCTTTCTCTTCTGAAGGTCTCAATCTATTTTAGGCTGGGTCATGCCTGCAGAGCTAAGGGCATCATGGTGGTGAGAAACAGAGAGAGCAAGGGAGGGGATGAGGAGTGTGTGTGTGTGTGTGTGTGTGTGTGTGTGTGTGTGTGTGAAGGCCATATCCCAAATAACCTTCCTCCTCAGCCAGACCCTGCCTGCCTTAACACCCTTAAAATTCATTAATCCGTCAGTGGACTCATCCACTGATGATATTAGACTCCTCTTGAGTCAGTTATTTATCTCTGAGCATTTTCAAATTTTTAATACCCGAGCTTTTCCAGGGTCCATTCTATGTCCAAAGTACATGGTCCATGCACGCATGGAATCACACTTGGTTGGTTGATATTTCAGGCAATTTTGAGTAAACTGCATGAACATCCATTTTGCAGTTTCTATATGAATTTAAGTGTTCATTTCTCTAGGGTAAAGGTAAAAGCCCATGGATATTATTTCTGGATTCTATGGGGAGTCTCTCTTTTTTTTTTTCTTTTTCTTCTTATTGTTAAAGAAACTGCATACTCTTTTCCATGATGACTGTCATTTTCTGCCTCCTCCAGGAATACTGAGGGGGATTCACTTTCTCTGCCTCCTTCCAGTGTTTGGTATTATCACTACTTTCACAGTAGTCATTCTGATAGGTTTTCAGTAATACTTCATTGCAGTTTTAATTTGGCTTTCTCTAATGACTGATGATGCTGAATGGCTTGGCATGGGCTAATTTTCCATGTGTAGAGCCTCTTTGTTGGAAAGTGTCATGTCTTTTTCCCATTTTGTAATTTTTTATTTTTGCTATTGAGACCTGAGAGTAATTTGTATGTTAGTCCTTCATCAGATCCATATTTCCCAGTTGTCATCCTTAACAGGATCTTTTATAGGGTAAATTTTCTTTTATATTTTGAAAAAAGATGCTGTGCTTTTTGGCGTCACACCTAAGCTTCTTGCTTATCTTGGGTCGTGAATATTTTCTTGCCTATATGCTTTTTCTAGAAGCTTTATAGTTTTATAAACTATACATAAAGTCCATGTTTCATTTTGAGTTGATTTTTATGTAAAGCGTGACATTTAGATCAAGGTTTGTTTTTGAAAATGTGTTTGTTGTCTAAAGATTGCACCAGTAACATATATTGAAAATGTTTTTCTTCCTTTATTGAATTTCTTTTGTGCTTTTAAAAAATATTAATTGGTTTAACTGGGGTTTTATTTCTGTGGAGTTCAACAAGTGTGAAGACTACTCCTGAGGCAGCCAGGACTTACTAAGCTTTCATATGGATAAAGAAACTCAAATAGTTTGACATGAAATAACTTCGATGTATAGCTTTAGTTTCTTCAACGTTTGTGAATGCCATATTGCTAGAATCAAGAACTATGCTGCACAGTGCATAATTTCTAGGATGTCAAAATAGTATTCATTTCGCTTTATGATCACAGCAAGCCCTGCCTGGTACCAAGCTGGAACCTTTCCCTTCTCTAATAAAGTAAGGAGATCAGGAGCTACACATTTGGCAAAGATATAAGAATCCTCCCGTGTCTTTGCAAAATATTTTGACATCAAAATCAGCAGAATTCTTTGGGCTGATCACCATATCCTACTGATACAAGCCTTTAAATTTTTAAGGAAAGAGAAGAAAAAGGAAATCATTCACCTTTCATTAGCTACTATGGTTGGTATTTGAAGGGCTGAGGATGATTTAAATGAAATGCCATATTTTTTAAACACTGGAAGCTGCAGTGAGCCTGGGGAGGTTCACTCTGATTTGCAGCAGATCTGATTTTCAGAGGGCACACGTGAGTCCCAGAGGTATAGGAACATAGAACATGATATGGCCATCCCAAATAATTAGGTCCACTTGAAAGGCCCCAGCAACAGTCCATTGATGAGCAGTATCGTCACCTAATTTTATACATGTATCTTCTAATTTGACACTGAGGTAATATCCCATCTTCTGGGCAGCAACCAAATTCAGAGGGTGAATATAAGCAGTGATATGAGAGACCTATGTCTAAATCCACAGCTAATGCTGCCCCTTGGGATTTTATTTCTTCCAATTTAGAACTTTCAACAAGTTACAGAACTCACACTGCAACTTACATTAGCATCAAATCACAGAACACTTCTCCTGGAAGTAATTCTAGATTCTTGCTGGAGAGATTTAATGTAACTGTGTATGTTCAAACTCTCATGGAGAAATGCTCACATAGAGTTTTAAATGGCAATGCAAAGGCAACATAAATAGCTTCCCTTATTTATAGATTATTTCCCTTATCTCTATTTTTTCTGTTTCTATGGTTGTTCCAGTTTTACTTTTTTATACCTAATTGTACATATGTCTCCCTTAACTAAATATGAAGCTCCCTGAGATCAAAGATTAATTCAAGGACATCTTTGTTACTATATTGTCTGGTGTGTGGATGCTAATGCTAGCGTGTTTCCTTATACGTGAATGTGCTTTACTAGATTAATTCATTTTGATCACACCGAGCCAATTGTACTATCCATGGAATACCACCTCAAATGCCTTTTATAAGCATGTGGTATAAAAAGACTTAAAAAACATTACTAACATACAATTCAATATCCATTTGCATGAGCACATGCCATACAGGCCCTTAATATATTTTCAGCTACTTTTTAAAATTGAGATATTCTTACAGGTGATTATTAGCTTCCTAACTAATTTTGGATACTATACACGAAGATGTTGGAAAACATAGATTTTGTTCATGATGTTTACTGACCTTATAACATTACTAATATGATGATGATGATGATGATGATGATGATGATGATGATGATTATGGTGATGATAAAAGCAGTAATTCTAGTCAGACAAGGTAGTACACTCCTGTAATTCCAGAACTTGGGAGGCTGAGACAGGACAATTGTAGGTTTAAGACCAGCCTCAGTAACTTAGGAGTCACTCAGCAACCTGCCAAGACCCTGTTTCAAAACAAAACAAAACAAAAAATTTAAAAAGGGCTGGGGTCATGTAACTCAGAAATAGAATGCCTCTGGATTCAATCTCCAGTAAAACACACACACACACACACACACACACACACACACACACACACTTCTATTACAAAAGTGGGACTCATAAAATAAAATGTATTTCGGTCTTCAGAGAGTTAAATAATGACATAATAAATTCAAAATGCAGAATTTGAGGACATTTTTGGCAAAACCCGTTTTGCTGACTCTTCATGTGCACAAGGTGTTCTCCAGTTTTCTACCACTAGGTAACAGAACGGTGAGATTGTTCATGGTTGGTTCCCATAAAATGTAATTACTGTAAGACCTAACACATAGCCATTTACAAATATAAATGCTAAGTTTATGTTGCAGAGCAGCAGTTCCACAGCCTAATGTAATAATGTCATAACCTAATGATGCACACATATGCTTGTAAACACATGTAAGTTTTCAGTACCCCATAATAACACTCTGAATGTATCTCAAGAGCTTTAAGGATTACTGCTGCATTGAGACATACACATTTTAATAGCATTTTCTTAAGGATTATTTTTTGTACTGGGGATTTAACCTAGGGGCATTCTATGTCTGAGCTACATCTTCAGCCCTTTTTATTTTTTTACTTATAAAGCGGATTCTTGTTGTCAAGGAACTCTTAAGTTGCTGAGGTTGGCCTCGAACCTACATTCTTCCTGTCTCAGCCTCCCAAGTACTTACAGGTGTGTGCTACCATGTTCAGATCTTGTAAGAAATTTAAAAGAAATGAAAAAACTCCCATAACATGGAGCTTTTCTTAGAAAGGAATTATGTTATAATGAGCAGCAAAACATGCTAATATTTTAGAGGTGTCTTAAAGAATAATATTATTAAAAAGGATACGTAAAAAGGTTACTGTTTTAGCTTTGCATATACACACAAGAATTCTTGCTGCCATTTTTCAGTTTACTGCTGACCACGATCACGTAATGGGACAGTCTACTGCAGAGACCCTGAGGACTGGCAAACCCCCTCCTGCTCTGCTCAAGGAGCCCTGCTCCCACTGCAGACAGGTCCAGGAGGGAGCCTCTTTCACATCACTTGTATCTAACACCACACTGGACCTGCTTCTCTCCCTCTGGTAGACACAGCTCCATAAATCAATGGCTGTTTAAACAAACCAAAAGTAAATCCTGCCATCAGTTTAATTAGAATTAATCTGTCCAGTATATTCACTAATTATAATTTTATGTGACAGTTTGGCAGGATGTAGGTATAATCTGGTCGTTTCTGTACATGGGCTTCTTCCTGTCTCTAAATTATTCACCTAATTCCAGTGGTCATAAATAGTGCAAGAACAGCAGCAGCCACAAGGGCAGAGCTGGAATGTTTTACACGAGATCATGGTTTATTTTGGTTGAGGCTGTCACATAATATCATAAATTTTCTCACTGGGAATATGAAACCAGCTCAAATTTGGAACTAAGTCAGAGCTACTTAATAGTTGAATGATATTAAAAGCCAGAGCAAAATACTTAGGCATGCTTCAGTTTCCCAGGATTCCTTTTTGAGTCTCCCGCACGATGGCTCTGGCACCTCTATTTTTTAACCTTTGAGGTATTTCCATTACCTCCTCTGTAATAGAAACGCCCACCACTTTGGATTCCCTTTGCCACACAAGGTTTTATTCTTCGTGTCCTTAACTGCTACTATAATTGAAAATCTCCTCCCTTCTATATTCCCAGGATTCGATTCACATCAAAATATGTTTCCTCCTTCTCACCCACCCACTTGTGCATTTTAATTAAGAACAACACCCCTGTATTCTTCCTGTTTATCCCCTAAACTTAATTTACATTCTCTTTTTTCTGTTTTTCATACTCGATATCTATTATTACTCCTCTTGGAGATTCATAGATTTGATAAATTACACTTCCCCAAATGACACGCATGGTCTTTCCAGTCTAAACTAACTGACCTATATACTAATAATTCTCAATTTTAGTTTAAGAAAAGAATAATAAAATAAAAAATAGGAAGAGCCTTTGTGAAACACAAATTATACAAGCATGTCCTAAATTAGCCATGATACTATTATGTCATTGTAAAAAAGTGGTTCTCAAAATAATTTCTGAAAAGCAAACAGCAGATCCAATGAAGGTTCATAGAACATGCACCGTAACTCAATTTTCTTTCTCTTCAGACAAGTTAATAGCCCTGAAGCGTGGAAACACATTAAACAGCAGGACATGTGGACTCATGGATCCACTGTGGTATAGAGTTCATCCTTCCAGAGTTTTAAAGCTAGACTTCTGGTCCCCTTTGGTACCCATGAGGATGCTGAGCCCTGGCCAACAGTCTGTAGGTTTAGGGATGGCTTTGGTGACTTTGTAATGATGGTAAATATCAGTAGCTGTCAAATCTACTAAAATTGTTTGTTAACATATCAATTCAACAAGTATGGACTTACTGTTTTTGTTATGCTTAGAATTCCATTATGTGCTGTCCAGCAAGCAAATCAATCAAAGACAGGTTTTTACCTTAACCAGAATCTTATGCGTTGGGTAGATGGTGAGATCTCATCTGCTACTGTGTAGGCACTAAGATCTACACTGGACTTTATATCGCTCTGCTATGATTTGGCCTCTTCATTTCTACTTTAGCAGTAAGAAGACAGCATTTATGTTTGGTTTTCATTGGATTTGAACTAAGTTGACAAAACAAAGATGTGTATGATTAGAATATATAGTTCTCAGCCATTTTTAAAAAGGTTAACTCTATCCCCAAGTGAAAAAGTCGCAAAGATTTCTATTAATCAAAGTAGAATATCTGAGTATGGTGGCACAAACTTGTTATCCCAGTACCTGGGAGGCTGAGACAACAGGATCGCAGGTTCTTAGCTATGCCCAGCTACTTAGTGAGGCCCTCTACAACTTACCAATACGCTGTTTCAAAATAAAGAATAAAAAATACGGCTGGGTGTGTAGTTTAGAGGTAGAATGGCCCTGGGTTTATCCCAGTATTGCAAAAAAAAATTAAAAAGAGTTAGCTTTGGGAAATTGGTGAAGTCTTTATTTGCCTATTTGCCTTTGCCCCCAACATGAAGGACTTTTTGTGCCCTGTAGGATGACTTCTTCAATCCCATAGAAATCAGATTTGGAAGGAGCTTTTTCTTTCATTAAAATTTACCTTCCCTTTGTAGCACTTTTTGAGAAATTTCCTCTATGTACTTCTATCCTCTAAACATTTATCAATGCCTCCTTCAATTCTGCCTTCCTTGCTCCAAAGCTCTAATGGATGCTGGAGGAAAATGTGTGTAGAAAATCAAACGCAAAATTCAGCTCTTAATTAAAACGAAGGCTCCTGGTGTCCTACTTGGCTGGCTGCTTTCTGAAAAGAGAACTGGTTCAAAAATCACTGACTTCAGGAGCCATGATCAACATACTTCCATCACTTCCAAGGGGTAATCGAGTTCGGGGGCACTGAATGCTGAACTCAGTCAATTGTTCCAGCAATTCAGTTTATTACTAACCACTGGAAATTAGACCAGGTATCTCAGTCCTGGATGGGGACTGTCCCTCAGATCTAACCATGTGTTCAGTTGTGGACAAAAGACCATAGAGTGTGATGAGAATGAAAAACAAAAGGTGGGTAGATAGAATCTACAGATAAATTGATAGAATCTATCAATTAAGATTGATAGATTGATTTTTGCTAGTGAGAATGGAACCCAAGGGCTTTCTACCTTCAAGCTATACTGCCAGCACCATCTTTCTATTTTGAAACAGGGTCTTGCTAAGTTGCTGAGGATCTTAATAAGGGGCAGAGGCTGACCTCAAAATCTGCAGTCCTTCTGCCTCAATTTCCTAAGTACTAGGACTACAGAGATGCATCCCCACATTCAGTTTACTAAGAACTCAGAGCCAATCCTATACCAGCATCTCATGATTGTCCAGGGGAGAGACAGTCTAATCTTTGTTCTTGGGATGTAGACTCCATGCTTACCTCCACTCTTTTAATTTCATTAATCAGTAACATGTTCCAAATTCTGTGATAAAAATTAATCTTACATTAATTACACTTTAAATCAGCCACCCCATGCTTTTACAATAGCACTGAAAATGTCATTGGCAAGACAGTGCATAAATCATTACTGCGGGTTGCTTGCTTATGAGGACGTCCATGTAGCTGAGAGTTCCTTGAAAAGAGCATGGACTTTTCAAAAAAATTTTTTGTACTGAGAATTGAACCTAGGGGCATTATACCTCTGAGTTATACCCCTCAGCCCTCTTTTATTTATTTGTTTGTTTGTTTGTTTGTTTGTTTAGGTGGTACTGGGGTTCCTGCAAACCCTTCTACCTCTGGGTTATACTCTCAGATCTATTTTTATACTTTTATTTGGAAACAGGGTCTCTTAAGCCAACGAGGCTGGCTTCCAACCTGCAGGAGCCTCCTGTCTCTGCCTCCCAAGCGTGGGGATTACAAGCATGCACTACCACGCCTGACTTATTTTTTTATTTTGAAACAAGGTCTCACTACGTTTCTAAAAAGTCTCCCTAGGTTGCTGAGACTGTCTTAGATTCTGTGATCCTCCTTGGTCAGCATCCCAGGTACTGGGATTATGGCATATGCCCACCTCAAAACAATTTGTAAAGTTCATTTCTAGGATTTGGCCACACTTGGAAGGTATAGTGTATTAGGCATTTTAAATTCTCTTTCACCTAATTTTATCAACAAGCATATCATAGGAGACATATTTTCTTCTGTGATTATCCATTTTTTATTTTTCTATTTTAATAACCTGTTATCTAGGTTTATAAACCTTATATGGTGCTGCCCTATATCCTCAGGGGACATGTCCCCAAAGCCCCAGAGGATTCCTAAGCCACAGAGAGCACCAAGACCTTTATATCCCATCTTTTTTCCTATTTGTCTTGTAGCATTGCCATACAGTACACGAGTTCACCTGTCTTTTCATACTTTACGTCTTGGTGGCTCCTTTGAATCACCACTCTTGTGCTTTAGGACTATTGGTAAGTAAAATACAGGTCACATGAACACAAGCTCTGTAATACCTTGACAGTCTGATAACTAAGACAGCTACAAAGTGACTGAAGAGCAGGTAGTGTATACAGCATGGATACTCTGAACAAAAGACTCATTCAAATCCTGGGCACAACAGGACAAGACAGTCATGTAATTTCATTACACCATTCAGAATGGATCGCAGTTTAAAACATATGAATTACTTTTGGAATTTTCCATTTAGTAATTGTGGACTGTGATTAATCAAGAAGAACAGAAAACAAGAAAAGTAAAACCATGTAGTAAGGGAGGCGTAGTGGAGGGCACAGCCACTAGAGACCTACTCCAACCCACTTCCTGGTAGAACCTCCAAACCCCTAATGACACAGTTATGGGATTTGTTAAGTCAGCACTTAACTTTTTAAAGTCTCCAGAAGGCCATAGTACTTTGTAAAACTCTGTACCACATTAAGTTGCCATATCTACTATTATCTAGGCTAATCACTGGTTATTAACTCTCTGAGCTTCCATTGCCTCAAGTATTAAAATAAAGAAGAGTAATAATCAAATAAGTCTAAAATCCTGATAGTCCTAGAGTAATACTAGAGGTAGTTGACATTTTTGCCATGCCAAAAGAGACTGACAAAAAGATACTGATTTTTATCTCAAAGAGTAAGAGCGCTAGCTCTGAGGGAACTTCAAGATTATCAGCTTTAACACTTTAATTTTGCAGATAAGGAAACTCAGGGCTTGAGAAATGAAGTAACTTCTCAAACTTTCCAGGCAATAAGTAGCTGGCACGAGAGACGTCAGCTCTCCTGCTGGAGCCGAGCTGTCTCTCCCTATGCCATGAAAAATACCTTCTTGTATTTTTATTTAAATCAGAGATATTTTAAAGTAAATCTCATCAATGAGATTCAACGAGGCACAGATATTTCAGAAGACTACAGTCAGGAAACAGGCAAAGGGAGATGAAAAACAGCGTGTGTCATGGCACCCAGACAGGCAAATTAGCATTGATTCACAGTGCTGAAATGAAATAAGGACAAGCCTAAAGAAATTCAAAGGTTTGGGGCAAAGGAGAAATTTAATAAAAATGGAAATAAGACCCAGAGAGGTGCTGCCAGGCTTTTGTCATTGACATTCAGGGCCCTTAGGTTCATCTTTACTGGGACAATGGGAAGGATGGGATGTGATCTCTTTGTAGACTGATAGACTTTTCCACCCTAGAATGATAGACTTTGTCTTTTTTCTTCACAAACTCTACTTATAATAAACATGAAAAAAGAGCAATCTACATCTGTCACTGTTGCTAATGGCAACCATCTTTCATATAGCACCTGCTTTTCACATCACAAACATTTTGGTCCATTTCACTTTACCTCATCCAGTCTTCAGAACTCGAGTTTTTTCTTCTTCCCATATTTTCAAGGGCTTAACGCAGCTTCCATGAAATGCCATTTGTGTCCTCTCTCTGCTTTCTGACCTGCGTTGTTTTTTCATTCCATCTTCTACTTGTCCTGTACCTTCATTTCTTCCTCACATTCCTAGTTTGGGATCTCTAAAAGTATTTCTGGTAGAAAATAATGGGAGCATTCATTTTTAGTACATATCACAGTCTTACAAAGCATCTAGTTTATAACATTCAGGAATTTCCTTAGAAGAAGGCATACCAAAACTCATAACTGTTAAATTGTATGCATAATGTGTTTTAAAATTGCTTCTGGACCCTAGTTCAAAGGCTGAGCACACCAATCTGGTGTTTATAAAGGCACACTGGGTACGGATCCCACCCAGCCTTACATCCCCAAGGATTCCATGGGCCTTTGCACAAATCATAAGATCAAGTGGGGTGAGTGTCAAATGTTACCCTGTGGAGTCGAAGTAGGCGGTGTAACTATCTGCTTCTAAGAGGAAGAGATCATCAAGTCCCACAGTTGCACATTCTGTCTGTCCATCTTATACCTGCTTCTCTTTGTTTACTGAAAACCAATCCACACAGCCCTCTTCCTTTTTATTTTGTACTGAGGAAATGTCCTTTTTAGGTATAGAATGTCTTCTGAAAAGCTCATCTTTTAATGCTCAGAGTTGATAAAATTGAGTCCTGAGGGTTGTAATCTCATCAGTAGATAAATTCAATCTTAATGGATTTACTAGATGGTAACCTTGGCTGGTAGAGTGTGGCTGGAGAAGATGGGCTCCTGGGGGTGTGGCCTTATGACCATGCTTTTGTCTTTGAATTCCCTTGTTTGCTTGTTCTCTTGTTCCTGGCCTCCATGATGTGAGAACAGAGCTCTTCCTTTCTTCCCTGTCTGCTTCTTCACTACCATGCTCTGAGATCTGCAGAACTCAGCCTGACATGAACTAAACCCAAATTCTAAAAAAAAAAAAAGCTATTCTTTCTTTAAGTTATATGGTCTGTTGTTTCGTATTATTGAATATAGCAGTGATGATGTTGACCAAGACAGGGAAGAACCCAGGGTCACTCTATCTCTAAGCTATACCTCCCATCTCATTTTTGTTTGTTTTGTTTTTTTTTTTAATTTTGAAACAAGAGTCTCTTGGTTACTGGGACTGGCCTCACACCTATCATCCTTCTATCTCAGCCTCCAAAATATGAGTATTACAGGCACGAGTTATCATGCACTTCCATGTAATTTCTTTAAGTGACAAACAACATTTTGTGTGTGTGTGTGTGTGTGTGTGTGTGTGTGTGTGTGTGTGTGGTACTGGGGTTCCTGGAAGCCCTTCTACCTCCGGGATACACTCCCAGAACTATTTTATTTTTGGAAACAGGGTCTCTTAAGCCAGCGTGGCTGGCTTCAGACCTGCGCGATCCTCCTGTCTCTGCCTCCCAAGCACGAGGATTACAAGTGTGCGCCACCACGCCCGGCTAAACAGAACATCTTTATTGAGGTGTTTATATTGTTTAACCCTCTTTTCAATGGGACTGAAACATACTTGCTTCCTGGCACCCACACCAGGAATTCACAAGAATTCATGCATAGTAAATATCATAATAACATTAAATTTATCCCTAACCTCTCTGGAAAAATATGATGAAGGCAATTTATACTTCTCATGTTATATTTCAACAGCTATAATTCAGAAGTGTACAGTCTTACCTTTAAGGGTAATACAGCTTTAAAATAGTATTGCACAGATAAAAACAGCATAAATAGAAAACTGTCAAACTAGAGGGCACTATTGTGAAGTTGTTGAAAAGGTTAAATGTCAGAACAGATATAACTGGATAATGACCTGATGCTTTTCCCAGTAACCATTTTTCCTTGTACCACAAACACAAGCATCACATTTACTCAAGGCTTAGGGGAAAAAAAAGGCTAATTAAGTCAAAGGGATGCCACTCTCTATCTTCCCTCTTTAAATCAGAAGATAAGAAGCAGCAAAACAGAGTGTTGGATTATAATTCCTGTAGATTTGGTCATTCTAATACTCCTTCACACAAGCTAAGACAGAGAACATTTATACCTAAATGACACTTTTCTCCATTCTAAAAATGTAGGGATTTTTACTTACTGTTACTGGTGCATTGTGATCATACATCACAGTGAGGTTCAAAGTCACACAAACAAACATGTATACAGGTCTTGGTGTGTTTCCCCTCATAGCCTACCCCACCCCTTGTACATGATAGCGAGATCATTAGTGATACCTTCGTACCTGAGCATTATTTGAACGCTACACTCCCAGCTCTATTTTAATTTTAGTTTGAAATAGCGTCTCAATTGGTTGACGTGAGTCTCACTACTTGCTGAGGCTATCCTCAAACCTGTGATCCTCCTGTCTCAGCCTCCCAAGTTCTAGCCTTACAGGCCTGCACCACCACACCCAGCTGAATCGTTTTTTTCATCAGTTCTTCCTTTTCCCTTTCCTATCTCTCTCCCCCTTTTCTCTCCCACTATTCTACTAGTCACTCTCCTCTGATATCTAAAGTCCCTTTTGTTTCCTGTCTCTCCGTCTCCCATATATAGAGAAAGCACATGACTCTTGACTCTCTGAGAGTGGCATTATATTCTCTGTTTTCATTTTTTCCTGAGAATGACATAATTTTGTTGTTCTTTATGATTGAGAAAAATTCCATTGTGTGTATATATCATTATCCATTCATCTGTTGAGCGACACCTAGGTTGGTTCCATAAGGTGGGTATGAATATGAATTGTGCTGCTATACACATGGATATGTCTTTACCACTGTAATATCCTGACTTTCATTCTTTTGTCAAGAGTGATATAGCTGGGTCATACTCAAAAGGTTCTATTTCTAGCCCTTTGAGTGTGAATTATTTGTGATAACGATTTTAAAGAATCATTGTTCTTTCTGTGGATATCAAAGACTCATTTTCGAACCTTTAAATCCATTCAGATCACAATGTATCTTGATTGCACTAAAATCTAAACCAAAGAAACTATTAAGATCCAGTCACAGGGATGGGAGAAGAGGGAAATTCTCTAATGCACATGATGTACATTCACAAACATATCAGAGTCAATCACTAAGCCCAACATAAAAAGGAATTGGGTAAGGGCTAATTGAGTGATGTGTGCATGTATGCCTTTACCATTTTGTACCCCATTAAGATGTCTGACTACAATGCACCAAGAAAAATTTTAAAAGATCCAGTCATTGACTTGAAAGAACTAATGTCGTTTCCTTTAAGAAACCAAAGGCAGAAAACATAGATGTTTGAAATGCCGATCTTGCAACTGCCCTGTCCTCTTAATGTTTTGGAACTTGTTTACAGCCAGGAATGGTGGCACAGGCCTGTAATTCAAGTATTTGGCAGGCTGAGACAGGATGATTGTGGGTTTATGGTCAGCCTCAGCATCTTAGTGAAACCCCTACAACAGTTTAGTGAGACCCTCTTTCAAAATAAGAAGTAAAATAGGACTGGGGATGTAGGTCTAAGGTAGAATGCCCCTGAGTTCGACACCCAGCAACAGCAAAAACATGTTTATAATCAAAAAAGCCTCCTGTATTTGTTATGAAAGTTCTGCTATGAGCAGAAAAAAAAGAAATACATGATAATGGGTGGGGCACTCATGAGGGAGGTGAAGGACATCCCTCTTTCCTCTTTACTCCCCTTCCTCTCTCCTCCGCCATGGATTTCACCTGAATCTTCTGACAGTTGAACAAGGAAGAAGAAAGGCTGCTTCCAAAGTCGAATATGAACACAGTCTTCATTTCCCTCAAGGCAAGAAGCACACCAAATATATCACTTCTTTGAATTATTTTTTTATTTTTTTTATTTTATTATTATTATTTTTTTTTTGGTGGTACTGGGGTTCCTGGAAGCCCTCCTTCCTCCAGGCTACACTCCCAGACCTATTTTATATTTTTGAAACAGGGTCTCTTACGCCAGCAGGGCTGGCTTCAAACCTGCGCGATCCTCCTGTCTCCGCCTCCCAAGCGCGGGGATTACAAGCGTGCGCCACCACGCCCGGCTGAATTATTTTTTTAGATTAAGGTCATAGATTTCCAAGGAGCCAGTAGTCTAAAGTCCTGGAACCAATCAGAGCTAGAGATAAACACTCTTGTATCCATGTACTGTACGTGCTAAGAACCAATTTTATGAACTGGAGAAAATAATTCAGCTTTGTAGTACACTTTGAAGTCATATATTGTAATGCCTCCTGTATAGTTTTTGTTGCTGAGAACTACTTTGAATATAATGGGTTTTTGTTGTTCCAAATAAATTTAGGGACTGATTTTTCTATGTCTGTGAGGAATGGCCTTGGCAATTTAATGGATATTACATTGAATCTGTAAATCATTTTGGAAGAATGGCCATCTTGATGATATTTATTTTGCCTATCCAATAACATGGAAGATATTTTCATCTTCTAAGGT
The DNA here is from genome assembly GCF_963383645.1 of Muscardinus avellanarius. Lineage (NCBI taxonomy): Eukaryota > Metazoa > Chordata > Mammalia > Rodentia > Gliridae > Muscardinus > Muscardinus avellanarius. Next base: position 106,626,089 of record NC_137795.1, read on the forward strand.
CTTCTTTGATTTATTTTTTCAATATTTTGTAATTTTTTTGTAGAGGCCTTTTACCTTTTGGGTTAGGTTTTCTCACAAGTATTTTATTTATTTATTTATTTATTTATTTATTTATTTATTTATTTATTTATTTTTGGTGGGATATCCTGAGTGAAAGTATATTCTGGATTTGCTTTTCATTGGATTTCCTGTATGTTGGCATACAGGAAAGATTCTGATTTCTTAAGATTGATTTTATATCCAGACACTTTGCTGGATTTTTAATCAGTTCTTTAAGTCTTTTGGTGGAGTTTGTTGGGTCTTCTAAGTATTAGTATCATGTCATCTGCAAATAATACAAAGTCATAGTAATAAAAACAGCATGATGTTGGCACAGAAACAGACACATAGACCAATGAAGCAGAAGAACCAGAAATAAATCCATACACTTACAGCCAATTGTTTTTGACAAAGGGGCCAAAAATATGCACTGGAAAAAAGATAGCCACTTCCACAAATGCTGTTGTCAAAACTGGTTAACTACATGCATAAAAATAAAAATAAACCTTGCTTTCTCACCCTGCTCAAGAGTCAATTCAAGATGGATCAAACACTTGAAAATCAGAGATCTTGCAGCTCCTTGAAAAGAGCAAAGGTCTAACACTACAACACATAGGCACAGTTAAAAAGTTTATCAACAAGACCCCAAAGGCACAAGATACTAAAAAGTGGATCAATATGTGGGGCTGCTTAAACTGAAGAGCTTCTGTAAAGCAAAGCAAACTATAAAGAACCTCAACAGAGAGCTGACAGAATGGGAAATTTTTTCCCAACTATTCCTCTTATAAAGGATAACAATCTAGGATATACAGATAACTCAAGAAATTCAGCTCTAAGAAAATAAATAACCCAATCAAAAAATGGGCAAGTGACAAAATAGACACTTCACAAAAGAAGAAATTGAAATGGCCAATAAATGCATGAAAAAATGCTCAGCATCATTAGCAATCAGAGGGATGCAAATCAAAACTATACCCTGAGAATTCACCTAACACCAACTAGAAGGGCAAACATTCAAAACACAAACAACAAATGCTGATGAGGATGTGGAGAAGTACGAACTCTAATGCATTCATGGTGGAATTGCAAATTAGTGAAACTACTTTGGAAAACATTATGGAAGATCCTCAGATGAATGGGAATGAACCTACCATATTGTTCAGTAATACCACATTTGGGCATCTACCCAAAAGAATAGAAACCAAACTACCAAACTATGCATTTGTATCTGTGTTCATAGCTGCACAATTCACCATAGCCAAACTATGGAACAAGCCAAGATGTCCATCAACAGATGAATGGATTACAAACTATGGGATACGTACACAATGGAATTTAACTCAAAAACAAAGAAAAACAAAAGTACATAATTTGTGGTGAAATGGATGAACTGGAGAACATTATGCTAAATGAGGTTAGTCAGTCACAAAAAGTAAGAAATCAGCTGCTCTCCCTAATATTCAGAAGCTAGGGGGAAAATGGGTCATATGAGCTACTCTAGATGAAGGAAGAAACCATATATGAGCTAATAAGGCCACCTGAAGGGGATAAAAAGCTGAAGAAGGAAGTTTCCTAATGTACGTGATGTACATTCACAAACAGATCATGGTCAATCACTAAGCCAAACAGGAGAAGAAGGTAGGAAGGATGGAATGGGGCAAGGCTAATGAGTGATGTGTGCATTCATGCCTCTACCATCTTGTACTCCATAAAATGTGTGACTTCAATGTACCAATAAAAATTAGGGAAAGGAATTCAGCTACTTTAGAGCTCTTTTTTCTTCTCTATCAAATAGGAATGTGGATGCTGTGCATTTTAGTCTTTTCTAGTTTGCAACATCATAAAAACTTAATTGTTTCTGATTGGTTAAAGTTTTATACATTATTCCTGAAAGGAAAACAGAGAAGGACAACAGGAGATAGTTATCACTAGCAAATACTGCATAATTCTTCTTCCAGTGGGTGTCGATAATTAATGGTTTGCAAGTAGACAATATAATGGTGGTTGTCAGGTAAAAATCAGGGGGTTTAGGGAGTTACTGTTTAATTGGTATAAAATTACAGCTATTTAAAATGGCTAAATTCCAAAGATTTATTGTAAAATCATAATGCCCACGATTATCCGTTAGGCATTGTGTACTAAAGATTTACTGAAAAGATTGATCTCATGCTAAGCATTCTTATCAACAGAGGAAGTGGAGGTGGGGTTAGACCTGGATTGCGTGCCAGTAATAAGTGTGTATACATATCCAAACTTCTCAACTTGTACATATTAACTAAATATACTTTTTGTATACAAATTATACCTCAATAAATTTAGGGAAAAAAAGAAAACTAACATTACTAGTGATCCCCTATGAAACTGGGGCATTAGGAGGAACCAGATCTCTCATTCCTGTTTTGCCATAGTCTTACACACAGGGCACTTCATAGGTATGGAAAAAATAACAGGTCAGAGAAATACTTTTTTTTTTTTTTTTTGGTGGTACTGGGGTTCCTGGAAGCCCTTCTACCTCCGGTATACACTCCCACGGGCTACACTCCCAGACCTATTTTTTTAACATTTTTATGTGGAAACAGAGTTCCTTAAGCCAGCGAGGCTGGCTCCGAACCAGCGCGATCCTACTGTCTCGCCTCGCAAGTGCGGGGATTACAAGCGTGCGCCACCACGCCTGGCAGAGAAATACTTTTAAGAGTAAAATATGAGCTCTATTCTAAAGCATAGGCCAGAGAGACCCGACCCCGTTCCTGCTATGGATAACATTGCCCTACCCTCGTTAATGCCAGTCATTAATCTCTTAATCTAATGAGCTAGCCATCAGTTGTATGATTTTATCTGATTATTCCAATTCATCACATTTAATTATGTTATTATTTCTGCCTCCTATTAGTGAGGAGGAGAAAACATTTGCTGATAATTTTATTATGCAGTAGAGACGGTGCTAATCACTTTTCATATCCAATCTTACTTCATTTAACAGTATTCTCAAAACCTCTCAGGAGGAATTATGACCCCTATTCCACAGGTGGCAGAGCAGGTCATACAGTGTAAGTGACACACTGGGATTCCCATCACTGAGCAGAGCCCTAATGGGGGCTGAAAATAAGTCTGTGCACAAAGCCCACATTCTTTCTTCTTTCTTTACTTTTTGGCTGGTGCATTACACCTAAGAGTGGGATTTGTTGTTAGCCATTTAGACATGAATGTATATAATTTGGTCAGTTTCATTCCACAGTACCTCCTCTCCCCTCCTTTCTCCACTTCCCTTCCTCTGTTCTTCTAGTCTTTGTGTTGTTTACATGAGATCTCCCCTTTTCTCTTTCTAGCTTCCACATATAAGAGAAGACATACAACCCTTGACTTTCCGAATCTAAAGGCCAGCATTGTTTTGCTATCCAGCCCTGGCATTTTCTTTCCATACCAAATAATTTGACATTATTTGAGGGATCACATAATGGGAGTAAGGAGCTTAGATGAGAGGCAAGAAAAAACTGTCTACAGCAATTTTTCCTAATAATGGTGAGAGATTACACCGACCCAGGGAGATGAGCATTTCACCCATCACCTTGTGGTCACCAGTGCACACCCTTATGTCTTTTGCTGCAGCTGGTACAAGGAAGACTACAGCTGTGATTCATTGTGTAAAGCAGGTGCTGTTTTAGACAACTATTCATGGTTTTTTTTCCTCATTAGGTCCAATATCTGCCTTATCAGCTTATCCCAGACAACTTTATAGAAGAGAATGACTAATGCTGTGATAGATAAATACATAAATATATGGATAGATAGATACATACATTAAAAAATGGAAAACAGAAAATAAATTATTTTAGTGTTTTTGTAAAAGTACTTGAATCTTAGCATTCAGGGTATATGACATTTATAATGGTAAATAAATAGGTCTAATTCTGTTTCTCAGGTAAAGTCTAATATGAAGTAGGCAGCTGGCTGGTCACACCCTGACAGAAGTAGCCAAAAATGCACATAATTTATCATTTTGGAGAAAAACAATGTTTCAGCTGAATTCTGAAACTTGTAAAAAGAGAAACTGAGATGTGTTTCCTCTTCTTGGTTTCAAGTGTGTAAAGACACAAGTCACTCTGTTCCCAGGAGCATAAAATGGGAGACAAAGTGGCTCTAAATGGATGCTATGGCACACCTGAGGGCTTCTTTTATCATGAAATTGGTGAGATTGACAATAAGGTGTTTTAGTATTTCTAGTCAACCACCCTTATTGCATGATTAATAAGGGCAAAGGGAGGAAGGATTGGAGAACCCAGTGGGCAATATATGCTACAATACCTAATCAATTTTCTTCAGCAAGTTTTATTGCATTGAGATTTCTAGAGAAGAAAATTGATTGGGCTTATTCACCTGAGAATCTTTCGGGAAACAAAGTGGGTTCTTTTAGTTTTCTATTGCAACTGATGTTATGAGCCTAGAGCTAAGGGAAAATGAATGATCCAGCTCTAATCAGTTACTTTATTCTGCTTTATATGCCAAGAATTCAGAAAATTGGCAGACAATTGATTGGGAAGGAAAATATTAAAGAGAAAATAGAAAAAAGAAGAAATCAAACTTAACATAAACAAAGATAAAAGAAAAATAGAAAAGTATGGGTAAGAAAGAGTTTAATCTTATCTCACCACAAGTAATCTAGACATTTATTTATTTAACATCTACTATATGATGGCCTCTATTCTCTTTCTCTCTCTCTCTCTCTCTCTCTCTCTCTCTCTCTCTCTCTCTCGCACACACACACACACACACACACACACTTATAAAAGAACTGAAGAACTGGAAGATTCATGGCAGAGATATGGGATATGGTGCCACTAAGTCTGCTGGCCAGGATAAGACAAGTCTTGCAAAGGAATGATGTATGATAAGAGTCTTTCACTAATACAGAGTATTAGGTAAAAAGGTATTTTCTTTGAAGAAAAAAAAAAGAACAGTGAACAGAAAGCAAAATAAGACAGAAAAAAGACAAATCACATGGTCTAGAAGGATTGCGTGAGATACCTGATGACATGTAAATCCTTGAAGAAGAGATGGAGGAATAATCATGACTTAACATGGAAAAACACAAGTGCGATTCTCAGTGAAGCAGGTCAGACTTTAGACAAAAGACAACCTCTGTGATTTTAAGTAGAGAATGGGCATGATACGGTTTATGCTCTGGACAGACAACTCTGGGACCATCATGGAGCAAGACGTTTAGGATGAAAAGACGGTGTCAAGGACATCAACATTTGCCTTTGGCAGTGTGAATGGAGTGCCTCTTCCAAACTCATTCTGATGGGACTTCCATTGGACTGAAGTCATTCATAGATTAAAAGACAGGGAGTAAATAAGATAGAAATTATCTGTATAGCCAGTGGTTAATATCTGTAGCTTCTAAATTGGAGTTTGACTTTACTTAGTGCATGGAAACAGTGTAGGCTGTTGAATGTGCACATCTGATCATTTTTAATTCAGCCTGCACAGACACAATCTTTTGAGGGGCTCTGTTTTAACTACTCTCACTGGAATGAAAGCATTTCCATAGAAGTGGACCCATTTGAGATGCCATATTGAGAAATGTGGCCACTCCAGAAGGGCATACAGAAATCCCATTACCTGGCCAGGTTCCAGCTCGCTCACAGATACACCTGTTACTCTTTAGACATATGGCTTCCTCTTTCTGAACCTTGTTTACTTTTGTAGAAGGAGAGAACACTTCTTAAGTTTCTGATTCTATAGAGTTACTGTGATAATCAATTGAGAAACTCTGAGTAAAAAAAAAAAACCATATGCTTTTTTAAAAAAATCATAATTTTTTGCAACCATAATTGTGTGTGTTCACTGTTAACCTCAATACCCTTCTTTACTACTTTTCTCTGCTTTGAGTTAACCTAGTTCTCTCTCTCTCCCTTCGGGTATCAGTTTTTCTAATATCTTCCCACCACCAAATGCTATATATAATAATAGAATATAACCTGCCAACATGTGGAATAAAATCAGTGAACTCCTACTTATATGAATTGAGTATTTTGTCTTGGCCCCATCAGACATGAAAATAAAATAGGATTCTTAAGTGTTCTTGTAGAGAGATGACTCACAATGTCCTATACATGTCCATGACATTAAAGTTATTAATTAGGTTCTTTACATCTTCTTTCATTTTATGTACATTTTTCTAGTCATGGTTTTTATATACTTTTTTGGCTTGCTATTCTGACAATATGTAGGAAGTAGAGACCTTTGCCCCACTCACTGAATGTTTCAGGTCTGTGGGCTCTATTGGTCATGAGAACCTACAGGGGGTGAACCCAGGTTTCTTGGCTCCTTCATGGGCTGTTTGGTAGACCTTCTCTACCCACAATCCTCCTTTCTCAGGAGTGACAGTCCTTTGGGGTCCCAGCATTTAGTGGCCATCTCAGTTCTCCTCTCCATTGGGCCACCTTGTGAAAAATGGATTCTAGGGAAGCAGCAAAAAAGAGCTCATGAAATTTGAAGTAACTTGGTATGGCAATTCACTTTTGTGCAGAAGAGTATGCAACCAACAAAATGTCTGGTAAGCCAGCACACCGAGCAGGCAAGCCTGCTCGTTTTTATCCCTAAAATGATCCTGCACCTTGCTCTGACTGGGGAAGGCTTAGGATTACAACTCTGCATGACTGGCTATTTTCAAAGACAGAAGTCTGAAATAAAGTTTAACATTCTAGAAGACTCAAGCCAACTAAAAGCCATATGAGCTAAGATGGCTGACACTCAGGAAGATTGTGGGAGAGTAACACACAGACACATGTACAAAATGAATGCCTAAGCTACAATTACAAAATGAAATGGAAAGGAGTGCATGTCTATGTAATTTACTATTTTCATAGAAAAGATTGTCTTTATTCCTCACCACCTCAAAGCCATTTCTCTCTAGTCCCTTGTGGCCTCAGTTTCCACATTCCTTGCTCTGTTGTGGATTTCTTTCTTCCTTCTGGACCTTAAAGAAGCTAGGGCCATTTTCTGTTCTCTTTCAAGTTTGCCAGTATGTGTTTCTGAATTACATTCAGTTAAGCATTGTCAGGTTTGAAGCCCACTGAAAGAATTTTGTCTTATGCCACCCTCTTATCCAGGGCTGGCCATCCTTCCTGCAATCTCCCAGCTTCCCTGCCCATGGCTCTCAGTGTCAGGGAGCCGTGATGGGTTCTCTCCAAGCCAGAGGGACAGTAGAATGCTCTTCCTCTAGGCATCTGCCGAGGACCAGTCCTTTAAAGGACCCTGGAGTGATGAGATGACTCAATCAGAAGGGAAAGTCTTTTTATCACAACATTTGTTGGTTAACAGATTGTGGAGTTGATGGCAACCCCAGGCATTTTTGGCTCTTGAAGTCTCCAGAAGGGAAAGGAAGTCCCAAAAATAGGAGCACAGTGGTAGGTGGTCATTAGATGCATTCCATGAATCTAGGTTTTGAGAACAGGTTAGGAGGGAAGTGAAGAGATCTGGATTATTACAACATCGAGCATCCACAGTGCCAGGCATTACTTCTTAGTAGCCAGAGACAATTTAGGCTTACTGGAGTCTTCATGTGTCAACTCAGATTAATAAATTAACTTTATTTATTGATTGATTGATGACAGGCAGCTGGAGAGAAAAGCAGAGAGCTCCTTTCCCACTACTTCTCAGCTACATCTGCAAATCTCCTCACAGAAGCCTCTTTTATTGATAAGCTTAATAAAGCATTTGTTATTGCAAAACTCAACATACACAGAAGTCAACTTATAAACTAGAGAGAGGGCAATTCTCAGACACAGTATAACAAGGAATGTCTACCTGGATTCATTTATGATATCCAGACCTTTAGACAATCCAGATTTCACGGATTCTCCTCTTTTCAACTCACTGTATGTGCTGCTGAGATGGTCAGAAACTTAACCCTTTACGGTCTGCAGTACCACAGAATTCAAGACGCAATCTCCTGGTATGGTTTGCCCTGATCTATTCTTCAGGTCAAATAAGGAAACTCTGTGTCATTTTTTTTTTTCCTTTTTATTGGTGCATTATAGTCATACCTCTCAATGGAGTACAAGATGGTAGAGGCATATATGCACACATGACTCCATTAGTCCTTACCCACTTCCCATCCCATTCCTCCTCCTTTCCCCCTTCTCTCACTTAGCCTAGTGATTGACTTTGGTCTCTGTGTCATTTTAAACATTGACGTCATGTACTTACCTGACCACAAAGGCCAACTAAGGCGGCAATAGAACGGTAAAGAAAACACCCTGCAAGGTGTTTGCAGCTGGATCATGGTTTAGTCTGAGATCCTTTCTGCTTCAGTGAGATCCTGGAATAATGTTAAATTGAGAGTTTTCTGTTATGCTGATATAAGGAGCAAACTTTTTTTTCATAATATATAAATGAATATTTGAAAGATTTTTTATCTCTTAAAATAAGACTTTAATGCTCAGTTAATATATACTCTTCTTACCAAAATATATTTTTACATCTGTAGTGCTGGGAATTGAACCCAGGACTACTCTAGCTTTGCGCTTTACCCTCAGCTCTAGTTTATCTTTTATTTTGAAACAGATTCTTGCTAAATTGCTGAGGCTGGCCTCAAATATATGATCTCCTGCCTTAGCCTCTCAAGTACTATAATTACAGGCATGTTCCACCATACCTGGCTTTGTCCAAAGCTTTTAACTCATACTTATATGGACTTTTATATACTAATTTGTTTATCATAGGTAGCACAATAATAAGATGAAACTAAAATAATAATAAATATTAAAATAATGATACCAAGTGTATGATATAACAAAAAAGAATATAAATCCTAAGGGCCAGTTATTTGGTTCTTTTTTAAAAAATCCTGTGGTATTACAATACAGTTGCCCCCAAAATTCTTGTACTATTAGGGTTCATGCAATTAATCTAAGTGAATCTCTTCATCCTTTTGTGCGCTTCCTGTAGCGTGTTGTTTAAATGTCTCTGTAGTACTTATCCCATCCTATTTCATATTAATATCTTGAAGGGAAAACAGCAGAAGTTTCATCTTTAAATCATTCAAGTCACTTATCACTGTACCAGCTCATAGCGTTTGGAAACATTTAAATGAGTGTATTGGCCGACAGTTTTCCTTCTTTGAAACATCTTGTCATTTATTTTAATAGCCAAGTGCGTTTGCTCTTTGAATAGGGATTCACCATGGAGTCTCCGAGCTGCTTGTTAATTCTTGAGTCTCTCCCTCTTGTTCATTTGGAATCTGTCAGCAGCATTTCCCCCGGATGTGGCAAGCATCAGAGGATATGTTTCTGCATATGTACCAAAGAAGGCATATCTTTTCTTCCTTTTCTCTCCAATATTCCTCTCTTTAAAGAAACTATAAATTCCCAGGATGTACATTCTACTTTGAAACAAGAATCTGGCTTTAAATAAGACTTTGCTCGAGTAGAGTAAGATTCTGGGCATTCAACTTGAACACAGTGTTGAGAATTTCATGTAACTTTTCCCACCATCTCTGGAAATAAATCTTAAACTAGTCCTTGGCTATGACTTTGCTCCTTTTCGGAAAGAGACAGAGTGTATTTATATAAAACAAATGCACAGCTTTTTCAAAGATAGTAAGAGAAAGAAGAGAATTCTCTAATATATTTAATACACTAGTGAATTTCATAGATTTATTTCAAAGCAAATCTTCTCAGATATGGTCCCAATACAGTCAGAGACCTTGAGAAACTAAAAATTGGGAAGAAAACTTGGACAGTGTGTTTTCCTATGAGAATTTTATTTGCTCCACAAGTTAAAAAGTCTATGCTGGCTGTCAGATATTTCTATAACAAAATTTATCAGGAAATACTAAAAATATATTGCAAACCCAGCACACTTCTGACTTTCTATTGTTTTAAATATACATTAGGGTCAGAACCAAAAGTGTAGTGATTGGCTGTACTTTGAGAATAAGACAAGAACTGGTCAATTCCCAAAAACACTTTCACAGTCAGGTCACGGTGAGATCTCTGATATGATAGTTACTCAGCAAAAGAAAACTTCCCTCTCAGAAATCGCCTCACATTGAATGACAACCAGCAGAAGAGAATGATGGGAAGTGGTGCCCTTTAGACGAGGACTGGGAAGGATGAGGTCCCTAGGCAAAGGAGTTATGGGAGAGCTGGGCTTGGATTATTATTATAAAAAAAATCTGATATTGGATGGCAGGGATTATGTAAGGCTGCAAAATTGGATGCCCCAAAGCAAACTTCTGTTTTCTTCTTTTCTTTTTCCAGATTTGTTCCTTCTCTTCTCAAGTAACAACACACTGTCTTTCTCAGGAGCCAAATCCCAAACGTCATGGTTCCTTTGGATCCTTAACCTTTTATCCCACTTGTCCCAACACCACTCAGCTCCTGCTGTTGGTTTTCTCTTTGTTTCTGCCACCTGATTCAGGCTTTCTTCTCCCATTCAGCCTAAGGTGGATTTCCCCCTCTGGACTTCTCATCTCTTAACTTCTTTGCCTCCTCCACCAGGCCCAGGGACTCTTCCCAATGCCTGCTCCTGTCTTCATCATGGTGGTAGCTACTCTTGAACAGTATTGGTTAGGGCCATGGAATCTAAAGGATCTAGCTTTGAGGCCAGCTTATTGCTGGTGTAATGTTAGAAGACATATGTAATCTGTCCAGCTCTCACTTTCTGCATATGTAAAATGAATAGTGCTTAACTCAAAAGACTGTTGCGTGTATTAAATGAGATAGTGCCTGTAGAGAACAGGCTGTTATAGAGCTGGTATTCTCAGTTACTGTCACAGCAGCATTAGTGATTAGTGTGGGATATCCCTGAGACTACAAAATATAGCAAGAACTTCAAGAAGTGGAAAATTTCTAGGCAGGAAAATGTGAATGAAAATAAGATAGTAAGCACCTTTCCTTTACAATCTTTTAAAATTAATACAACAAGCAGAATTTCTCATATAATTATTAAATATACACCCATCATTGACTTGTCCATAAACTTTTTTGCTAAAGAAACATAACCTGTACTTCCAGAAATAATACAATAATTTTACCTTATATACCAGCAGCCCACTTCTTACACATGTAGGGCTCCTCTGTATGCTGTGCTAGACCAAACTGATGGTTGAGGATGCCAGGGGACAAGATAAGTCCAGTTCTTGCCCTGATAAGCCATGCCATTTGTATTAATTATGCTAGAGCTCCCATAAAAAAGCCAGACCAGCCAGGCATGGTGGCACATACATGTATTTTGGCTACTCAGGAGATTAAGGCCAGAAGAGCGGTAAGCTTGAGGTCAAGCTTGGGCAATTTAATGAGATCCTGCCTCGAGAATAAAATAAAACTTGAGAAAGATCTAGGGGTTGTAAAGCAACTTGCCTGGTATGTAGCATATGCAAAGCTCTAGATTCCAGCTGCAGTACCAGAACACACACACACACACACACACACACACACACACACACACAACCTAGATAGCTTAAATAGTCTTTCCTTCAAAGATGAGAATTTCAAAACCCAGGTACCCTCAGTGCTGGTTTCTGGTGAGGCCGAGCTTCCTGGTTATAGAGAGCTGCCTTCTTGTTACATCTTGACATGGCATGGGTGGGGAGAGAGCAAGAACCCCTAGTGTCTTTTCTTCTCCTTATCGGTGCATCCATCCTGTTGGATCAGGACCCCACACTCATTACATCAGTTATCCTTTTTCATCTCCTCAGGGCTCCACCTCTAAATATAGGCAACACCTGTAGATATTTTGGAGAGGAAGGGGCACAACTAACCCAAAACACTAACCAAAGAATCAGAAAAAAACTAAAAGATCAGTCACAGTTTACTTTGGTTAAAGTATACCTTGCCCAATTATTTTGGTGAGCTTTCTCCTTTATGAATTAACATAAAAACATTGCTGAAAGAATGAGTAAAAATGAGAGTGGTGTTGATATTCTAACTTGAAGATCTTGGATTGAGAAGCAGGATATTTGGTTCCTAATCTTCCTGCCACTGTGAAATTATAGTATAGCAAGCCAGGTTCTCAAGTGCTTCTGACTCTCTGTGACTGAAACACATGAAGTCTAATGATAGCTTGCACAGTCTTCAGATACCAAAGGGCTTTACAAGAGAAGGGCCTGTCACCTCATCATTGGCTTCCAGCTAAAAGCTGAAGCTGATATGTTTTTACTATTTCTGGAAAGACAATCTTCATCTCTAGTTCAACTTTGCAACATAATTTCAAAGCATATATTGATGTAAAGATGTGTACTTACGCTCAACATGCTGATTAGACATAATATTGAATATGTTAAAAGTGAAGACTTCAATCCACAAGCCCATCTCCTACCAACAGACCCCAGTCAAAAGCATCTTTAGTAGACTGAATTCTTCCTTTCTTGGAATTCTGTGATGTGTGTTGTATTGCAATTACTAGCTGTCTGAATGGGAAATTGTAGAGTGATTTCTATTCAGGTCTTAATTTCAGTCGTGCAGACGTGCAGAGTATATTTCTTTGTTAACTAATGAAGAATCGTGACTATAATGAAGTCAGTGCTACTTAATAAAGAGAAATCAAGCTTTTTCTCTAACCTCCTGATACAAGTCCAATTAATAGTCCATGTATAGTTAGAGGACATCTTTACTGTGAAGGTCAAGGGTATGCAAAGAACTGATTTAAGAGTCTTTATAAGGCGGCCATTCTTTTCTACTGGAATGAAATTAGTAAAAATCTCTTCCATTTTGAATGTATATGTTTTCTAGTTTCCAAGTTCAGGAATCTTTATACACTATAGTCATAGATGTTTTGGTAAGGATTGCATATTATTGTAAGATCTTCTTTTTCATGGAACATAATCCATGCAAACCCATTGTTTTATATGAAGAAAATAAAGATAAGGAAATCACCCTCATCTGAGTACTGAGAATAGAAAAACACATGGTCAGATATATTAAGTTTATTTTTGTCAATATCATTGGCGACATGCATGTAATACCTCTATGTGTTTTCTTCTATCGATAAGAGAATAATAAAGTCCCTGCTGATCTCTGACCATGATGAGCTTAAAACTTTGGCATAAAACACTGAGGGCTCTGTAATTGTTAGAAAAGCTCTTCTGTCCCCAATCTGTCTGTTCTACTGCATGAAGGATACCAAATTTGCCAACTATAAAACCGACACTGGACCTGAACACAGAGAATAATCAAGTAGTAACACTCAACTTCTTATTCGTCATGCTTCTGATAATACAGTCCATAAATATTTGCTAAAAGAATGAGTGTATCACACATATGGAGCTCAGCTGGGCAAGCTTAGCTCACTCCTCTGTTGGGTAAAGGTGAGATATTTATAGGTGTGATAAAAGAAACCTTCCCTGCCAACCACCTTCTCCCTTTAGCCCTTATCATAGCACCAAAACCCATCCCAGTCCCTCTACTCTCTCCAAATATAAGGTATTCCTAGTTATCTTGTGATATTTCTTTTGAAAGCCTTCTTGACCACCAAAGGAAAGAATATAGGCAGGAATTCTCCATTGACACTAGTGGGATCAATCTTGCCCCATCTCTGCTGTGACTGCCACCACCAACCCCAGGTGCTACCTCAAAATACAGACATCTTTTTAATGTCATGGGCAATAGGTGGGAGAATCTCTGTTTTGCTACTTATCTATAGGCCATACATGTCACATGCACAAAAAATTTTATGCTTTGAAAATAACATTATATACTATGATGGTTTTGCTATGCTCACATTATTTTAATCTCCCTCCAGTTAATGTTCCATGCATCAAGGCCAGAAATTCTTTTTTTTTCTTCCAGTTTACATTAGCTTGGATCCCAGACCCTAGCTGAGCAAATGTAAGTGTACCAGTAGAGTTACAGAGAAATGTCATTCTTATGTTCCACCACAGAGGGTCCACTTTGGGCTTCTGGTTGTAAGTGTTCTATCTACTCTAGCTGAAATTTGTAAGACAGCATCCTACGGATTCTATCCATAGATTCACCCTTTTGCTTCTTGTCTGTCCCAGAAAAGCAGAATCCTTTTCAGCTCCCCTGAGATGAACTTTTACATATTCCTAGCATTTCTGGGAATCTCCCTTCTTCTCACCATGTCCTACTAACTTCTCAGTTTTGATGATTTTTTTTTCTACTGATCAGTCCTTTCCTTTAATTTCATTAAACTGGAATCTTTTCAGTCTCCTCTATCTTCATCTCTATATCTCTATCATCTCTCTACCTCTGTTCTTTCTACTTTTAAACCACAAATCTTCTCAAGATCCCCAGTTTCATCAAGACCCCCCATAAATACCCCAAAACCTTTTTGTAAAATTATGTGTCCATGAAATGTATTACTCATGTGATGGACAATTTAATTATAGTATGATGCCTGTCTTCTAATCAGTCTGGAGACTACTTAGAGTCTACAGTGGCATTAAGAATATTTCCATGAGAAAATGTAATTACTCTGTTGACCCACTCTGCCTACAGTGAGATAAAGCTTATCTCTCACTGAGCGGCCTGGGCTTGCTGGTATGGAGGAGTATCCGGTGCAAACAGGTGTCAATCACTCATAGCAAGCACCTTGCTGAGTGCTTCCCATTCAAGAGTAATAATCAGATCTACTGATTTGCATGATAGAAAAGAACATTCTCATTAAATTCAAAGATCAAATCAAGGTGTGTGGGAAGAAGGGAGCTATAAATATAAATGACCTTGACAACGAGCGAAGAAAAAAAATAGTCCAATGTTTGAACCCAGTAATGTTTACTAACGAGAAGAGTTGTACATTAGAAAGAACATTTTCTATGTGGCTTTATATAAGATAGAGTGCAAGCTGCTACAAGGCAAAGGGACAGGTGAGAAACTTATAGAACATGAATGAGAACTATTCTTTTTATCTGAATGTGAGCATTAAGAGAATATAAGTGAGCCATGGGCAATGGCACACACCTGTAATCCCAGTACTTTGAAGGCTGAGACAGGAGGATCATAGGTTTAAGACTAGCCTCCAAAATTTAATGTGACCCTGTTTCAAAATACAAAGGAATGGGGGTATAGCTCAAAAATTGCCTGGGGTCAGTCCTCACTACCAAAAACAGTGATAAGATGACCAGTGAAGGTGTTGTATATATGAGTTAAAAGATATTCCTGATATGCAAGCCTTTGGCTGGCTGCTTTATTAGTTCTTACCATTGTAAGAGACAGAAATACAGTTTAACCTTGCTTAAAGATGAAAGTGTAATTTTAGGGTCTACATAATTAAGATGTCTTTGAACTGACTCTAGATTCAAGAATAGGCAGATCAGAGAAGTCAAAGCTACCATTCTGAGCACATTTTTCTCTTACATATCTGAGTTCTACTTATATTTCTTGACATCTTTCTTCTTGTGTTTTCTTGTTACCAACATAACTACCCAGAACTCAGAGCTTAAGAACCTAAATTTCTCTATACCCAGAGTGCACTGGTGGGCCCATGTTGGGTCACATGAGTCCTTGGACCAGTCACTGTTAAAGAGAGAGCGGATATTCTGTGGCATGACAGAGAGGCTCACTTGATTGAAAATTCCACTAGTAGTATATGGAATAGAAGACTGTTAATTCCCGATGGGAAGAGATGCTGGACAGACTGAAGCAAACAGGAAAGGGGAAAAGAAAAAATATGTGCTACAGATTCACAGAAAGGGATCTGGATGATTCAGAGTATGTGGTCAAGAAATTGGACAAAAGGCATTTAACTGGCTTACAGGATTGACAACTAATGAAGGTTAAGTTTAGGCTTTAGGTTCTGAACTATGAATTAGTGTTAGGATGAAGGTATATTTTCACATAAAACAAATGCAACTAATTGTCACATGTTTGGGTAGGAAAGACGTATAGAAGGCAAAAGAAAAACATAAAACTTCTAGTGACTGTTATAAACATGTGGGGTAAATTTACCTTGTGTTTTAACATATAGCATATGTTTTTACTAATCCAAATGATCTGTATTTATACCGCAGTCTTGTTTAAAATAATGAGGACATCATTGCACATGACTACATTAGTGGACCCATGTTATGGAATTTTTAAATAATAACTCATCTGATGAACATACCACTATCCATAACCACTGTCTATGTTTATGTCCAGTCCCACATTTACTTTCACTATTCTACAAAATCGTAGTATTCAATTTGACAGTGGATTTCAAAATAAAAGATGTGCTTTTTATGTTAGAAATTCTATATTTTGAATTATAGGTAAATATGTACATTTCCATACAAAGATCCAAAATGGCATTAATGAAACTCTGGTAGTCTTGCCCTTTGACTGACAATATTCTTTTTTTTTTTTGGTGGTACTGGGGTTTCTGGAAGCCCTTCTACCTCCAGGCTATACTCGCAGACCTATTTTATATTTTTTTTTATTTGGGAACAGGGTCTCTTAAGCCAGCAAGGCTGGCTCTGAACCAGCGCGACCCTCCTGCCTCTGCCTCCCAAGCGCGGGGATTACAAGCGTGTGCCACCACGCCTGGCACTGACTGACAATATTCTATTTCTCCAGAGTCATGACAACCCCATAAAGCCGTCTGCAGGATTGTTAGTATAGATGCAGCTTCTTCGGAGAGCTTTCATTTCCAAGCCCACCACAATTTAGCAAAGATCATGAGGCATTCATTGCCATAACTCTGGACTTTGTATCTAGAGAGTTACTATATCCAGAGCCAGAATATGGATGAAACTTTGATAAAATGAATGTATACAAACATTGGCTGTACATCTTGAGCTCCATAATTGCTAAGTACTGATTCTTTAATAAATGGGAATGAAGATATCAAAACCACATCTAAGACAATGGAAGGCCCTAAACACAGATATTTCTCTACTTCTCTACTTACCAAAATATCAAGAAATATACCTCTTCTTGAGTACCACTTTTGTGCAAGTCACTGTGCTTGGGGATTAGCTATGTTATTTTTATTTAATCCTTACCCTTGACTGCTAGGAGGTTTACTAAAAGGTGATACTAAAAGGTGAAGGTCAAGGCTAGAAAGGTTAAGTGCACAATTCTCTAGTATTAGCAGCAGTTGATCTGGGACTTTTAGGCAGGCTTTCCTGATGAGCAACATACTACCCAGAAGGAGAGGGGGAGAAGGGGAGAGGGGGAGAGGGAGAGAGGGGGAGGGGAGAGGGGGAGGGAGAGGGAGAGAGAAGAAGAAGAAGAAGAAGAAGAAGAAGAAGAAGAAGAAGAAGAGGAGGAGGAGGAGGAGGAGGAGGAGGAGGAGGAGGAGGAGGAGGAGGAGGAGGAGGAGGAAAAAGAAGAGGAAGGAGGAAAGGGAAGAAACACATTATTACATTATTCATACAACTATGGATAGATTTAGAATTTATAGGAATTTGTGCTGCATAAAGAAAACGTGTTTGGAAGCACAACTTTTTTTAATGAAAGGAAATCATTAAGAATCTTTCTTTGAAGCTTGGCATGGTGACACACACTTGTAATCTCAATACTTGGGAAGCTGAGACAGGAGGATTTCAGGTTCAGATAGAGCCTCAGAAACTTAGGGAGACCCTGTTTCAAAAATAAATAAATAGGACTGAGGGGATTGTAGCTTAATGGTAGAATACCCTTAGACTTAACCCCCAGTACTACCACTACCACCACCAATAGTAATAACAACAATAATAATAATAATAATAATAATTAATAAGAATACAGAGGGAAGAAAATTTCCTTAAACCATATTTTCTCTGCATATTAGAGAGGATCTGAAATGGCTAAGACGAATCATGCCTACCAGAAGTTATGATGACACTTGATCAAGCTATATTGTGACAGGCAGTATTTTGTTCTTTGCCCATTTCTTCTTTGCAAATGGATCCACCATTTAGTCAGCTGGAAGACTAGTCAATCGGGCCAGCTCTCGTGTGTGTGTGTGTGTGTGTGTGTGTGTGTGTGTGTCCGCAGGAGGTGTACAGGAGGTGGCTTTAGGTAATTGTGTGAGGCTGACAATTCATCTGGAAGCCCTAGAAAAAAGAGAGGGGAGAATTGAGCTCTAAATCTCCATCTGAGTTTGAGAAGTAGGTATCTAAAGTTGTGCGGGCTGCTTTGTGATTGTCATGGTCACTGGGGTCAGATTTCATAGCTGTCCAACTCCAGGTGTGATCATAGCATAATGAACCATGCCTTTGTGAACGTTACATTTCTTGAGATCAAAATATTGACCAGGATTTTCCTCCTAATTTAAGCAGTTTAAATACCACATTATTTTGAATAGTATTTTGCTTTACCGGTGTCTCTAAGTCATAAAAAACAGTTGGAGGGCATGGCATGAAATCACAGATAAGCCAAAGCCTCCCCCCTGGTTTTTATGAAAGCAGAATTTGCTGTGTTCACGTCCTGCTGTTTGGCCTGAATTCACACATTCACATGGACCAGTTTCTCTTTTAGCTACTAAAATAAGTGTTGTGTTTATTGAATAGAAGGGATCATATTTTCTACTCTGTTATCTACCAACCTTAAAGGATCAGATTGCTCTTGTCCCAGACTATATAGAGGTGTCTTACTGCTCTGTGATTGGAACCTAGTCTTTAATTTATTTCTGTTTTGAACTGAATTTAAAAGCTGATTACCCATCAGAGAAAGAGACTGGCATAATCAAGTCAGACAAGGGCAGGATCCTCGGCGACTCCTTGGGTAGACTTTCTAATAGACCGAAACTAATTCTGAGACTCTACCTGTCACCAGAAATAGCATCTAATTTCCATGTGGCTTACTTAGTTTGTGTGTGATACACTCTTTCCTGGGTAACAGAGTTTATCTCCATTCTGAAGCATCGATTGTTAATACCCTGAATAACTGTGGAGATGTTCCCAAGTTCCCCGGTTCCCCAGTACTAAAAATTGCATGCACAAATGAGTCACAATTTGATTTGGGGGGGTACAATTGAAATGAATTATGCAAATGCACTAGGAGAATAATTAGAACTGGAATTATTGATGAGTTCATCGCCACATCTATGTACTTATGACATGAAAATAAAAGAAATTGAGAAAAAAAATTAACTTATTTTTAAGGGGAAAAGAAGTATTAGAAATAATTATAGAATGGAGACAGAAGAATCTTCACCTCACCAGTCACTGAGGCATTTGCAAGTGAAGTAATGCTCCAGGCAGAATGTAAGGACCCGATGCCAGTATGTTCAGGGACAAAGATGAAACAATTGTGTTCTGAACCAAGAGATGAGATAACAGTCAAGAGAAATGGCTGCCCTGCTCCAGAATTAGAACACCGGAGAAAATCTGAAGTCTAAAAATAGCAACGAATTAGTATTAAAAGGGAACTAGCCCAAAGGACAGAAAGCCTGGTTTCAGCATGAACCATAGGTTTCCATCTGTGCCCGCTGTCCAGAGCATTGGCCACCCAGCAGCATAATAGCTGGGCATGGTGACTCATGCTTGTAACTCTCTTAGCATTCAGGAGGCTGAGACAGAAGGATCGCGGTGTGCAGACAGCCTCAGCTACTTAGTGAGGGCCTTTGCAACTCAGTGAGACCCTGTTTTAAAATAAAGAATAAAAAATAGGGCTGGGGGCTGTAGCTTGGGCATAGAATGTTCCTGGGTTCCATCTCCAGGAGAGAGAGAGAGAGAGAGAGAGAGAGAGAGAGAGAGAGAGAGAGAGAGAGAGAGAGAGAGGAGGGGCGGGAGGGAGGGAGAGAGAGAGAGAAAGAGAGAGAGAATGAATTGGATTACATAACAAAAAAGTTTAAATTCATATACAAATAATGACTTGGTATTCGAAATTTTACTAAAAGTGTTTAGCCATAAATAGGTAGATAGACAGACAGATAGACAGATGAGCAGGGAGAACAGATGAGAATACATAGAACAAAGTGGAAAAATCATGGTTGTTGAGGTTTAATGATGAATCCATGTGGATTATACTTTCTACTTTTCTATGATTAAAATTTTTTTCAGCCGGGCGTGGTGGTGCACACTTGTAATCCCCGCGCTTGGGAGGCAGAGACAGGAGGATCGCGCAGGTTCGAAGCCAGCCTCGCGCGCTGGCTAAGGAGACCCTGTTTCCAAATAAAAATGTAAAAATAGGTCTGGGAGAGTAGCCCGGAGGTAGAAGGGCTTCCAGGAACCCCAGTACCACCAAAAAAAATTTAGAATTAATAAAACAAATTTTTTGTGGGTTTGTGGATGGAACTCAGAGACATTTGACCTCCGAGCTATACCCCCTGCCCTATTTTTTTATTTTTTATTTTTTCAGTACTGGGGATGGAACCCAGGGGTACTGAACCTCCGAGCCACACCCCTAGCCCTAGATTTTAGACTTCTTATTTTTGAAACAGGGTCTCACTAAATTGAGGAGGTCCTCCCTAAATAGCTGAGGCTATCTGCGAATGATGATCCTCCTGTCTCAGCCTCCCAAATGCTGGGATTACAAGCATGTGCCACCATGGCCAGCTAAGATCAAAATATTATTTAGGCACATATACACACAGAAAGATTAATAATAGAGGATAATAAATTAACTTAGGTTACAACTGTCTATCCACTCATATGTGTTTCCAAAAATCTTTATATAAAGAAAAAGGTGGTAACCTCTGCATAGATTCCTACATATATAGTCTATATAATAAATGGATATAAAAAGAGAAGTATTTGGTGGTATGGCCTCAAGGAGAGAAATTAACTTTGTTAGTTCAGATGGTAACAGTTTAAATTTTTGTGAATAATGGGAATTGGCAGGAAAATTTTATTCTGTGACTGGGAGCAGCAATCTTCCCATGCCTTATCTCCTTTGGTAAGCCACACACAAGCTAGCTTTGAAGAATATACAAAAAGACTTATTTCTTGGGGGTTTTCCATGTTTCATATGTTTTTGTTGTATTTTGATTTCGCTTTTTAAGCTTTGCCAGTGTTCAAGTAACAGGAAATAATGGTATTCTGGTTACAATCAGCGCCAGCTCAATGGACAGGTACCCGCCCAGTCACACAGGTCCTTATGCTCAGGAGGGATCTACAGTTGGTCTGGGCTCTGCTGTGGCCATTGTGAAATTCTTGAGATTCCAACAAGGGCCTCTCATTTCGCACTGGACCCTGCAAATGAGGTAGCCAGTCCCTGTTAAAATCTTGTCTATGTAAGTGTTTAGAGGAAGTGGATTTAACAGACTTGATTAGGTCAATGAGTCATTCAACAAAGGACACATGTGAATCCAGAATCACTACTCAGGATCTTTGTTCTTCAAGGTCTCAGCTCTTTGGGGAGACAGCTGGATTAAACACAGCCTCTGGCACTGTGTTATTATGTGGGACAATATTAACTTCATAGAGATGATATCTAAAAGCAAAATCCAATTTCAAATCATTATTGCTATCTAGATCAAGGTTTTGTTTTGAAATTTAACTTTCAGGTGTAGGTGTGCTTACTATTATTTCTAAAAAGTTGTTATTTCTAAAACATACTAAGAAGTAAGCCTGTCTAAACACATGGAACTCTTTGACATGCAAACTAATACATTTTCTAAATATAACCTTTTTTTTCCTGTTGTTAAAATAATATTTCCTCCAAGAGAGTGAAAGCTAGACTTACAGGAATTACTTGGTGTAATATGTGGTATTTGCATGGTTTACCAGCAACGTGATATCCAATCAATAGCAAAGTATCCATGATCTCAATTGTATAGAAATCTTGCCTACAAAGCTAGGCATGGTGGCGCACGCTTGTAATCCCCGCGCTTGGGAGGCGGAAACAGGAGGATCGCGCAGGTTCTAAGCCAGCCGCTCTGGCTTAAGAGACCCTGTTTCAAAAATATATAAAATAGGTCTGGGAGTGTAGCCCGGAGGTAGAAGGGCTTCCAGGAACCCCAGTACCACCAAAAGAAAAGAAAAGAAAAGAAAAGAAAAGAAAAGAAAAGAAAAGAAAAGAAAAGAAATCTTGCCTACAGACACTTGTCACTATACAGGGTGGCTGACGTTTTGTCACAGTCCTGGAGTTCACACAGTCGAAGGGAATGGAAAGAAGCCTAAACAGTGAGCAAACGAATCACCATTAAAAATAAACTAAAAAAGTAATCCTGAGTCACAACCTTTAAGAAGAAATAGTGATTGGGATTATTCAAAGTTCTCTCTATACTAAAATGATGCCTCTAGAAAGGGCTACTTTTTCTAAGAAATTAGCATTATAACTCTAAGCAGGAAAATGTTTTCCAGACATTAGCCTTCATGAATGTTCTCTTGGATCACAAATTTTTTATTGTGCACAAAACTTAAACCTTTCATCGGATTTGTAGGCTGCTTTCCATGTGCTTTCTGACATTCAAAAAAGAAACTGGAGGAAATGCTCCAAGAATCATGTACACACATGTCCCTATCACTCTGTGTCCCAGTGTGCGGTATAATTACAGTGCACCAGATTAAAAGTATATTTTTAAAGAAAAGAACCAGAAAAAAGTATATACTTAAGATTCTGGTCCCTCAAATTGATGACATATTCTATCTTTTCCTCCTCAAGATTACATTTCTGTTATGATGTTTCCCCCATCTCTCCAAATGATAATATGCATATAGATTTATTTATTCTTTTATACATGTGCCACAATTGATGTAGATGCTCCTCAGCGGGATAGTTACATCATTTCTAAATGCTGGCTACTTTAAATATAATGCTGCCTACTCTTTTCTTGGCTGATTTTTCTTAAGAGGTTGCTCTATTTTTCTATTTTCTTACCCCCCCCCATTTTAAAGAATGTCTATTTTGGAATAAATCATTTCCCTAAATAAAATAATTTTCCAACAAAACAAGTTTTCAGACAGGAGGAAATGTGCGTTGTGATGCGCAGAGTTACAAAGACCGTAGCTCCTCCCAGGCACCTCGGTCCTTGGCCTGTCCTACGAAGACTTATCACAAATCTTAAATAATCCCAAATTCTTTCAATGTTAAAAAGATGCTGCTATAAGGGACTCTTTGGAAGTCTTAAAAGGGTGCTTAACACCAGCGCATATGTTGGAACAAGGTATTAATGCATCCTTGTTTTTGTTCTTTCTTTCAGGGCAGAAAAATTTAAATTTTATACACTTATTTTTCTCTTAATTGGCTTCTCTGTGTTCAGATATACTTTACAATTGTTTCCTTAAAGCCTCAGAAAAAATATCTGAACCAGAATTTTAATGCACCAAACAAATCAATGCATTAAAAAGTAGCCCTGATACCTGATGAATCAGGGCTGAGATTAGTTACCTAAATACTGTAAACAGTCAAGAGCTCATGAAATAACAAGTGGAAACTGTATTTCTTTTTATAAGAAATCAATGACAGCAAGTTGTATAGATAGAAGGTGATCATTGTCTTTTAGCTACCTAATTTTAGAGTACATACTTAACACATTTTTTTTTTGTAGTACTGGGGTTCCTGGAAACCCTTCTATCTCCAGGCTACACTCCCAAACCTATTTTTTATAATATATATTTTTATTTGGAAACAGGGTCTCTTAAGCCAGCACAGCTGGCTTTGAACCTGCACAATCATCCTGTCTCCGCCTCCCAAGAGCGGGGATTACAAGTGTGCGCCACCACGCCCGGCTACTTAACACATTTTAAGGAAGCACAATTGGAAAACAAACCCTGGAAAGGTAGATTATTTTAAGAAAAAGAAAATATATGTCTTTAATTGTGTTTGGTACTAGGGAGTGAAAACAAGCATATTCTGTGTGTGTGTGTGTGTGTGTGTGTGTGTGTGTGTGTGTGTGTGTGTTGCTAGAGATTGAACCCAGGTACAGTCCACCTCCAAGCTATACTCCTATCTCTAATTTATTGGTTGGTTTCAAACCTTTGATCCTTTCTGTCTCAGCCTCCCAAATATTGGAATTAGAGGCATGTACCACCAAGCCTGGCGAATCCAGGGGTGTTCTAATCTCATCTGTATCTATAGCTTTATCTTGGTTATTAATGTGAAACAGGGTCCTGCTAAATTGTCCAGGCTGGCCTTGCACCTGCGATCCTACTGTCTCAGCCTTTCAAGTACTGGGGTTACAGGCATGCGCCACCACACCTGGCTTTGCACATGCCTTTCATAGTATCCTAGAACCTGACGAAGAGCAGAAAGCATCAGCTTTAGACAAGGAGCAAAATTCTTTTGCATAGGACTTCAGGAAACCTCTACTTTTTTTAAGGCTCAGAACTCTGACTACAAAACTGGTACAATTGTAAAATATATATGTGATGAGGAAATTTAATTCTCTTAACATCTGTTGAAATTCTTTTACTTGGAAAATTGGGACATCGGATAACTGTGTTGCTTATCTCACTGGCCAAAAAATATATGAGCATCATTAGCAGAGAGATGCAATCGAAACTTACCTGCGATTTCACCTAACACCAAATAGAACAGCCAATCATTGAAAACACAAACAATGATAAATGCTGGTAAGGATGTGGAGAAGTAGGAACTCTGATACATTGTTGGTGGGTTTGCAAATCAGTGCAACCACTTTAGAAAACAGTGTAGAGGGTCCTCAGAAGAATGGCAGTGAACATACCACATGACCCAGCTATGTCACTCCTGGGTGTCTACCCAAAACGATGGAAACCAACTATCACGGTAATGCATGCATATCTATGTTTGTAGCAGCACAATTCATACTTGCCAAACTATGGAGCCAGGTGAGATGTTAACAAATGGATTATAAAACTATGGGCTATACACACAATGGAATTCTACTCAGAAACGAAGAAGAATAAAATTATGTCATTTGCAGAGAAATGGATGGAATTGGAGAATATTATGCTAAATGAGATTAGTCACAAAATGTGGAAGGTCTGAAGTTCTCCCCATATGGGGAAGCTAGGAAGAAACTGGGAGACAGGAGGGACTCTAGACAAAGGAGGAGAAACCTTAGTGGAGTGATGGAGGGGACCTAACCGAGGGAGATGAGACAGAAATGGGAGGGAGATTTGAAGATGGAAACAGCTCAATGGGCATGAGCTACATACACAGACGATCAAAGCCAGAAAACTGTGTTGACATGAGAAGCTGAGGTGGGAGAGAGTGGGCTAGGAGCTGGGGAGGCCCATCGAGTGCTGTGTGTATGTGTTCCTCTATTACCCTGAACTTCATCAAGATACATGATTACAATGTACCAATAAAAAAGAACCCCCGGACTTGGTTTTCAGAATGGTAACTAAATATTTTATTTCTAACAACAACCACTGCTGTTTTCTCCAGGTTATTCTGAAGGGCAATGCTGTTTTATTTCTTTAGCTTTCCCTCCAGAAAAAAATAAAAATCCTAGTTTTTAAAGAGTTCAATGTATCAAGGTAATAAGGTATTTTTATTGTCCTACTCATTGTTTTCATATAATAAAATATTCATGAAACCTTGAAGAAAAATCAAAGTTCTTATCATTTTTCTTTTACATTCTCTTTCATTTCCTGTTCCTAAGGACAGTTCACTGTCTCCTCCTACACAAACCTTCCATTAGCAGATTGTGCCTGTGCTCTCTGATTAATTCTTGGTTGTCACTAACAGACATGAAATTTTTTTTGATAAAGAAATTATGCTCTATGTAAATATAGTAATCCATTTGAAATCCCCTTAGTCCCCATAGCTTGTTTGTCTGGACTTCTCAAAAAATTCTGAATCTCCTAAGTCAGTTCCTCTGAATGTGTGTGTGTGTGTGTGTGTGTGTGTGTGTGTGTGTGTGCGCGCGCGCGCGCGCATGTGCGCACGTGTGTGTATGTATATATATTTGGTGGTACTGGGATTCCTGAAAACCCTTCTACCTCTGAGCTACACTCCCAGACCTATTTTAATACTTTTTTATTTGGAAACAGGGTCTCTTAAACCAGCGCGGCTTGCTTCAAACCTGTATAATCCTCCTGTCTCTGCCTCCTGAGTGCCGGGATTACAAGCGTGCGCCACCACGCCCAGCCTGAGTATATTTTTAATACAAAAATTTAGACTTTATGAATAAAACAAGTGAATTGCTGATGCTGTTTGCAGTGACCACCCACATCCTACCATGGTGGAAGAAATCTTAAATTTACTTCCTACTCAAATCCATTTTTCCTTTTCTGTCCCCCTTGAGATGACCCGTGTTTCCCCTTTAATGTGTATTCTTCACTTTCCTGAATAAACCTCTGTTTTTGTCTCAGGAAAAAAAAACTCCATTTGTCATCTGGGAAAAATGCCTATTACTTGATTTAAAACCATTTCCAAACCTCAGATAATCCAGGCTGTCAAATCCGTCACACAAGAAGCAGAGATCTTTCCAACTATCAAACTCCACTAATAATGGGAAGGATGCAAGAGCAGAGAAAAGCAAGTTGCAAGCAAATCTGAGATCATTAGTGCAGCTGTCCAGGTTCTTCAGAGCCACAAAGGATGGGGTCCAGTCCAGATTTCATGTCTGAAGTCTCCAAGTGTGGAGCACAGCACATCACCTTCACAAGGGAGCTATTTTGGAATAAAACAACGCCCTCTGATACTTTGGTGATTATATAGTCGACCTAACACTTTCTAATGGGCCATATCCCATAAGCCTATAAGTTCCTTATTTGTTTCCTATAAACAACCTAGACAGACTAGCTATATCCTGCCAAAGAATGCTGGAAGAAAGGTTCTCATTATCTTTTTGCTAGTAAATACCATCAGGAGGTCTGATTAGCATGTTTACAAGGATTCTTTACTGGGTCATTACTCTCTCTCTCTCTCTTTTTTTCCCCTGTCTTTCTCCTTTCCCTAGCACCCCCAGGGGAGAGATGATGGATTATGAGCAAAGCTTTAAGCCCTTTTCTTCTCAAGGCCCGTCTCTGTAGCAAATGTTAGTGTATTTTAACTTTTTAAATGTTTATGTAGCACACTCCCAGGGCACATACACAAACCATCACAATGACTATCTAGTAGTTTGTGTAACTATCCACTATGATAAAATTTGTTCCTTGTCAAAGGAAGAATCAAAGCCTGGAGTGGTGGCGCATGCTTGCAATCCCAGCATTTGAGATGCTGAGAAATTGCAAACTGAGGATTGCAGCTCGCAGACAGCCCTTTGCAACTCAGTGAGACCCTCTTTCAAAATAAAGAATAAAATTTAAAAAAAATAGCGCTGGTGTTGTATCTCAGAGTAGAATGCCCCTGGCTTCCATTCCCCAGTAACACACACACACACACACACACACACACACACACACACACACACACACATCCTAAGAATCAATCTCTCTCTCTTTCTCCCGCTCCCTCCCTATCCCCTCCTGCTCCCTCTCTTTCTCTTTCCTCAATGTTAGGGATCAAAGACAGGTTCTCACTCAAGTTCTGCCATTGTGCTAGAGAAACTTTCAGAGTTTTCTCCTAGTCTTTGTGCCTGGTCACCTTTACCACCCAAAGAATTGAAGATGATGATTTTCCTTTACAGCCTTGAGATCATTGCCACATCTTCCAGTCATCTCAGCATCTTCTCTCTGAGGTTTGTCCTCAGCAGTCCCACATACTCCTGGCCATTTGCAATACAAGAAGATATGTAACGGAAATGTGAGAACTAATTAGAAGCAAATTAAATTGATGTAGGAAAATTAAACATGGCACCTTGGTTATATAGAAGGAAGACTTTTGAACAAACCAGTGAATCCTTTTGACTGATTTTCATCGCTCCTCCTGTCTCCTGTCAAGTCATCTGTAATATTTTCTCATCCTCTGATCCTCAGAATAATAAAGACCTTTGAGGCTGAGCCTCAAAGCAAACTTCTTGGTTGAAATCAAATCAGCTGACCTCCTGGGTTAGTCCTTATCCTTTAATCCATTATTTAATGCAGCGATTCAACAAATGGCTTTGGACCCCCTACACTGTGCAGAGGGCCTTAGGTACTGGTTACAGAGGAGGAAACAGCACTGCTGTGGCCCCCGCCTCCTGTGCTCCTCATCTCTTTACAAAGATCTATAGAGTAAATGGAAGAAACAAATTTAACTAAAATTATTACAAAATGTGATAAGCCAAAGAATCTCTGAACTGTGTGTTCTTAAGGGTGGTAATATTCTTAGGAGGTTATTCAACAAAGATAACTAGCGAGCAAAAGATTGCATTATGGATTCCAGCTGGTAGCATTATGCTATATGACTTAGAATAATTTTCACTAAACTCCTAAAGAATAAAATTAATCACCCAGTATCATAGAAAATCAATAAACTTCAAACTGCTTTCAAAATACTAACATAAGAATGTTAATGACTTGACTGTAAAGTTATCTGAAATGATAGATAATGACAAATGTCTTGTCTCTTGAAACACACACAGAAAACTTTCCAAATACATGCTGAAACTGATGTGATTTCTTTCCTCCTTTGTATAATTTAATCTTTCAACATAGGTTGGAATCTAAGTGTTTTTATCTCAAGCCTTGTTACCTTCCTCTTTCCTGTCTCTTCTTCCTAGGTCCAGATACATAAAGTCTCTGTTATTGGAGCCTGAGTTTATAAAAATGACATCCAAATTCAGGTTTTTTTTTTTTTTTGGTGGTACTGGGGTTCCTGGAAGCCCTTCTACCTCCGGGCTACATTCCCAGACCTATTTTTACATTTTTATTTGGAAACAGGGTCTCCTAAGCCAGCGCAGGCGGCTGGCTTCGAACCTGCGCGATCCTCCTGTCTCTGCCTCCCAAGCGCGGGGATTACAAGCGTGCGCCACCACGCCCGGCCCACATTCAGTTTTGAGGAGAGTAGGCTTCAAAGGTTTCCTTGAAAACAGAAACAAAATGAAGGGATGAATGACATCCTTGTCTTCTCGTCAAACATTTCTAATCATCTATAGTGTTGTCCACTTCAGGGCATCTCCCTGCACTTGATAGTCGATATTTTAAGTATGGGGTGTTGTTATATACATCGATTGAGCATCAAGTCCCCGCCCTGTAGAAGGCCATGCAAAGCAATCGGAGGTTATTGAATATCCTGGACCTGAGGTTATAACCCCTTAGATAATATATAAACAACTATAGAACCACAAAATTATAACTGACCAGGCGCTGGATTATAAAATCAGAAAGGGAGACAATAGTCATGTATATTCAAGTAATACTAGGAAATCTTTAACTAATCCACCAAGTACAGAATATATGGCCATACTCAGAGGCCTAGTTAACAAATACTGCTGGGCATAGTGGTGCATGCTTATAATCCCAATATTTGGGAGGCTGAGACAGGAGGATCGTGGTTTGTGTCCAGCCTCAGCTACATAGTGAGGCCCTTTGCAACTCAGTGAGACCCTGTTTCAAAATAAAGAATAGAAAATAGGGTTGTGGGTGTCGCTCAGAGTCACAATGATCCTGGGTTCCATCCCCATTACCACAGAAATAAAAAGAACCTAGTACCACCAGATTCCTAACAATACGGCAGTTAACAGATGTTTCAGTGATATGCCAAGAACAGTGGATGGCTCTTTTAGTGGAATAAGCTGTATGAAAAATATATGTATGTTAATGCTAAGCACAGTCTAGGAATAACAGTATGGGCGTATTATGAGTGATGAGACACAGGAACTTTGACTAACACAGAAGTGGATTTGGGACTTCCATCTGAGACTCAGATATGTGAGGCATAAACTCTCTAGGTAGAAAATGGGTGGAATGTCATGCTTTATTTAAATTCCTCTGTGTGTGTGTGTGTGTGTGTGTGTGTGTGTGTCTGTCTGTCTATCTGTCTGTCTTTCTCTCTCTCTCTCTGTTTCTCTCTCTCTTTCTCTGTTTGTCTCTCCCTTCCTGTCCCTCTCTCTCTTTTTTTCTCTCTCTTTTACACACACACACACACACACACACACACACACACACACGCTTTTCTCACTTTTTGGTACAATATAAGCAAAGCTTCAGAAAGCACAAATTATGTGACAGTAGTGGAGTAGAAATCAGTAACAAATTCAGGCTGGGAATTCAACATGGAGCACCATCACTATGAGGACAAAAGAAGTCAAGCTTGGTCAAGCTGTGTTCAGTAAGTTACATGGAGCACCCTTTGGTTCAGTAAGAACAGAAGGCTTCCAGTAGGACATTTGCTCTTACTGGAAGACAGCAGTAGGGGTTCAGTGTGAACCTAGTAGACCCAAGCTGTCTCAGGCACATTCAGATCCAGCTGAATACCCAGCTCTGGATCTTGGGAAGATAAACTAATTTAAGATAAAGTCTACTGAGGTGCTTCTAGAGATGTGGTTGTTTTGTTTTGTTTTGCTTTGCTTTTTGTCTTTGGCAACTAGAATGTTTCTAAATGGCTTAGCCCAGTAAATATTCACTAGATTAATAGTATTTGGTTATATTGAAGACATGATGAACATATAGCTATTTAAAGGATGGGTACGTAAGTGGCTTGATAGAAAAACAGTAAAGGAGGGAGAGGAAGAGGGAGGAAGATTTTGTAGCCAAGTTGTCCTTGAAACTTTCCTAGTTGGGACATCTCTACTATCTATTGGCAGGCAGTTGTTTGTAGACACGAGGTCGGATTTCAGGCACCTGAAATCATGTCAAAAATAAGTGCTGTTAAGAATACTGGAGCAGCTCTGGAGCCGCTCTGATTGCAGCTGTGATTGGGTGGTTTGCTGATCACATGGATGGAGCATCTTACTGCATAATTGTAGATAAGAAATGAGAGCTATTTGGGAATAGAAGCCACAATGTTAGGAGAAATGAGGAGAGGAAAATACAATGCTTCGCTCACTTTTCTTCATTTTACTGAAACCAAAGTGGCAGGAAGCATTAGAAGAGCCTGGTAGCAGGCATATATTCTGACAACTCTAAGAAGATCCAAGACAGCAGTGCTCCTCTCTCTGGAGGAAAAGAGCCATTAAAGGTGCCAGTGGCATCTAAGGTTAGCACCGTATTCCCCTAAAGACTTACTGTATATGGCAAGTTCTCCAGAATGGAAAGAGGGTCAGCAAAGCACTTGTTGGGAGGGCTAGCCAAGCTCTTCTTGCTTCAGTGAGTTCTGGGGCATGGCAGTTTTGAGATCACTGAATACTACAATCTCCCTCTCCTCTCCTCTCCTCTCCTCTCCTCTCCTCTCCTCTCCTCTCCTCTCCTCTCCTCTCCTCTCCTCTCCTCTCCTCTCCTCTCCTCTCCTCTCCTCTCCTCTTCTCTTCTCTTCTCTTCTCTTCTCTTCTCTCTCTCTCTCTCTCTCTCTCTCTCTCTCTCTCTCTCTCTCTCTCTCCCCTTAACAAAGAGAAGCAGTGTGGAAGCCCCACCTGTTCAGGAGAGCATTCTTGTTTGCACAGCATGAGCCTCAAAAAGCTGCATGGATGGTCAGCAAGTGCCATTGGCCCTGCCCCCTGTCCTGAAATTCTCCTCATCATCAAGTTCCCAGACACTTCATTTCTGAGCACAGCCAGTGCTAAAAGTGATGGATCCCGGGGGAAACTTAGCCTCATGCTGACACCATGGCATGGGCTCCTGCCTTCTTTCTCTGACCTTCCCTTATACTGCGGCTTTCGTAGCCATGTCTCTAGGTTTGGCTGGCATTCTTGGACTTCTGCCTCATTAATTTTAACCCCAAAGCAGAACCTTACCTCTCTATGGGTCATTTTTGCAGGTGCATGGTGCCTTGTCACCTGCTGCTCCAGCTGCAGAGCCCAGCCTCCCACGCTGCCAAGTCCCTGCAGCCCTCCATCCCTGCCAGGGGTCTCATGGGACCTTTAATCTGATCAAACCTAATCAAATGCTTCAACACTTCCAGTCTATATATGTCTAATTTTGCATCAAATCTTACAGCCAGAAGTGTAACCGAATAGCTAATTTTACCTTTTAGGCATTTCTAACCCTTTATGGTCTAATCTTTGCCATCTCTACCTAGAATCCCAGATTGACATAGGGAAGGCCACAGCATGGTTCTTTTCTATTTCCTACTGAAAGCCAAAAATGCACCAAAGTCAGAAAGGAACTTTTAAAGTAACCATAGCAATGTCTACATAAACTCAAAAGGTTGAGCATAGGAAAACATTGATGAAATCAATATAATATTGGTAAATATTTGTAATATGTGATTAAAACTCACTGAGAAAGGTAACTAGTATAATAGTATAAATTTTGGAAATTAAAGACACTGGATTCTGCTGTACAAAGATTTTTAAGTAAGTCAGAACACCTAGAGAGAGAGAGTGGTATGACAAATCTTTAAAAAGCTCAGGAGTCACCCCATCCTGCTCAGTCCTAACTGAAACACCAAAGGTTTTTCTCAGAGCAAGTGTAGTTCACTAAACCATATGGCTTTGTTTCCTCAAAATGAATCACAACATTAGAAATAATAAGTGTAAACATAAGGCCGTAGTCCGTGGTTTTTTCTAGCAGTTTATTTCTAATACCTTCATAACACCACTGAACCTGGTTCAATTTAATTATGCTTTCAGAGTCTGCCCTTTTGTACATGGGTGATTTAAATACTCTGTTTTCAAAGAGAAGAAGAATGGTTTTCCAAAAAATAATGCAGATTTGCCCATGTTACACCTCTGGGTAACATACTTTATTTTGGCAAAGATGCTCTGAGTTTTCATAAAATACAATAATATTATTATAATAGTTATATATTAAATTCAAAAATGTCATTCATTTGTTGAAAGCTTATGAAGTGCAAGTAAACTCACCAGGAAAGTATTTCAAGCTCGGTTCCCTTTGTGTTTCTTGAATTCACACAGACACCACGAAGGAAATATTTAATAATCACCCGTTAAATGGATGCCTCCGTGATAAAAGGACACAATGAACATGTCAGTGAACCGTTGGCCAATAAAGCATTTTCTGGTTACTTTTCCATTTCTTTATGTCTTTATCATAAGATAATTTCAGAACACAGTGCAGAAACCCACTATGAGTAACTTAAAGGTAAAATATTATGGATAGATATATGAAAATATCCTCACTGCCACTAGGCGGAAGGTTGATGCTTCTTATAATCGTAACGCTTCGCATTATGCATTCCACGTGCCAGACATGAAAGCTACAGATAGCACCTAGTGCTGACAAGAAAAGGAGCAAATCAAATGCTAGATACACTGCGGCTTGTACTGTAAAGTCTTACAGGTTGGAGAACAGTCTGTGATTTCTTGTAAAGGAAACATGCAACTAACATGAGCAATGAATTAAAAATATCCCCAAATTGGAAACAACTCAGATGTTCATTCCAAACCAGTAGGTAAATGAATAAACCAATTACAGTATCTTTAAACAATGTAATACCGGTAAGCCAAAAGAGGGAGAAGGGCAAACTTCTGATGTGCACAACATCAGCTCTGAGCCTCTGTGACCGTGAACAGAAGCCAAACTCAAAAGGGTTGAGACTAACTGATTTTCTTTCCATTAAAATCCAGAACAGGTAAAACTAATCTACTGAGGGGTCCTAAAGTATGCAGGGAATTGACTGCAAAGAAGTCCAGGGCCCTTTGGATTAATTGGCAATATTATATAAGTTAAATAATGATTTTTACCCTGTGAAATCAATTCTTAAAATAACTCAGTACATCATTACTTGATATTGGGAGTGAAATTGTTCCTTTATACCCTTTAAAATAATAAAGGTATAGGCAAGGTAGATGAGAAGCTCTGTGTTCACAGAATCTTCCCAAATTTCACTTAGTCATTTTTTAAATTTTTTTTATTGGTGCACTGTATTCATACATCTTAATGGGATGCAGGATGGTGGAGACATACATGCACACATCACCCAATTATCCCTAAATGATATTAAATTTAATTCATTCAAAAGTCAAAATTACCACCTGGGTGAAGGCTATGCTTCTAGGCTTTGACTGTGCTAATGACTTTGTATAAATTTGTTTTCATTATATTATCTCAAATATAGAAGCTTTAAATGACATTCATTCACCACCTTAGACAAACGGTGAAGATGGCTCCAAAGAAACTCATCTTGGGTACTTTGCTCAAGGGAGCACCTTCTTGGAACGGTCCTAAGACTTGAGGGTGACCATTTCTTCTATCACCTAAGCCAGGATACTTTAAGACAGGAAGTATGTGGATACATATGATAGTCAGTGTGCCCAAATACCAGACATACGCCAGAACTGTCCCATGCCCTAGGTCCATCCTAAAAATATACCACGCTTTAAGAATATTCCCCCAAATGACTCTATTGTGGTATCACCCAGAGCTAACCAAACTGCAAGAATTGTCCCAAGGACATGTAAGGAACATAAATGAAGGCTGTCAATGAAATGTTTCAGTCATTTTAATCCAAAATTGGGTTTTAGCCAGAGATAAAGTAAAATGGAGTTTTTGATACATTTAATCCAAAGTAATATAATAGGTCTTATAGTTAGATATAGAATGTCCCCTAAAGAGTTCATCAATTACTCTTCAAGTTTACATAGTTAGTCATAAGAGTTATTTATCATCTCCCCAGCAGATAGATCCACTGTAATGGGTGGTGGCCTGGACGGTAAAGCTGTGGCTAGAGAAGGTGGGTCCCTGGGCTCTGGCCTTCGGGCTGTATAGGGTTCTTTCTTCCCTTGCATCTCTCTTGCTTCTGGCCTCCATGATGTGAGAGTGAAGCCTTGTGTTCTCAATATCTCTCTCTCTCTCTCTCTCTCTCTCTCTCTCTCTCTCTCTCTCTCTCTCTCTCTCTCTTTCTGTTGCCCTGCCCTGAGATCCTCGGTCTCCAGACTCACATGACCTGAACCCCAAACTTCCAAGGGAACTATGTGCAAATATATCTTCCTTCCTCTAAGTCGTGTGGTTAAGTCTTTGGATTATAGTACGATAAGATAGAAGGTATTTGCCTTTTTAGTCTACCCTGTATTTGTTCCTTTCAGGAAAGAGGCCTGTTCCATCAGGAGGGACTTACTAGGCCATGTCTTGAGTCTCCCACATATCCTACAACCAGATATGTGGGATAGCTGCCTTTAGATACACGGGTTGTTGAAGGGATCCAGGACTAATGCTAGAGCTGAGGAGAGGGCCGTGTGGGATCACATACCCATGGGATAAGCCGTGCCTAGTTCAGCCAGTGTCCAGTGGTTTCGCATGAGGAAAGCTCATTTGTGATGGGAATCCCAAATCAGACTGGAGAGGCAGGGGTAGGGGTAGGGAGAGAAAGAGAGAATGAGAAATAAAAGACCAGACTCTCTGACAAAGGGCCAGGTGTGCTGGCAAATGCCTGTAATCTCAGAAAACGTGGGAGGCTGAGACAGGAGGATCGCATGTTTGAGAACAGCCTCAGGAATTTAGGGAAACCCTCAGCATCCTAGCAAAACCCTGTTTCAAATCAAACAAAAAAAAATGCACCAGGAGTCTAGCTCAGAGGTAAAATACCCGTGGGTTCAATCCCCAGTATCATAAAATAATAATAATATGATCATGATTATGAATAAAAGTAAAATAAAAAAGAAACAAAAGAAACAAAATGTAATACATTAAAATACACAAAGTTTGATAGACTCATTTCCCCAAACTTTTATTTTATTCTCTCTTCTCCTATATATTCATCTGGTCCAGAAAACTAATTACTAGCATTTTTTGCTTGGGAATAATATTGTGAATGAAAATTAAGTATATCTAGCCTTTATTGAGAGATTTCATGGTACAGAGAACGGGACTAAGAATTTCTAAATAGGTGTAAGTTTTTATTCTATGGTGTATGTCAAGATGTATCAGTGAATACCAGTACTTTTTCTGTTTTTAAAGAAACTTATTGTATCATATACCATCATTTATCCTCTAATGAATTGTTGAACATTAACTAGATTAACTGTATTTAATCCATCCTCATCTGAAATTTTACCATTAATTTTCTGAATTTATTTTAAACTGAACACTTACTCAATACAAAACATTTCTTCCATATAAAATAATAAGAGATATAAATTGTTTTTTGTTTGTAGAATACAATATATAGAGAATTCAGCATCAAGAGTAATAATATTTTGACTGTAATAAGCAGAAAAAAACAACACTTCGTAGAGTTGCAAGTAGAGGTAAAACAGCCTTCTCTATTTCAGTACACTCCTGACAGTTCCAGGATAATGAAAAATAAATTACCATAATATGTATAATTTTCTAAGCTAATAAATTCAAAATAAGTGATAAATCATGCCACAAATATAAGTTGGTCACTCCTCTCTTTTTTCACTATCTTCAGATGTGTAGTCCTTTCAAATGACAAAATTCCTGAAAATAAAAGATTTTTTTTCATTCTCAACTTACTATTTACTACTTAATATTATTTCCAGCTTGGTATGGTGGCACAAGCTTGTAATCCCAGTATTTTGGAGGCTGGGGCAGGAGCGTCATGGTTTGTGAACAGCCTCAGCTAATACTTAGTGAGGCCCTTTGCAACTCAGTGAGACCCTGTTTCAAAATAATAGTAAAATTAGGCCTGGGGTGTAGCTTGGAAATAGAATGCCACTGAGTTCCATTTCCAGTACCACAAAAAAAAGGAAAAGATTATATATATATATATATATATATATATATATATATATATATATTTTATATATATATTTTGTTTCCAGTTCCAGGGTTTTAAGTAATTCCTATGGTTTAAATCTTGGATGTACCCAAGGGCCCATGTATCAAAGTCTGGGTACCAGACTGTGACCTATTGGAAGATGGTGGAACCTCGAGCAGGTGAGATATAATTTGGGGGTATATAGTCAGTGGTGAAGTGCTTGTGGGGGAAAAATACAGAGAAAGAAGAAGGGAATGGAAAGGAAGCTAAAGAAGAAAAGGAAGGGGCTTAGAAGGAAGTTAGGTCACTGAGGCATGGACTTCAAGAAGATATTAAAAATATCCCGTTCTCTTCCTATATCTTCTCCTTGCTGCCATGAGATAAATAAATTCCCTTGCCACACACTTCCTGCCATGAAGTTTTACCTTGTTACAAACCATGAGGTCAGCTGATAATGCATTGAAACTTCTGAAACCAGGAGCCAAAATAAACCTTTCATCCATTCTAAGTTGAAATCTCAGGTAATTTGTCACAGTGACAGAAAGCTGATTAACACAATATTTTATAAGCAATATTACAGTTAATCCTCCAAACACCCTTGGAAACTGGATGAAGAAAGCTGGGAACAACACACACAGCAGATGATAGGTGAAGTTGATCTGGTATTTTCAGTATCGAGACAGGTGAAATGTTCCAACATAAGAGGTGAAATGTTTTCATGCAAGAAATAGTTGGTGTACATTTTTAGAGAAAAGGCTTTCTCACAGTAAAAATGAGCCACTGGTATAATTACATCATTCATCATGAGAATTTTTAAGAAATTTTCAAGATAGGAAATGAGAGTAAAGAAAAAGAAAGGAGATTGTACTTTGTCTGTGGGAACCTGTAAATTGAACTGAAATGAACAGTCCATCAGCAGAATGGAACATCTTGTCTATTTCCCGGTCCCAGGCCCTTTATTACCTGCTCCCCTAGACAACAGGAGAAGCTGCAGCATCCCACAGAAGAAACAGTGCTTTCCCTCTTGGTGTTTTCCTTCAAATGGCAACAAAATACTCTTCTTGAAGGCCAGAGTTTATGTGTTCTCCTAGTCCACAAAACCCAACTTAAAAAAAAAAAAAGTGGGCTAGAAGGAAAAGACCAGATCCTGCAATGGAAATCAGTAAGTTGAGGGGAATCATACAGAGGAACAGACCTTACTAAAAAGCATCATTTGAAGCCAAACTTTTTAATGGTAGACTATTCATAGCCTGTGTGTAAAACTCTTTAAATATTATTTTAGTGCTAAACATATAATTGAGCTTAATACGTATAGAATGATTGAGTGACAGTACAAATGGGAAAAGTAGAAAAATACTTTTTTATTTTCTAGGATTTTCTGAACTTTTGTCATTAAATGTGTGTTTATTTTTTATTCCCCCGTTGTTTTTAAAATTGCATTTCTTTTAAGATGATTAATTTGAGACCATTTTGGAGTAGACTACAATGAGTAGCTGATGGCTGATTTGATCACTAATGGCCTCAATGTCACAGAAAATGACTGTGGCACCAGGTAACTTGCCTTTTGTGGCATTAATGATACCTTTTGAAGGCGCAATTACCACTATAAGCCAGAGTCAGTGACTTAAAGCAGTTATTATTTTTCTTCAGGACAAGCTACAAAAATATCATAAACTAAAAATAATAAGAACTGTAGAAAGGCAGATACTCTTGGGATTAACAACCCATGTTTGCTAAATTATAATACAGGTCATCATTGCAAAAGAGATATGTAGAATTCCACTTCAGAGAATTATTTTTATTTAAAGTTCTTAACAGGAGAAACATGTTTTTTTTTTATCATTTTCAAAACCCAAAAGGCAATTATTCATGAGAGAAAAATCAACACTATGCTTAAATTTCTTGAATGAGTACTCTTGGAAATAAAAATGAAATTATATTAACAAAAATCTAATTAGCACATCTGGTGAAATTTGTTAGAATATTCTTTTAGTAGATTCGATCAATTAATGGTAATAGGTAAGTAATAATAAAATGAAATAGTGTATCATCAAATGAAGGAGGAATAAACATTCTAACTTATTTTTTAAATATTCTTTCCCAACAATTATTTTTAAAGGGTTCTCTTTTTCTAGGTAACACATACTATGTTCCCTGTGAGAAGAGACTGTCAGAATTATCTCAGGCCTGAATATCAACTCAGTGTCTAGAAGAATAATGTTCTCAAACTAACCTAATGTAAATATCATTTTTCTCTTGTTTGATTATTTTGGATAGTGAAGTGTTTGATTATCTAGTGAAAAAGCCAATAGAGCTAAAATAAAGACAAGGTAAAATTGTAATGTGGTATCCTGCTATGGAGGAACATTTTTGCTATTAAAGGAGAAAAATTGAGAGTATGCATTTATTTAAAGGTAGAGTGTGGGGTAATGATCACTGTTGTTGTGTCTGGATTGAAACACTCATGTATGATTAGTATTTTTCTACTGAGGATATCCATAAAGAACAGTATCTGTCTTACACTAATACTTTTGTTTACATAGTAAAGGGAAAAATTTAAGATAAATATAAGAAATTCTTAGATATTAAACCATAGACTAATACAGAGAACATATGCATGGTGGAAAACTCCCAGGCCCCTAAAATGCTGTAGCAATAGTTAAAGGTCAAACAATCAGTTTCAAGGCACATCTTTTTCTCTCCTGTAACCTTTACTAAATATCTTAAATTTGCTATTGTCTCAATACTATAGAAAATTAGAGAATGACTGGAGCCCTAATAATGGGCAAATAGTTTGGGTTTTTTTTTTTTTGGTAGTGGAGATTGAATTCAGGGGCATTTTACCTCTGAGCTATAACCCCTGACTATATCTATATATCTATATCTATATATTAGTATGTGTTACCTAGAAAAAGAGAACCCTTTAAAAATAATTGTTGGAAAAGAATAATATATATATATATATATATATATATATATATATATATATATATATATATATATATGGTGGTACTGGGGTTCCTGGAAGCCCTTCTACCTCCGGGCTACACTCCCAGACCTATTTTTATATTATTTTTAAACAGGGTCTCTTAAGCCAGTGAGGCTGGCTTCGAACCTGTGTGATCCTCCTGTGCCCACCTCCCAAGCATGGAGATTACAAGCATGCGCCACCACGCCTGGAATTATCTATATTTTTATTGGTGCATTTTAATTTTACATAATACTGTGCTATACACTGCTATGAATACACATACACATAACAGTTGGTGTATTTTCCTCTAAATTCTGCCATCCTCCTTCCCTTTCCATGAAACTGGCACTTGAAACAGGTTCTCACTGCGTTGCTTAGAGCCTCACTACGTGCTGATCATCTTGTTACATTGCCGAAGCGAATCTCAAACCCGTGATCCTCCTGTCACAGCCTCACAAGTACTGGGTTATTGGCACGATCCATCTGCTGGCCTTAGTATTACTCTTAAAAGAGAGTTGAATTCTCAATGCACAGACTAGTAAATTCATTTTGACTTGGGAAGCTCTTCTTGACTAGAAGAGATTTCTAAAGGAGCCAAAAACACAGCACCCAGAGGAAACCAAGAGTAGACAAGAACCAACAGTCTTCATTTTTGAGGCTTTAGTGAGACTTGCAGAAAGTCTAGGAGATAGAAGTGATGCAGGAATGAGGATTAATCTCACTCCCACCCTCCACTTGAGTGCAGTGAATTGGGTTATTTTAGATGCTCCGCTGTGTGAGCAGGGCTTCATGTGTGACTGGACCCGGCTATCTCCACCCAGACACTTATTAGGG
Source organism: Muscardinus avellanarius (assembly GCF_963383645.1). Classification (NCBI taxonomy): domain Eukaryota; kingdom Metazoa; phylum Chordata; class Mammalia; order Rodentia; family Gliridae; genus Muscardinus; species Muscardinus avellanarius. Next base: position 106,666,316 of record NC_137795.1, read on the forward strand.
TCTGGAAGTTTCTACCAGGTATAGCATCTGTGAATTAGAATACTTTAAGCCCACATAAGTGTCTCTTTTAATCAGGGCTCTATTCACAGGATAAAAGCCCTTTCTACTGGCCTGTGTCCAGGAAAGTCATTTAATTTTTGCTATAAGGAACTACCAAGAACCAAGAATGAGACCTGTGTTTTTGTAGGGATTGCTGATACACAAATTATGGAGTAGAGAGTCACACTTTTCTTCCTGCTTCAAATCCAAGTCCGGCCAAGATGGTAGGGCCCTCCCTGTACATCTCTATGTGAATCATTTTTTTCTTCTTAGCACTAATGTTTTTTATTGGAATAGCCTACCCTCGGGTGTATTGTCCTCATGGTGAACATCTTTGTGGTTTGTCAAAAAGTTAGCTATTCCCTGAAGTGTTGTGTGCTCTCTCCTGTATCCCTGATCATAGCACTTGCATAACGAAGTTTTCCTGTATGCCTGCCCTCCAAAGTGGGGTTCAGGACTGCAGCCACAAGATCTGTTCTCCCGTAGTCCTCCAGGGCCTGTGCCTCACTCTCTAGTATATAAAATGGTTAAGAAATATTTTTTGGTGATACTGGGGTTCCTGGAAGCCCTTCTACTTCCGGGCTACACTCCCAGACCTATTTTGTACTTTTTAATTTTTGGAAACAGGGTCTCTTAAGCCAGCGCATTTGGCTTCGAATCCGCACAATCCTCCTGTCTCTGCGTCCCAAGTGTGGGGATTAAAAGTGTGCGCCACCACACCCGGCTAAAATGGTTAAGAAATATTTTAGAAGGAAGCATAAAAGGAGTTCACTCCAAGCTGCGCAAAGAAATGAAAGAGAGAAAATGAAAAATTTCAAAATATCCCCAATAGAGGGATATTTAAATATGTCATAGTCTGTTTATATAATAGAATCTTTAATTTATAGCAAACATGTTTTCCTTTGTATCTTTCCAAAATAAGTTAGAATATTTAATGATGCATGCTTACCTATGTTTATAGCAACGCGATCACAATATCCAAGTTATGGCACCAGACTAGGTGTCTAGCAAAGGAAGAATGGTATATGTAACATATTACATATGTTACATATACACATTGGAGATTTACTCCGCCATAAAGAAGAAAATTATGTCATTTGCAAGAAAATGAATGGAACTGAAACATATTATGCCAAAATCAGCCAGACTCAGAAAATCAAGGGACACATGTTTTTTTCTCATAAGTGGAAACTGGAAAGAAAAGGATCTCATAAAAATGAGTAGGGAGTCCAGTAGAGAAGCAGAAGGAGACCAGGGGAGGGAGGAGAGGAGAGAAAGGGGTGATAGGGGAAAGGAAATAGGCCCAATGGTACCATATGCATATATGAATGTATCACTGAGAATCTCTCTACCATGTACAATTACAATGTGCCAATAAAAATAACAGAAAAATGTAAAGAGAAGGAAAATGAAAGAAGAGCTCTGTTTGTTTGTTTGTTGATTGTTTGCTTGTTTGTTTGTGTTAGTACTGGAGATTGAAATTGAACTCAGGGGCATTTCACCTCTAAGCTTCACCCCAGCCCTATTTTATTTTATTATTTTAAAAACAAGAACTCACTAAGTTTCAGAGGGCCTTACTTACTGTAACTTGCTGAGGCTACAAACCTGAGATTCTCCTACCTCAGCCTCCCAATGCTGAGATTACAGGCATTTGCCACAATGCTTGGCTAAAAACAAAACAAAAAAAAAAAACAAAACAACAAAAACAACCAGTTTGAAACCTATTTATCATGGAAGAAGAGCTTTTGAAGCAATAATAACATTTTAAAAAATAAAATTTAATCGTCCTAACCTAACAAATCATTTATTCCTCTTTTCAAATGATTTATAGAGACTTGAGAGTATATTATGTGTCAAAAATATTTCAAAGCTGAAATAAAATTGTTAACTCGTAGGCAGCCTTTTAGAGGTATGAATGCCTGGTATCCATTCATTCATTTGTCTCTATCGCACACATGTGCACTGGCAAATGCATGCACATGTATACATGCACACACACAAACACGATAGAACACTATAAGCACAATAAAGATATGATGATTTTTATTCTGCATTTTTATTTAGCATTATAATAATAACTTCCTTGTGTCAACAAAATATTCTTTTTTTTATTGGTGCATTGTATTCATACATCATAGTGGGATACAAACTTTTGTAGACATACATGCACATATCGCCCAGTCAGCCCCCACCCGATCCCCACCCCATTCTCTCCCCATCCCTCCTTCCCATGCTTGGCTTAGTGGTTGACATCTAGTATTATAGCAATTTATCCAAAATTAACAATGATAATCTCACATAACAGTTTCATTTGTCTGATACCAAGCTTTTGATGACTTAAAGATAACATTTCAATATTTCTTTTAGCTTTCTTTCTTACCAGAGAATATTTTTTTCTATTTTTTAAGGTGAAACTATCATATATTTATATATTTATTTTTCAGAAAAAAATCTATCCTAATATGGAATATGGATTCTAGATACCCAAAACGATCTTGAAAAAGAACAAAGCTAGAAGATATATATTTTCTGATTTCAAACCATATAAAGCTACAATAATTGAAACAGTGTAGTACTGTTCTAAACCATTGGAGTTAAATAAAAGCCTAGAGCTAAATTCTTCCCTATATTGTCAAGTTATATTTGACAAGGTTTCCACGAACATTTGGTGGTGGAAATAATAACCTTTTAACTAAATATTGTTGAAAAATAATAATTACATGGAAAAGAATAAAATTGGACCCTTACCTAATCCCATATACAAGTATTAACTCAAAATAGATAAAAGACCTAAATATAAGTCTTAAGACTATAAACTTTTAGAAGAAAATCTGGGTCATAAAACCTCACAACACTGAAATTGGCAGTGATTTCTTGGATATGATTTCAATGGCACAGGCAACAAAAGAGTATACAAACTCCCTAAAAAATAAAAAAATATTGTATATCCAAAGACAATGTAAACAGAATTAAAAGTTACTAATAGAATGGGATAAAATATTTCCAAATGCTATATCTGAAGGTATATTAATATTGCAACTAGAAATCCTAAAAATTAACAACAATAAAGGCAAACAATACCATTTAGAGATAGGTAAAAGACTAACATAAGTAATGAATCTCCACAGATAACCAATCTTAGTTGTCTGTTGGATGGAAAATCTTGTTTTTCTGGTTCTGGTGTGTGTTACCTATTTCTTCTTTGTAGTTAATCTCTTTGAGTATTTTCTCTAGCGCTGGTTTTGAAGACATAAATTCCTTCAGTTTCTGTTTGTCATGGAAGCTTCTTATTTTTCCATCTAATTTGATAGAAAGTTTTTCTGGGTAGAAAATTTTTGGCTGGAAGTTGTTTTCTTTCAGAGTTTGGAATATGTTACTCCAAGCCCTTCTGGCTCTCATGACTTGGTTTGGGAAGTCTGGAGTGATTCTAATTGGTTTGCCTCTGAATGTCAGTTGGCCCTTTGTTTTTGTTGCCTTTAAGATTCTCTGCTTGGCTTCCACATTGGTCATTTTGACAATTATGTGGCGTGGGGATCCTCTTCTCCGATCCTGTCTAAAGGGAGTTCTATAAGTTTCCTGGACCTGTGTATCAACCTCTTGCTCTATGTTTGGAAAATTTTCTGCTATTACTTCCTTGAAGAGATTGTTGATCCCTTTGGTATCACTTTCTTTTCCCTCCTCTATTCCAATTATTCTTAGGTTAGCTCTCTTAAAATGGGCCCATATTTCTTCAATATCAGATTCCTGCTGTCGGATATTTTTTACTAGATTAGAAACTATGCATTCATTTTGGGAATGATCATCTTCTAAGAGCGAGATTCTGTTCTCCATGTGGTCTAATCGGTTGTTTGTGCTTTGAATTGAGGTCTTTACTTCATTAATTGCATCCTTTATCTCTTTTTGGCTCTCTCTGAGTTCTTTTCGAAGCACCTCTATTATTTCTACAGTTATTTTCCTGATTTGATCTTCTAGAAATCTCTGATTTTCTGTTTTATCGGGTTCTGATGTTGTGGGGTTGTGGGCATTCATTGCTCCAGTGTTATTCCTCTTTCCCATGATTTCGGAAGTTTGTGCCTTCTCTGGGTTCTTCCCTTGGGTCAGTATGACTTCACTTAAGGTGCTCTGGATCTCGAGTCTGTAGTATCTCAGACCCCACTACTCCTTTACTGGGTTGTATCACAGAGTCTCCGACCCAGGGAGTCGATAGAGGCTGCTTTAAACTATGGGGGGTGCCAGGTTGCACGTTCTCCTATGGTGTGATATCTCTGCCACCACCACTCCCCCACTGGGTCAAGTCCCAGGGAGTAAAGTACTGGGATTTCTCCTCTGTGGCCCACAATTTGACTCACTGTTCTTGAGTTCGCAGATGTAGCTGTACTGGACTCGGTGAATTCGCTGCTGCTGCCGCCGGTGGCAATATGGCGCCGCTGCTACGCTCTCGGCCGTGAGGCTGGCTTATTTTTCTTGGTCTTGAATTCCACTCTGAGTCCTTGCAGCGTGTGCTGAGCTCAGCCACTGGGAGCTTTAGATGTTCCCTGGGCTGAAAAATCCCACCTGGCTGTTCCGCAGCGGCTCACCTCGGCTTGCTGTAGCCGTCCGGTGAATTCACTGCTGTCGCCGGCAATATGGCTCTGATGCCGCGTCCTCAGGCCTGAGGCTGGTGTATCTCCTCTGTGGCTCTGAGCTCTGTTCTCAGTACGCTTTCTCTCTGGAGCCTGGTGATTTTTTTGTTTCTCTGGTGATGGTGTTTTCTGGCTATGAAAGGCGCTGATTTTGTGGTAACGGAGATTGGTTGTTAGCGGGGCTCTTAAGCCCCGCTTTTCTCGGTCACCATCTTCCCGGAAGTCCAAAATATTCTTTGAAAATACTTATTTTGTTATAAATAAAATATTCTACCCTATAAATAGACCATACCGCATATAAACATTAATCTGTTTGGGGATATTTAGAATTTTTCCATTTTCGATCTTTGGAAATAAATTGCTTATTTCCATATTAAAAAGAAAAAACTTGACTTACTCCCTTAGAATATATTTAGAGAAGTTGAAAGGGCACAAAAACTGTTTGACATTTTAATGTTTTCTTATTAGAGTAATAATATATATACATCCTAGAGAATTTTGAAAACATGGAAGTTATAAGGGAAAATATAAACTTGTAGTTCTGCAAGCACAAATAGCCCCAAATGTGTATTTTAATTCTGTGATGGTAATTTCTCTGAAGTCCCACCACTCTCATGCATTCCCCCACCCCTAGTTCCCTCTTTTTCCCCCTATCACGATCTGTTTGCTGGCTCCAGAACTCCACTCCTGTGTCCCCAAGCCCTGTCTTCCTCCCCACTAGCTCCCGCACATCTTTCTGAGGAGCCGAGTTCTCTTCCCTGTGTCCTGCAGCATGGTTTGCTTTGGGAGACAACATGAAGGTTCTGTGAGCACGCGTGGCCACAGCTGTCTGGTTTGAATTCCACCCCTGCCATTTTTGGGCCACATGCTCCCACCCCATTGTTCAGCATCTCCCTCTGCCCTCATTTTCTTCTTCTACAGCCAGTTGGAGATATTGATCGGCATTAACTTCCAGAAGTGTTGAGATTAAACAGACTAGTCCCTATAAATAATTCAATATACATTATATACAACTACATTCAGTATAAAATATACGTGAAATGTTAACTCAGTATTTTGAGCCGTGTTGGCTTCTCTTGCTTTTCTTTTTATTTGGCTTTAACAAGCTGGAAACCTTTAAGGATGTATTTACTCTCAACATGTGAGTGAGAAACCCACATACCTGTTTTTTGGGGGCATGAGTCATGTCCTCACTGAGATCAAGTTGGTGAGAATGCTTTGAAGCTCAATTCATGATTCATGGACATTTAAGGTGGCTCTATCAAACTGAGATGAACCTTCCTGCTACTTGATTATGTGCTTGGGGCACAGAAAGATCACAGGCATGTTGGTCTATAAAAGTTGTAGGACACATTGCTATTAAAACATCTTCCAAGACAGGTGCAATGGCACACACCTGTACTTGGGAGGCTGCAACAGGAGGATGGCAGGTTTGAGGCCAGCCTCAGCAACTTAGATTATTAGCAATTTAGTCAGACCTTATTTCAAAATGAAAAATAAAAATATCTGTGGTGTACCTCAGAGGTAGAACATCCCTGAGTTTAATCTCCAGTACCCATAAAAGAAAAAAGAAATGTTTTCCATTATTTCTCTGCCTTACAGTTTTATTTAAAAAGTTGCAACACATCACCATTGGTTCCCCTCTACTTTCTGTCTAATAGGGTGAGATGGAAATAAGTAAGATAAACAGGGTTTCAAAGAAACTAAAAGTGTCATTATAGAATTAAAATGTGCATTTGAGTTGATAAAAAGAAGAACCAGCACTGTTCATAGTTTTTGCTTCATAGCTTTCTGTATTTTTCAAAGTCTTTGATTTTCTATTGCATAACAGATTGAGAAAGACAGTTAATAGAAGCAGCAAACATAAAATGATGAGAGTTTTTAAAAAATACTTTCACAATAGTATCAAAAATGCCAAGTAATTCTGCATAATCTAATAGATATGTTAGTTCTCTAGAGGAAAAAGTATAAAACTTAATGAGAGATATAAAACAAGAGCTAAGTAAATGGAGAGATGTAGCATGTTCATGGATTGGAAAGCTGAGTGTTTTAATGATGTTACTCTTCCAATATTGATCTATAGAGTAAATGAAATAACAATCTAAATTCCAACAGGCTTTTTGTTGGTGAAAATTGATAGGCTGATTCTAAAGTATATGAAAAAGAAAAGTGCCAAGAGTAGTCAAAACTTTCTGGAAACAGAAAAAAAAAACATGGAAGAAATTTCCCTACCATCCATAAGAAATATTCATGAGAAGGGAATAATCTTGCTCTAAGAATAAGCTAATGAATCACTGCAATAGAATAAAAAAACTCAAAATTTAATTTATGCATTTTTGGATACAACTTTATGACCAGGATAGCGCTAGAGAATAAGTATAGTAAAAATGCTGTGTTTGATGGGTGCTTCTTGGATTATTAGGTACATGTGAAAAATATAAGGTCAGACTGTTGCACTATTCTTATACAAAAGCAATCTCTGATTAGTCACAGAATTAATGTGGAGAACAAAACTATAATGCTTTCAGGTGATAATATAGGAAAATACTTTAACAAACCCTAATAAATAACTTCAGGAAAAACACATTTTCACAGGCATAAAAAGCACAAGTTATAAGGAAAATAATTTAAAAACTTCTTTACACAGAAAGATGCCATGAATAAAGTGGAAAGGCCAAAGATTTAAAGCATTTAGAAGTATGTAATTCTGATGAAGAACAAGGAGGGCTGAATGAGCCTTTGTGCCTGCTTTCTGGATGTCATTTCTAAGGTGGGGCAGCCATAGTTAAAGGAACATAGCTCCTTTCTATTACTAGGCCAGTGGACTCGCTTCCTTTCTGGCTGGAGAGCACATTTCATGGCACATAATGGAATTCTGGCTCTCATTCTGATTTCACAGAAGGGGACATTGCTCCCTTTCGATGCAGTCGTTTTTAGTATTTCTTTGTGTCTTTATAGACGTTTTAAGAAAAATTTGAAGTTTTGTGGTCTATATTCCAGTCCAAATGTCACTTTAACCCTTTTTTATTTTTCTACAATCTCTTCTAATCCTTTCTGTAAGAGCTTTTAGCATTGGTATAAATTTCTAATTTTGATACACTTTGTGTTTTCCTACATTCCCTGAAAATTATATCACACTGGCCTTCCATGTCAAAATACAGTCCTATGTAATATTTCTAATTGGATAATTGCCATTTGCTCAGATTTAAATGTAAGTAATCTGGCATTCTCTTGTCATGAGGCATTAGAGATTCACACTTTCTGAAGGATGAAAATTTTTCAGTGAAGACTTCTTAGATGTAATTTAAAAACTGTAGGGTAGTACTTTTAGAGAAATTTTCCAGAGGGAGATAACTAGGTCAAAGTATATAAATAGCTTTTTGCTTTTAAAATATATTGTAATACTTTCATTGCTACCCACAGTGTTTCAAAGTACTGATGACCTTGACATTTTGGAATCAGAAAAGAAAGATGATCTCTTGATTAAGCACTGGGATATAGTAACATGGGACTGTGGCCTGGATGTCCCAGACTAGATGGTGACTTTTCCTCAAGACAAAGCAAAAATGAGGTTTTGTTCTCCCTTTGGATTTTTCTTTCTCAATTTGTGGAGTTCGCAGCTGGATAGTTTAGGCATCTGAACTGACTCTTACCTTAATCTAATTCCTCGTACCTGATTTGGGAAGTGGCTCTTCCCCCTTTACTTTCAGACATCTCTAATGCCTCCATCTTCTTTCTTCCTGCTTCAGATGCCTAAATAGAATTTTAAAGATAGATGTGGTGTCTGGTGTGATGGTCCATGCCTGTATTCCTAGTATTTAGGCTGAGACAGGAGGATTGCAAGTTCAAGAACAGCCTCAGTAACTTAACGAGAGTCTCAGCAACCTGGTAAGACCATGTCCAAAACAAAAAAATAAAAGGGCTGGGTATCAATACACTGGATTGCACTAAATTGAAGAGCTTCTGTACAGCATAGCAGTCTATCAAGAACTGCAACAGAAAGCTGACAGAGTGGGAGAAAATTTTTTCCAACTACTCTTCTAATATACGACTAATATATAGAATATACAAGAAGCTCATCACTAAGAAAACAAATAACCCAGTCAAAAAATGGGCAAGTGAACTAAATAGACACTTCAGAAAAGAAAAGTATAAATGGCCAATAAATGTGTGAAAAAATATTCATCACTAGCAGTCAAAGAGAGATGCAAATCAAAGCTACCCTGGAATTTTACCCAGCCATAAGGAAGAACAAAATTCTACCATTTGCAGGGAAATGGGTGGACATGGAAAACATTATGCTAAGTGAGATTAGTCAATCACAAAAAGAAAAATATCTAATGTTTTCTCTAATATGTGGAAGCTAAGGAAAAAATGGATCATAGGAAGAATTCTAGAAGAAGAAAGAGATACCAAAGATGAGCAAATAAGGTAACCTAACTGAGCACGCTGGGAGGGGGAAGAAGGAGATTCCCTAATGTACATTTACAAACATATCAATCACTAAGCAAACATGAGAAGGAGGGAGGGAGGAGTGAATGGTGTGGAAAATGGGAAGGGCTAAATGTGTGATATGTGCATGTATGCCTCTACCATCTTGTACCCATTAAGATGTATGACTACAATATAGCAGTAAAAAAAAAAAAGGGTTGGGGTGTAGCTTGGAGATAGAATGATCCTGGGTTCAATCCCTATTACCACAAAAAATAAAGAATATAATACCAAAAAGTTGGATGTAGCTTGTGCTGTGGCAAAGGACTACTCATGGCAACAAATCGTGTGATTTTATAGATATAAGGGTAAAAATCATCTTCTTTATTGCTTTTTATTTGAATCTTAAGTGTCCTTGAAACACCTATGTGTTTAAGGCATAGCTTGTAGTGCTAATGGGAGGTAGCGGATGCTTTAAGGAGGGGGCTTTGAGGAAGAAAGTTAGGTCATTAGAGCATGCCATTGAAAAGTATGTTGAGACCGCAGCCCCTCCTTGCCCCCCTCTCTCTCTCTCTCTCTCTCTCTCTCTCTCTCTCTCTCACTTCCTAGCTATCATGAGTTGAACGGCTTTCTCTGTAGTGCACTCCCGCCATCACATACTACCTCACTGTATGCCTTTATCACTGAGATCAAGTGAGCATGAGCCGAAAACAAACCTTTTCTCTTTTCAAGTTAAACAGTTACTGTGTTACAGTAATGGAAAGCTGACTGGCAAAATTATAGATACTGACAACAACAACTATTGAGTTATACTTTATAAAGTATAAAAGACATCGGAATTAAATATAAATTTGCTAGGCCTAATCAGAAATGGCAGAGGCCCAAAAATCAACAAATTCTGCTGTCTTGATCTTCAAACTATAATGAGAATTGGACTACTTCCTAGCACCTTCACACTGCCACATCAGCTCAAGCCCTTATCTGTCATCTAGACCATGGTAATATCCTCTGAACCAGACTCTCCCCTCTTCCTTGACCTCCTCAGACTATTTTGAACATCCTAGTCAGAGTGATCCTATTAAAATATAAGCCAGATCTTGTTTTTCTCTTTCCCAGTCTAACCTCCTGATGATTTCTCATTACACTAAGAGTTTTTTGTTTTTGGTTTTTAAGTCTTTTTATTATCAACCAGAACCTAGATGAGATGGTCCCTGGCAGTTCTCTGAACTCCCTCTGCTAGTACCACACCCTTATTTCACTCTGTCCCAGTGCTGCCAACCTTTTTGCTATTCCTGATCGCCAATCATTCTCTCTCAGCCTCTAAACTCATTTTCTCTGCTTGAGATATTCTCTTCTGTTACGTATGCATACCTATTCTTCTCACTTTACTCCCATCTTCATTTTTTTTTTTTTTTTGGTGGTACTGGGGTTCCTGGAAACCCTTCTACTTCTGGGCTACACTCCCAGACCTATTTTTTTAATATTTTTATTTGGAAACAGGGTCTCTTAAGCCAGTGGGGCTGGCTTCGGACCTGCGCGATCCTCCTGTCTCCACCTCCCAAGCCCGAGGATTACAAGCGTGCACGCCCCGCCCCATCTTCAAATTTAAATCCCCTACTTCACTGGGTGTGGTGGCACACACTTGTAATTCCCACACTTGCGAGTCAGTGACAGGAGGATAGCAGATCACGCAGGTTCAATGCCAGCTTTGCTGGCTTAAGAGACCCTGTTTCCAAATAAAAAAGTATAAAAAATAGGTCTGGGAGTGTAACCCAGAGGTAGAAGGGTTTCCAGGAACCCCAGTACCATCAAAAATAATAAATAAATAAATCCCCTACTTCAACATTTAATAATCCCTTTTCCTATTCTGTCTCTAAAACTTAATGCCATCTAGCCTAGTATATATTTTATTCTAAATACTTTCTGCCTCTCCAGTGGAGTTCAGACTCTATATGAAAATAGACCTGTGTTATTTTTTGTTTATTAATGATTTTCCCAAACATAAGATAACATCTGATGAATAGGAGACAGTCAATTAGGGAGTCAATTATACATAAATAAGAAAAATTAATAATATTAAAAAGGAGAATTTGCTTTTTGCTTTAACATATTGCATATAAAACTGGAAAGACACAACTTAGCATGATTTAAATGTTTCTTAATATATGCTAAGAAACTTAAAATATTGGAATTTTATAATGGACATTGTTATGAATTGAATGCTTGTGCTCTCTCCAAAATATCTAGGTTAAAGTCTAGCAAGCAGTATACTATATGTGAGGACATGACCTCTACAGAAAAATAGCAAGGTTAAGTAAGGTCAGAAGGGTGGGTTCTTGATATGATAGGATTGTTGTCCTTTTAAGAAAAGACCCCCATGGAGCCCATTTACTCCCTGCTCTGTGAGAAAACAGCAAGAAAGTATCCATCTGTGAGCCAGGAAGAAGATCCTCACCAGGAATCAAGTTGGCGAGTACTTTACTCTTGGATTCTAAGCCCTAAAACCTGGGATAAACACATTGCTGATGTAAAATCCAAAGGTATTTGGTTATGGAATCTTGAGTGTTGTGGACTTAGGTAGAAATGTACTTTTAAAATCATCTATCCTATCCCCAAACCAAATAAAGATATCTCAAGAAAGGAAAACTACAGACCAATATCCTTAATGAACATAGATGCAAAAATTCTAAACAAAATACTAGCTTTACACATTCAAAACTATATCAAAAGAATAATACACCATGACAAAGTCAGTTTCATCCCAGAAAAATAAGGCTGGTTCAACATACGCAAATCAATACATGTTATTCACCACATAAAACCAAGAACAAAAACCACATCATCATAGTAATAGATGCTGAAAAAGCATTCGACAAAATCCAACACCCATTTATGTAAAAAACACTGCAAAAAATTGGGATAGAAGTAAAGTACTTCAACATCATTAAGGCAATATACTGTAAACCCAAAGCCAACATTATATTGAATAGGGAAAAACTGCAAGAATTTCCACTAAAGTCAGGAACAAGATAAGGATGCCCACTATCACCACTCCTTTTCAGTATAGTCCTTGAGACTCTTGATTCAGCAATAAGACAAGAGAAGGAAATCAAAGGAATCCACATAGGAAGAGAGGAATTAAAATTATCCTTATTCACAGATGACATGATCCTTTATGTGGAAGACCCAAAGAACTCAAATAAAAGACTTCTGGAGCTGATTGACAAATTCAGCAAAGTCGCAGGTTACAAAATCAACCTAAAGAAATCAGTGACTTTTCTTTATGCCAACAACAAATCCACAATGAAAGAAAGAAACAAACAAACAAAAAATTCCATTCACTATAACCTCAAAACTAATAAAATACCTAGGAATAAACCTAACCCAAGATGTAAAAGACCTCTACAACAAAAACTATAAAACGTTAAAGAAAGAAATTGAAGAAGACCTTGGAAGATAGAAAGATCTCCCGTGCTCATGGATAGGCAGAATAAATATCATCAAAATGGCCATTCTGCCAAAACTGATCTATAGGTTCAATGCAATTCCCATTAAAATACCAAGAACATTCTTCACAGACCTAGAAAAATCAATCATTAACTTTATATGGAGAAAGAAAAGACCTAGAATAGCCAAAGCAATTCTCAACAATAAGAAACATGCAGGAGGCATTACAATCCCAGACTTCAAACTATACTATAGATCAATAGTAGTAAAAACAGCATGGTACTGGCACAATAACAGATATACTGACCAGTGGATTAGAATAGAAGATACAGAAACAAACCCACACATCTTTAGTCAATTAATCTTTGACAAAGGGGCCAAACACATACGCTGGAGAAAAGACAGCCTTTTCAACAAGTGGTGCTGGGAGAACTGGCTAACTATTTGTAAAAAGATGAAACTAAACCCCCATATCTCATCAAACACAGGAATCAACTCAAGATGGATCAAAGACTTAGAAATTAGACCTGAGACTGTGAAATTAGTAGAGGAGAGCATAGGTTAAACACTACAACATATTGGCACAGGCAGTAACTTTCTCAACAAAACCTCCAAAGCTCAGGAAATTAAAGCAATAATAAACAAGTAGGATAGCATCAAACTAAAAAGTTTCTTCTCATCAAAGGAAACTATCAATAACCTAAAGAGGAAGCCTACAGAATGGGAAAGGATCTTTACCAGCCACCATTCTGATAGCGGGCTAATATCCAGAATATACAAAGAGCTCAAAAGACTCTATACTAGCAAAACAAACAACCCAATCAAGAAATGGGCAAATGAACTAAATAGACACTTCACAAAAGAAGAGATACAAAGGGCCAATAGATACATGAAAAGATGTTCTTCATCACTGGCCATCAGGGAGATGCAAATCAAAACTACACTGAGATTCCATCTAACCCCAGTCAGAGTGGCAAGCATAAAGAAATCAAACAACAACAAATGCTGGCGAGGATGTGGGGAAAGAGGAACTCTTTTACACTGTTGGTGGGAATGCAAACTAGTTCAACCACTATGGATATCTGTGTGGAGATTCCTAAGAAAGGTGGGAATAGATCCACCATATGATCCAGCTATACCACTCCTGGGTATCTTTCCAAAGGGGTTGAATTCAGAGAAATACAACAACATATGCATACCTATGTTCATAGCAGCACAATTTGTTTTTTTTTTCTTTTTTTTTTTTAAGGGAGGAGTACTGGGGATTGAGCCCCAGGGGCATTATACCTTCAAGCCTCAGCCCTATTTTATTTTTATTTTGAAACAAGGGGCTTTTTATTGCGCGGGGGGGGGAGGGTAGTCTGGGGAATTAACCCAGGGGCATTCGACCTCTGAGCTACACCCCCCATAGCAGCACAATTTGTAATAGCCAAAATATGGAACCAACCCAGATCTCCATCAACAGATGAATAGATAGCAAAACTTTGGGAAATACACACAATGGAATTCTATTCAACCATAAAGAAGAACAAAATTATATCATTTTCAAGAAGATGGAAAGCCCTGGAGAACATTATGTTAAGTGACATCAGCCAAACACAGGAGGAAAGGGTACATATGTTTCCTCTAATATGCCCAAACTAGGAAACACAGAGGATACCAGTGGGACTCCAGATAATGGAGGGGAAATATCAGCAAAGTTTGAATGGAAAGATAGGAGAGGAGGAAGGCTGATCTTGATTAATGAGGGTCTACATCTGAACATGTGTAAAATTATGAATATAACATGGTTAACCTGGACAACCATTGGTGGGAGGGGGGAAGGGAAAACGGGGGCGGGGGAAGAGGGCACCAAATATAGTTTAAATGTATACTATTTATGTTCAATAAAAAAATTGTTAAAAGAAAAATAAATAACATCATCTAACTTAGGAGTGATTTTCTGTTTTTCATTTCATCTTATGTTCTAGAATTGTTTTATATTGCTATCTTCAATTCATTTATTTACTCCTTCATTTCATACAAGACCTTTTTCTGATTCTTTTTTAAATTCTCAATTTTTCCTTTTATTTCCTGTACATTTCCTGTGAGGCCTTTCATCATAGGAAAGATCAGGTTTCAGAATTCTCCTCTTGTATTTCTTGTAGATCAGTATTGGTGATCTCTTTTGTTGTTGAGTTGTGGAAATTTATTGTTCCCTCAGTGTTCCTTATTCTCATATTTTCAGAGTTCTTGGGTTTGTGTTTTGTTGTCTTATAATCTTCTTCATCTTTGTGTGTGAGTCATTGTTTATAGGTGCTGTTCCAGATTGCTACTGGTGGAGATGGTTCCAGTTGCTGCTCACACTTTAGTATTAACCCTGAAAACTGTGTATACTATCACCCCACTTTCATTATACCTGTAGGTAATCAGTTCTTAGTTGCTCTAGAGTTCCTTCTGCCTACTGCTATGGTGGTGTTGATGGGTTTCAGGTGTTAAGGTTAGGTATTCTGTCTTTCACAACCTTTATAGAGAGTTGGCTCAGAGGTGTGAGCAGAATAGTTTTTGACCTATGCATTTTCAAACCTTGATATGCAGGCTGTTGAACATTTACTTTTACCAGCTGTGGCTAGTTTACTATTAGTGTCTGGCAGTCCTTTTCTGAGGATCACCTGTCTATTCTAGTGTTATCCATAGGTATTTAGAGGTTTCATCAGGTATATACAAGGAGAAGTAGTGTTGTATTCAATGGTGAGGAGTGGGTGAAGGAGAAGGAAGAGTTTAAGTAAAGTAATATCTGGTAGAGATGAGAGATAGTGAATTTATAATAGGGTTCTTATAGTCAATTTAGAGTATTTAGATGTAGTGATATAAAATGGATTGAATATAGGACAAGAAAAAAAGAAAAAACCTGGAGGAAAGACAGTAGAGAGGAAAGAAGTAGAGAGATTGTAAAAGGAATGGGAAAGAGAGAAAACAGCCCCACAGAAAATAATAAAACAACCAACCAAACAACAAGTAAAAAATAAAAACCAATACTGCAAATATACAAGTACAGAGCTGACTTTGCTTCTGCAGTCTTCCTGGATCTGCATGGATACTTTCAGCCATTTAATGTGTACTCACGATAGTAGGTTTTCAAGCATGTTCCAAGAGCTCTAATTTGCTCAATAAACTATAGCAGTGATGTCAGTTTGCAGCCCCGCCTTTGGGTCTTCTGCAGTGTTTGGAATCCTGTGCTGGTTCTCTCTGTCAGAGCTGGCACCAAGGCACTATGGGCCTCTCTCGTGTCTCTGCAGGTTCTAACTCAACCTCCTCAGGGGCAGACCACCAAATCTCAGACTCAGGGTCCCTGCAGCTGTTCTGGACAGTCTTCCAATGAGAAGCGCAGTTAACTTACTATCCTTTAGGGCTCAAGACTCTGGAGGGCACAGTGCACTGCTACAGGTTCAGGTTTCTGGCTGAATGGGTGGACTATCAGATCTCTATCATACCTAAAGCATGGTGCTGAGCGCTCAAGATGCTGGAGTTCTGCCACCATTCACTTCAACTCAAGTCCCCTTTGCCAGGGATCTCTTGAGGCTGCAGAGCCAGCAGACATGGCTCAAGCAGGCAGGCCAGGATGGTGTGGCCCTCCACAGTGTTGGCAGTCACCAAGTCAGATGCACACACACACGGGCTCTTTTGCCACTTCCTGTTCTGCCTAGTGGATTTTATTCTGCCACGGTTCCCTTTTTCTCATTTTCTTTCCTATGTATCTTTGCTGCTTTGTTTTTCTTGTCAAGTAGCTGCCTTCTGTCTTCTGAGTAGCTGAATTTCCTTTGTTATAGCAACTGAGATGTGCTGTGGCACACAGTTACCATCTTATCCCCAAAATTATCTAACCTGAATTCCTACAGAAAAAAGAATGCTGAAGCTAGAGAAGTTAAGTGACTTCCCAAAGGACACAAAGTCAGCATAAAACAGAATTAAACTCAAATGAGATCTCAGCTCAGTGTTTTCTATACTTACTATACTGACTCATCTGCCACTCAACCTAAGTCAGGGGTTGGAAGACCTTATTATTATTGAACTCTGTTCTTCCAAAGCCTGTACCAGGAGTTTTTTCCATTAAAATTTAATGGTGATGCTGGGCATGAGACAAACACCTATTTTACCTGTACTTGGGAGGCTGAATTCGGAGGATTGCTAGTTCGAAGTCAGCCTCAACAGCTTAGCATGATGCACAGCAAGATCCTATTTCAAACTAAAAATATTTGTAAGAGGTTGAAGGTGTCCCTCGGTGTAGAGCAATCCTGAGTTCAATCCCTTTGATACACACATACAGTTTTTTTAAGTTAATGGTGGTAATCTGTTCACAATATCTTATGAGGGTATTTTTCTTACCTTTTATGTGTTTTGCCAATAATTTTTTAAAGAGCTAAGAAGAAAAATATATATTAATGAAAAATCTTTTTCAATCATAATTCTCTGAAAACAATTCCATGCTTTGGAGATGTGCAGAGATACATTTAATATGGGCATATATTCTGCTAGTGCAATTGATTTTAGATCAAAAGATAGAATGTTACTCAGACTTTTACTGTTTTCCAAAAAGAGTCTCATGACTTCTCAAAGCCCTGCTTCCTGGACACGTTTGAAAGGTACTGATTCAATGGCATGACATGGCTGCTCAAAAAGCTATTATGCACCTCAGCTGAATCAATAGGAGAAAAGTGCCCAAATGAAAGATATCGCAGTCCCTCTGGACCCGGTACTGTTCGAACATACACCTGGTGTCGTAAGTTGCCTATTCTTTGGTTTTGTGTTTAAGATCTGATTGACGCGTGTCCAAAGCTAACATTGAAGGAATGGGGAATGGCTGAAAAAATTTGAAAAGTGAACACCTGGGAAACACAATTGTTTTCAGAATTTCAAGAAGCTGAAACAAAGATAAGGGAGATGATTTTGCTTTCCATTTTCCTATGTGTAAAACCAAGCTCTGTGCACAAACACTGCAGGGAAGTAAGCTTTTTTCAATATGAACAGCACAATTAGAGTTGTAATCCCTGGAAGTGTTCTCTAGTAAAAGTGTTAAAATGTGCTGAAACATATTAGAAATGTTCCAGACATCAACCCAGCGGATGCAGAAGACATGCTTTTGTTTGGGAAAGGATTTGAAACAGTCGATCTCAAAACCATTACAAAATAAAGATTCTTCCATTCTATGAATACAAAGAATAGCATCATTATTTAATATAATAAATATGTTACAGATAATGGAGGGGAAACTTCAGTGAAGCCAGAAAAGTATAGGGGAGGAAGAAGGCTGAGGTTAATGGAAAAGCTACATTCAAATATGTGTATCCATGTGAATACAACATTGTTAACCTGGACACACTCAGTATTGGGAGGGAGGGAAAGGGGAAGGGGAATGAAACCAAATACTGTGTGAATATATGCCATTGTCAACATGATAAACACTATGATGTGAGATTATAGTGCATCAATAAAACATAAATAAACACATACACACAAAAAAAAAATGTTACAGGCATGCGCAAGTGGGTGATTGCTCCCTTGCCTTTTAAAGGAAAAGAAGGCAAAAGCAGAAAGGCTGGGGACAACTAAAATGAGGAACAGGGATGGGAATAAAGAAAAAGAAACTCCAAAGATTATACAACGGGTACATGTCCTCGCCTGTTTTTCAAGGAGGACTTTGCACCAACGTAGGATGTGCTCCTGGTGGCTACCTGCTCGCTGCCACCTGCTACCTGCTAGACACCTGATAACTCCTGGAAGCTAGCATGTGGACCAGTGCCTTAGCTCTGTAAGAAAGCTAGTTATAGTCTTTGAGACCCTAAGGTTTTTGTTGTTGTTGTTTTTGGCTGCTGGGACATTGAAGAATACTATGTAAAATAGGAGGAAATAAAAGAATTTGGAGAAATAGCTTCAAGAATGGTATTTTACTGATTTGCAGTCCCATCAACAGTGTTTTAGAGTTCCCACTTCTCCACATCCTCGCCAGCATCTGTTGTTGTTTGTGTTTTGAATGATGGCCATTCAAGTTGGGGTTAGGTGAAATCTCAGGGTAGTTTTGATTTGCATCTCTCTGATTGCCAATGATGTTGAGCATTTTTCATGCATATATTGGCCAGTTGAATTTCTTCTTTCGTGAAGTGTCTACTTAGTTAGCTTGCCCATTTTTTGATTGGATGATTTGTTTTTTTAGTGTTGAGTTTCTTGAGTTCTCTGTATATTCTAGATATTAGTCCCCTATCGGAGGTGTAGGTGGCAAATATCTTCTCCCATTCTGTTGGCTCTTGATTGAGGTTCTTGACAGTTTTTTTGCTGAACAGAAGCTCTACAATTTCATGCAACCCCAAGCATTGATTTGCCTTTTGGTTTGTTGTGCCTCTGGGGTCTTGTTGAGAAAGTTTTTATCTGTGCCTCTGTGTTGCAGTGTTGGACCTATGCCCTCTTCAAGGAGCCTTAAGCTCTCTGGTCTAATTTCCAAGTCTTTGATCCATCTTGAATTGACTCTTGTGCAGGGTAATTATTGCCTATAGAAATAATAAATATTACTACTACCTTAAATCCAAAAGATAATGACATAATGTGTTTAAACGTTTGCAAAGATATTTTTAAATCCATCATCAGGTATATCATATTCATCCTTAACTGTCAGTTTTTTTTAATATCATCATCTAAGTAATGGAGTTTTTACCTCCATCCCCTTAATTTTTCCTCATTTTAAGCATCTTTCGTTCCTCAGAGAGGATTTCCTAACGATATTTTAATTTGTCTTTTTATTCATTGTGATCTTTCTATTGATTCTTTTAAGAGTTCATTTTATTTTTGTATTTTTTCTTTTTTCTTTGAAAAAATTATACTTGAGTAAGGATATAACATTTAAAAAATAAAGGCAGGGCATTTTCTGCATTTTTATTTGACTCCTTTACTCTTTAAACTTCTCAGGTTAAGAGGGATTTTGTTCTATTCATTAGTATCCATGTTCAAGTTGTTAGTGTAGGTTATAAGCTAGTACACCAAACAAAATATACTTTTGGTTTTAGTAGTTTTGGGAATTAATGGGGGAGAATAAAATAAAAATTTACATTCTTTAGTACTAAAACTCATCACATTTGTAACACATAAATCTTCAAGTATCTCCCTATGGGCAGAATATTATTTTTTACAAAATGGAATATAAGTGTCTAAAATAAAGAAAAATAAGGTCACCAGGTTATTTCTGTGGAAAACAGAAGATGAACATTTAAAGAATAATTTAGAATGGTTTCCAGGTTTGCTGTTATAAATTCTCTGAGAAACACATACACACACACACACACACACACACACACACACACACACTCATAAATGGCACTCCTATAGAACAGTCCTAAACTAAGCAGTCTTGAGAGCCTGCTTCCCTCTTCAGGCCCTGTCTGGTTCAGACACCATTTTCTCCTGCAGATAGCTTTAAGTTCCCACTCGGATTCACCCTAACGGGCACAACTTGTGAACCAAGCTCTGCTTCTCACCCTCTCTGGCTCTCTGGTATATGAGTGAGCGCCATTTTTCCAAGGTCTACTACGAGTCAGGAATAAATGGACAATATAGCCCATACCAAAGTATTAAAGATTAATAGTGGCCTAATTTATTTTACCACCTATTTAATGTTTACATTTTTAGGGATTTTTATCCCTTAAATTAAATTGGAGGCCTGAATCTTCAGCCCATATCATACAAACACAGGCATAGAGCAGCCTTTTCCTCACAGATACAATTATACTTTGACATTTCCTTTGCTTCCTACAATTTTCTCTGTGTACATCACTTTTATCTCTCTACAGTGCCTTAAATAATACCTCTTCATCCTGAGGCATCTTTCAAAAGTTTGGGGATACTAATCTCATCTCTATTATAGAGCTTATTTATACATACCTGTATTTTTCTTCCTGCCTTACTCAACTTGGTTTATTATTGCTTTGTTCCAATAGACATTTCTAAGGAACTTTGTGCCCTCTGATGAAATTAGATATTTTTAATAAATTTGAGGATAATAAGAACTGTAGAAATTCTTTGACCTGAGTCATGATTTAGCATGAAATCCCCCCTCCTGTTCCCAAGCTCGTCTACATATTTAGCTTTAGATTATGTGATAGACTTCTTTTTTGCAGTACTATGGATGGAACCCAGGGGCATTCTACCTCCAAGCTACACCCCAGCCCTTTTTTTTTTATTCTTTATTTTTGAAACAGTGTCACTGAGTTGCAAAGGGCCTCACTAAGTAGGAGTTGTGGCTGTCTGTGAACCATGATCCTCCTGTCTCAGCCTCCCAAATGCTGGGATTACAAGCGTGCACCACCATACTTTTGGTTATGGTGGCACTAGAAACATATTTGTTTCTTTATCCAGTGCTTTCTAAAGAGGCAGTGGCACTATAATATTTTTCTAACATGGTTACCATAACCTGGAATAAACAGAAGACATAATTTTTCAAATAAAAAAATACCAAAACATAAAACTTTTTTGTCATCATGCTGTATTCCTCATAGTCTTTTTTTCTGATCTACACCCCAGCTCTTTTAATTTTTATTTTGAAACAAGTTCTGGCTAGGTTGGTGATAGTCTCACTAAGTTGCTGAAGCTGACCTTGAACCTGTGATCCTCCTGTCAGCTTCCTGAGTACTAGGATTACAGGCCTGTGCTACCATACCTATCTCCCTTCACAGTTTTTAGGTTCTCAGAGGATGATGACCTTGAGTAAATATAATTAAAACCAAAAGACACATAAGTTCATTTCTGAGGACAAGTAATCTAGAATACATGTTCAATGTTTATGCCATACTCAGAGAGTAGGGGCTATATCTGCAGGCCTGTAAACTGGGAACAGGCAGTTATAAGATTAGCCTGCTAACTAACAGAGAGGGCCTTTAGTATCAGTGAGGCCACAGGGATGCCAGAGATGCCTGGTCCCCTGATGGGAGAATTAAGCTTTGATTATAAATTATTAGAGTTTTTATCCCTTAAATGAAAGTGGTGGCCAGAATTTTAAGCCAGTAATAATAAAACCCTACATAATTGCTCTAAAAGGAACAAATATTATTCAAAACCGCTACTTTGTCTTTCTTTTGCAACAAACATATATTTTCCCTATTGGAACGGATCCGTAGCTTACCTCTCTCAGGTCTCTATGTGTAGGCAAGAGGGATCATGCATAGAACATTCCAGTTATATAAAACCAGCACAAAAATTTAAAGATGCACCTCCTGAGACTTTTTAGTTCCCTTTAGGAATCTATTACCAATCAGACGTTCAACTGAATTCAATCTCAAAACTTCCTGTATTTGTAAGCCACACCACCTTTTACAATCAAAACAGAAGAAATTCACAGAAATACTTTAAAAAAAAAAAAAGGTTAGTACAGGTACCCAAATTACTTTTTTTCATTTGTGAAATTCGCATGTGGCCGTTTTCTTCTTGTAAATAATCCAAGCGTTTCAAAGAGAAGGCCCCCTCCAGATAATGATGAATAAAAAATTCAGTGAAAGAAAGTAGGCTTATAGCTCTTGTAATTTCCCAGCTTCTTTATACATCCTCTGCAGCTGGTCTTGTTGGTACTGCTGAGCATGTCCTCCTGGGCCATCCCACTTAGTATTTATGAGCATCTAATAGGGCTCGCAAGAGGAAGGTGAGTGAAAGTAACTAAATGATTATGTGATTTCTATGGAAATTAATAAATAGTGGGTGAATGCCTCATGACTGAAGCCAATAACAGTTTTCATGTTGGTCATATAGGTTTATAATTTGGAATATATAAATGAGAGGAAAATCGAGAGCAGGAGAGAATATCTCTATCAATAAAAGAGCTGAAACAAATAATAGCATCTTATATTCAGTCCTATGATTTGTAGTTCATATTATGTTTAGTGGAACCTCGCCTTTCATGTCTCTTCTTAGCAATCCTCAGAGGTAGGATGCTAGATGCAAAACTGTTATGTAACTGAATCAGGGCTTCACACCATGTTTTCTGACTCCAAGACCTGGATTTAAAGTTCTACAGTATTCACTGAAACTACCAGACCCAGGGAACTTGATGGATTTTTTAAATTTTTTCTTGGAGCCTCGTAGTCATACATCTTATGGGTACAAGATGGTAGAGGCATATATGCACACATCACTCATTTAGCTCTTCCCCAATTCCCTCCACATTCTATTTAATTGAAAGTAAGAACATTTTGTAGAGTAGCAAATGTTTTAGTGGAACAACATGTTTTTCCAAATATATTTGGGAGCCTGACTTGAAACTTTCTCCTGCAAGTCAGTGGGAGTTCATCGGAAGTCAACCTCTCTCAACTATTTTCCTTATATAGAACTTTTTTAACGTGAACAGGAAAGTGTTACATTTTGCTTCCAAAAAATTTGAGACCTTCTTGAAAGCATAAACTATTTCCCCTCTCACGGGTGCATATCAGATTGTCACGCAGATCGTGAAGCCGGGTTAGAGCGGTTTTTAGTTGTTATTTTTTCCTATTTTCTTATGCCACCAAATTATATTTTCATATACCTTGCGTAATTCCTTGTGAATGATTTTCAAGGGATCTTTGGCATGTACAATTATTTATCATCAAATATTTGTAAATGAAAGCGCTAGAGGATGAGGCAGAATATAGACAGCTAATCTCCAGGCTGCTCTGAATGACAGGCACAGAGGAACACAGACATTTCTGAAGGAGCAAAATGTCAGTCTGCAAAATTGCCTTTCCTCGCTTGATATTGGTCCTCACTGTTCAAAAATGAAGACAGAAATCATTTGCAAGGCATCCTAGTGGAATTGCAGCAGCTGCCTCACTGTATACAATTAATATATTCATGTATACATTTTTAAAAAACCAAGATGATTTAAACATTAACATATTTAGAAAAAGAGTTCTAATATGATAATGCTTTGGAAGCCAGTCTGTACACCCCTACAAATCTCTGTCTAACCACTGTAAATCCCAAAATAGTTTACTTTGGAAATAAGATTTCCTATCTGCTGGTCCTTAAGAGTAATTGGTGGTTTCAGTTTGAATTATTGAAATGGTATCCAGGACCAAAAAATAAGATGCATGAAAATACTTTCATTGTGGCTGTCTGCAACCGTGTGATGGGTGATGGTTTTGAATTTGCCTCAAGTTGTCTTTCAGAGTACCTGCCCAGGCTCACGGTGGGTGCTCCTTTGATGTGCTTCAGGGTTCTTCTCTGGCAAACAAGATGTTTAAGTCTGAGATGGGAACCGAAGTATAAGATGTGGGGTCTGCTACTTATAAGGCTTTGGGGTATGAATTCTAGGCTCTGGTTTTGTTTGTTTGTTTGCTTGCTTGTTGAATGTGAAAGACTTAGGATGGGGAGTACCAGTTAATAAGCGTCTATAATTTCATTGCTTCTGTAAGATATTATTTTTTCACCTTTACATTGAAGAAACTGAGGCTTTCCTGGACAGAGAAGTCCAGGGCTCTGTTAAAAACTAGCAAATGTAACAAGGACCTCTGAGCTTCCCCGACCATTGCTTACTTGACTTTTCTTCCACTCAGATATCCAACATGAAAATAAACAAAACTCTATATGTTATATTTTTATGACAGTGCTGATAGTATCCTGCTTGGGATCATTTGTCTAATATTCTAGGCATTCTTTAGGTTGTCTTCATTTCTGCTGAAAATTAGTTTAATTAATAAGATCTTATTAATATACACAGGCTGCCATAAGAAAGAAACTGGATACTAAGTACATCTGACTGGTCTCAGATTTGTCACTTTGCTCATGGTAATGGTAAGAGAAACATTTAATTTCCTGGGGTTCAGAATGTTCACCATGGAGAAAAAGTGGACTTTCAGCTTTGCTAGCGACAGTGAAGGTGGCTGAGGTCCAAAGAATGCTGCTGGAATTTCGGGAATGCTGATAAGGCTGAATCTCTAAAAATGATGAGGTTATTTGTCTATGCACCCCCAGTTTGCCATGCCTTGGAATGAATACTTCAGAGACTCCCAGCATCTCCAGTTTTATCCTTAATGGATGGCACTGAAGGGGAGAACTACTAAGAAATTGAGTCCTTTTGAGACTAGAACTGAGATTAAATTGCAAGAGAAACATGGTACTTAGAAGCTTAGCAGCTGATGTAGTCTTGTGGATACCTGGCGGAATCCTCCAAATAGAATTGGATGCCTAGGACCTGTCATCTCTACCTAAAGTCAGAATGTTGATTCTACTAATGTATGCCCAACACCCAGTGAGAAGACTATGGGCAGCTCTTTTGCTCTAAGAGTGAATTTGAGATGAAAATACATTATTATAAAAATTTTTTAAATATATTTTAAGAAGAGGTTGGACCAGTGAGTTCTTGTGTCTTTTCTGGATGTGAATATGTTTGCAAAATCAAAAGAGCTAAAACAAGGCACAAGTCTCTAGCCAAAATTTGCAAAGTGGTTTGTGACTAGTGAATTCTACTTATATGTTGACTCTCTCTTTGTACATTTGTGGTGCTATAAAAAATCTTAACTGGGTTCTTTGGAGTAATTTGTAAGCAACAGAAATTTGGGAACATCAAGACAAAATCAGATTTGGTTTCTGCTGCAGGCTCATACTGTGCCTGTAGATGGCATTTTCCTTCCAAGTCCCCACATTGTGTGTGGGATTAACAAGCTCCCTGGGGACAGGCTCATGGCCAAATCACTTCCTAAAGATTCCAGCTATTAATATTATTGCACTTGTGTTAGTTTTTCAAAGCCAAATCTTGGGAGACACACAAACATTCAGAACACAGCAACCTGTGTATGTCATATCATTTTTCTACATATTTATTGGTACTGAAATAGGACCCAGAGGCATTCTACCTCTGAACTATATCCTCAGCCATCTTTATTTTTTATTTGAAACAGGGTCATGATACTTTGCTGCAGGTCTCACTAAGTTGCTGAGTTTGGCCTAGAACCTTCAATCCTCCTATCTCGGCCTCCAAGTACTAGTATGATAAGTATGCTCTTCCACACTCAGTTTCCTCTGACCACTGCCCCACCCACCCACTTCAGTCTCTCCATAATCTGTTTTCTCAGGTATCTACAAACTAGTTGTACACTAACTGTGTGTGTGTGTGTGTGTGTGTGTGTGTGTGCCATCTCTTAATTTTACCATGGGGTATAACCAAAAAATATGCATAATATTGAAAATACTGAAATTCAAATTAATGTCCCTATTATATTTTTATGCAAGTTGAAAATTTCAGGGCCATAAAATTAAAAATAACATCTTCTTTATTTCTAAATAGTCATAGTATACACAGTGCTGAATACATTAGTAGCTGCTTTAATATTTGCCAAATAAGCACATGAAACAAGTATTTGTCACAGGAAAAAATTTGGTTTTCACTTAAACAATCCTTAGGGTATAATCAAGAAAATAAAGCATAATGTTGGACATTAATACTGAAGTCTAAATTACATCCATTTATCCAGGCAAGTTGGGAATTGTGGGTCCAGGCAATTAGTAGCAAATTTATAGAACGGTAGCTGTTCTTTCTTAAAATTGTAGTTTTTACAAGAGTTGGGTTACTGACATTTTTTGTTCATTTTGACTTGATTTGGTGGTAGTTTGTGGATTTGTGGGCATATTTTATGTTCTTCATTTAAAAATTATTTTTTTAGAAATTTCAAAACTTTGCCATGTGGTATCAAATGGCCTCAGATTCTGAGATGTTTGGTTCCCTCCAAATAAAAAAGAAATTCTCAAAAAAAAAAAATACAAATGGCCAAAAGTACAGGAAAAAATGTTCAACATCATTAGCAATCAGGGAAATGCAAATCTAAACTACACTGAAATTCCATATGACTCCCATTGGAATGTCAATCATAAGAATTAAGAATACAAGAAATACAAAAAATACAAAAAATAATAAATGCTAGTGAGTATGTGGGGAAATAGAAACTCTTATGCAGTATTGGCTGTACTAAAATTTGTGCAGACACTATGGAAATCAGTGTGAAGTTTCTCCAAAAAACAAGAAATGGAACAACCATATGAACCAGCTATACCACTTCTTGGTCTCTTTCCAAAAGAATTAAAGTTAGAATACTTTACTAATTCATGTCTATAATAAGACAATTCACAATAGCCAAACTGTGGAACCCACCTAGATGTCCCCCAACAGATGAATATATAAAGAAAAATGTGGTGTATACACACAAAGGGTTTTTACTCGACCATAAGGGACAACAGAATTATGTCATAGTAAGAAAATGAATGGAATTGAAGAATATTATGCTAATTGAGATCAGGCAATCTCAAAAAGTCAAGGTTCATACTTTTCTTTTCATAAGAAGAAGCTAGAGCCGGGTGTGGTGGCACACGCTTGTAATCTCAGTACTTGGGAGGCTGAGACAGGAGGATCACACAGGTTCGACGCCAGCCTCGGCTACTTAGTGAGGCTCTCAGCAACTTAGTAAGACCCTGTTTCTAAAACGAAATATAAAATAGGTCTGGGAATGTATCCCAGAAGTAAAAGTCCCCTGGGTTCCATCCTCAGTACCACCAAAAAAAAAAAAAAGAAGAAGAAGAAGAAGAAGAAGAAGAAGAAGAAGAAGAGGAGGAGGAGGAGGAGGAGGAGGAGGAGGAGGAGGAGGAGGAGGAGGAGGAGGAGGAGGAGGCAGCTAGAGAGAAAATAGGGGGAAAGGGGGATTTCACATAAATAGAGAGATACCAGTAGAATAGTGGAAAGATATTGGGAGAGGTTTGTGTGAAAGGGAAAAAAGAAGGCTTGAGGAAGGAAACAGCCCAAATAATGTTATGTTCATATATAAAGATATCACTACCAATATCACTAATATGTCTGGAGAGGAAGAAAAAGGGGAGGAGGGTAGCAAGCTGAGGGAGAGTCCAACTGACACGTGCATGTATGAATAGCTCACACTGGCTCTCATTGTGAAGTGAGGTCATAATTCATCAATAAAAGTATAAAAAAGAAGTAAATCAAATGAAAGTGAAAACAATCAGGGTGCTTCTATTAGTTTGCAGGGACCATCAAAACAAAGTGCCAGACCAGGTGCTTTGTTTTGACCTTACGTTTATATATAAATGACCTTATATTTCTCGAAGCCTAAAACTGAAATCTAGATATCCACAGAGTTTGTTCTTTGCTATGGATTGAATATTTGTGGTTCCACCAATTCTTATATTAAATTCTTAATCCCCAATTTGAGTTATAAAGAGGTGAAAGTTTTAGGAAGTGGGTAGGTAGGTCAAGAGTGAAAGTCTTCATAAATGGGATTGTTACTCTTATAAAAGAAATCCCAGAGAGCTAGTTAGTCCCTTTCTGTGACATGAGGAGAAGACAGCCAATAGGAACCAGAAAGTAGACCTTCACCAGTCACCAAGTCCATCGGAGCTTTCATCTGGACTTTCTAGCCCACAGAATTGGACAGTAAACTTCTGTTGTTTATAAGTCACCCAGCTTATGGTATTTTGTTTTAGCAATTGGATAAAACATTCCCCCTGAAGCCATGCAGGTGGGTGTTCCACACTTTTCTCTCAGTTTCTCATGGTACATTGGCATCTTTGGTGTTCCTGAATTTGTAGACACAGCACCCCAGCATTTGCCTTCTTGTTCACGTGGCATCCTCTCTGTGGGCCTATCCATCTCTGGTTTTAAATTTTTCACTTTTTTAATTTTGTTTTTGTTTTTGTTTTTGGTGGTACTAGGATTCCTGGAAGCCCTTCTACCACTGGGTTACACTCCCAGACCTATTTTATATATATTTTAAATATGGAGACAGGGTTTCTTAAGCCAACGAGGCTAGCTCCAAACCAGTGAAATCCTCCTGTCTCTGCCTCCCCAAGCACAGGGATTACAAGTGTGCACCACCACGCCCGGCAAATTTTTCACTTTTTTATAAGGATACTAGTCACTGAATTGGAGCCTCTCCTAATGAGTTTATATTTACTAATTACATGCACAATAACCTAATTTCCAAGTAAGGTCAGTCATCTCTTCTCTCTTTAAGGAGCTATAATTTGCACCTTATATTTTGTAGAGTAGATATATTCATAAACATATTTACCCAGTGATGCAGCAGATATGTATTGATCATTCACAGTGTTAATTATTGTTCTGAACTCTGCAAATAGTATCAGGAGATGAAATATACTTTATTCCATTTGGAGAGTTTACAGTCTATGAGAGGGGGGGGGAATGAACAAGTTTGAGGGAGGGGGAGGGAGAAAGAGAGGAGAGGGGAGAGAGAAGAGGGGAATCAAATAATTATGTAATGTAAGCCACTGCTTGGACACTGATGTAAAGCAAAGGATTGATTCTCTAACGAGGTAAAACAGGATACTTTAAGCTCATAGGACTATTAAATGAAAGACATCCAATGATACCCACCTTGAAGAGATGATCTTTGGACTGGAGGATGCATAGGCATCAACTTCATAAAGAGAGAAACAAAGATTTAAGGCAAAGTGAAGAGTAGTACAGAGGCCTGGAGGCTTAAGAAAATATGCATGTTCTAGAAGCAAAAATCAATGTTCATTTTGGAAGTGCAATGAGTGAAGGTGAGTAGAATGAAAGTAAGGTGAAAGAGACCAAAGGGCTTGCTTTTGTTTGAAAGGCTGGAAGGCCATACAGTAGCTGTGTGGCCCAACCAGACTCATATTTAGTGTTGAGAACTGATGAAAGCAGGCTGGAGTGATTGATGCCCTGTGGACAAGCCCAGCTGAGAGATGACAGCTGGACTGTGCTGCAGTGGTGATGGTGCATCTTGCCAGCATCCACCACCTTCAAAGGTATTCAGTAGGTGAGATGGACAGATATTGTGACCAAGTAGATTGGGGAAATATGTATAGAGAATAGTGAGGAATGATGCCCACTTTGTAATTTATGTGATGGAGTGGGAACCTGCCACAAGAAGACCAGCTTTGTGACGGAAAATCAAGATGTTGTGTTTGGATATTTGTGTGACTCCAATGCCCATAGCAAGTAGAACTACTCCCATCTGGAGCTCAGAAAGAAGCGATGGTGAGGTTTGTACATTTGGGGATCATCTGAGTATGTTGATGGATCTCTAAATGTGGATTAAATGTCACCTTGGAAGAAATGATCAAGTGGGAAGAGTTTGTAAAGTAACAGTCGAAAAGTCGAAAAGTCACATGACATTTGGCTTGGCTAATGGAAAGAAAGCTAAGAATCAATATTTGACCTGGGATGTTGGTGTGAATACCTGAAGGTGTAGCTTTCCTTTACTGGGTTAAATGAGAAAAACAGGATTCTAACACCCATGGACATCAGCAATGAGATTGCAGGGAGCTGGGAATGTGGTCTCAGGAAACAGATGCAAGTGGGTATAATGTGGCTCATTTAGGAGTCATCAGGTGCAGCTCCCAGGAAAAGCCTAAAGGAGAAACTGGATTTTTGAGGCAGTTTTGTAGATATAACTTTCATGGAAAAAATGTGGGGGAGGTGACACCATGTCAAATCAAATATTAATTCTGAGCAACAAAATTCCAAAAATAGTCATCTTACACCACATGTTTAAATAATTAATTAATTGCTTAAATTTTTAAAATTATTTCTCGCTGGTTTTGTATCATGCAGTTGTAGCCTACAGCTATACTTTAACAAATAGTGACAATATTTACCTATTTAAAGCACTTATCAGAAATGGATGTATGAGATGGTGATTTTTAGGTGCCAGGAAAATATCAGACTTTTCACACACCCTCTAAAATTAACTGAGAAATATAGTTATTAACATCCCATTAGTATAAGTTTTTTTCATTTTATAATAATAAGCCAACCACATTAGGAAATAATAAAGGCTAGTAATCACTTTTTTGTTAGAGAAATTATACTGGACTCATTTTAAAACAATATTTAATGCAAATGATGTAATGGATATACAAAAATATTAATTGCTTAAGCAAAAGGAATGTCTTTTGGTATTCCTCTCACCAAAAATAAAAACAAGGGTTGAGATTTAAAAAAAATAAATAACAGTGGTACTTTTCGCATCTTCTGAAAGTCCATTTTGTTGGTACTCCTGAAGGACTGAGTTCATAAGGTGAACTGATTTCATGTGCTTTGGGGTAGTATTATTTCAAACAAGGTGCATTTCATTTTCATAATAGTGTGCCACTAGGAATGCAGCAGTAATTATTGTCTCTCCAATTATATATTCAGTATCTTGGCTAGCTGGAATGATTTGCTAAGTAGTTAAGAAACCCATAACCAATTGTAGAGTTCCAAAATCTACTTGAGCATAGATCGCTCTCAGCTGGGCAATTCGATGAATCCTGCATTGTCTTATGTTTACATTCCTCCAAAGGTCTTTAAAGTGGCAACTTTTTATAGGACCCAAAATATATGAATCTAACTTTTATGAAATTAAATTATTATAATATGGGCCTAACTGGCATTAGTACTTAGAGAAGCTAAACCACTTGACTGGTGTCCCATGCCCAGACCATGCTTCAGTGATGTTTAAGGTTCTTTGTGGCTACAAGACTGGTGATTTGAAGATCTTCAAAGTAAATTGCACTGCAGGTCCTGTCTTCATTCCCTAGGTTTTAAATACCATCTATATATGCTAATAACCTCCAAATTTACATCTCTCACACCTCCTTCTTCCAAGAGCTCAATACTTACACATCCAACGAGGTATTATCATCTCCCTTCAGAAATGTGGTAGGCAGCTCGATATTGGTATGACCCTACCTGGACCTCCTCTGTCTGCAATCTCAGGGAAAGGAGCCCCAATATACCTAATTGTGGATATAAAAATCCTAGAAGCATCTTCCATTTCTCTTACCCACATCTCATTTAGACCCTCTTGAATCACTTCACAGTTAGACTTGAGGTCCTACTATTGCAACTTCAAGATCTACCCTAAATTTAGCTTCTTACCACAGCCCAAACTGCTAACACCTTTGATGCCCACCTCTGTAGTCACCCCTTTGGCTGGCCTTCCTATACACATGGCAGAGTATTTTGTATGCATGAATAAAAATCCAATTGTTGTTCCATTTACACTGCTCTGATGAGTGTCTGGTGCCCTTGGAAGGAAGCTCCCACTCCTCTCCTGGTCTCCTGCCTACTTTTCTTCCCTGGGCTCCACTTCGCCCACTGCACTAAGGATATAGCTCTAAAAGGTTTTAGTTAACCCACTTTCCTGATACAAGGAACTTGGTTGTATTGTTCCTGTCTTCTTTACCCTACTTCACCAAACTCTACTGCTTATATCATTCCCCAGTTACTATAACTAGTGTTACTTATATTCCTTTTTATAACTTAAGTATTTCAGTTGTTTAGACATGGTTCTATATTTACATGGGTTCAATTTTCACTCTTTTTAATCATAGCTTCCTTATCCATCTTTTGGTTAACTGAAGTTTATTTTTAATAATTTTTAAAGAAATTCTCAGGAGAGTCGAAGTCCCCAGGGTCTTGTTTGTTGGGAAATATGAAACTACCACCTATATAGCAGTTTTTCTGAATATGATAATTATTGGATCATAGCTTTTCTCCCTGAGGATTCTGTAGATATTTCTCCACATCTACTACTGATCTATGGATACCCAGAGAATCTTTTGATCTTATTTCTCAATAAATTTTCGGTAATAGTCTCATTCTTTACCAACCTGTACTGGTATTCACTGAAAGTTTATACTTCCTATAGATTTAATATTCTCCTTTTAACACACCCTAATGTTATATCATCAATTTTTTAAATGTCATTCATAATCTCCAATTGTAGCTTTTGTCTTTCATTATTATTGCTACCTTGACATTAATCTAAATTTTTGTCATTTTTACGTTGTTCATTTCTCTCATTTGCCCTAGATGCCTATGATTCTGATTAAATTTTCTATAAGTCTATTTTTTTCTTCATGCTGTGGTTTTTATTTCTGGGATAATTCTCCCTCCCACCCCCAGTCCATTTCTTTTCCAAGATCCACCATCTCATGTTTTGGCTTCTTCTTCTATATTATCACATATTACCTGAGTGCATTCTTTTTTTTTTTTGCCAAGTTGCTATGTCTTTTTATTTTCTATATTTAGGGGTTCTGTGTACAGGTCTTTACTGTTATATGCCTATGGCTATAAGTTCATCAGCTGAAAGACAGTTGAGTTGTTCCAACTTTGGGTTATTATTAACAATGCCTCTATGAACATTTGTATGCAAGTATTTCTGTTGATGTATGATTTCATTGTCTTTGGTATATATTGAAGAGTTGAATTCCCCAGTTATATTGTAATATTATGTTTTACCTTTTGAAGAACTTTCAGACTATTTTCCAAAGTACTAAACCAACAGTATATGAAGATCTTAGTTTCTTCACATCTTTGTCAGTACTTGTTATTGGTCATCTTTTTGAATATGACTATGATAGTGGATGTGAAACACTTTTATGGTTTTGATATTTATTTATTTATGGTACTAGGGATGGAACCCAAGGGCAATCTACCTCTGAGTTATATCCCCAGCCCTATTTTTTATCCTTTATTTTGAAACAAGGTCTCACTGAGTTGTGAAGGGCCAGTCTAGTAGTAGCTGAGGCTGTCTGCAAACTGTGATCCTCCTGTCTCAGCTTCCCAAATGCTGAGATTACAAGCGTGCACCACCACACCCAGCCTTTGAATTTTATTTTTGAGAACTAATGATATCAAGAATCTTTTTATGTGCTTATTGTCCACATGTGTTTTATTTGAATAAAGTTCTATTGAGATACTTTGCTCATTTTTAAAATGAATTATTAGGCCGGGCATGGTGGCACATGCTTGTAATCCCCACGCTTGGGAGGCGGAGACAGGACGATCATGCAGGTTCGAAGCCAGTCACGCTGGCTTAAGAGACCCTGTTTCAAAAAAAAAAGAGTATAAAAATAGGTCTGGGAGTATAACCCAGAGGTAGAAGGGTTTCCAGGAACCCCAGTACCACCAAAAAAAAAAAAGAATTATTAGTTTTTTTTAATTATGAGTTATTTACATATTCTGCATACAAGTCCTTTATCAAACATATGGTTTTCAAAACTTTTCCTTTGGAACAAAATAATTTATTTTTTATCATGTTCAGTTGATCTGTTTTTCATTTCGTTACTTGTTCTTTAAATATCATATCTAAGAAACTACTGCTTAATCCAAACACATGAAGACTGACACCCAAGTTTTCATATAAGAATTTAATTTTTTAGCTGTTATAATTATGTCTTTAATACAGTTGTGTTCCATTACAAATCCTCTCTCCTGTTCATCTTTTCAGTTTGGTTTGATGACTCAGTCATGAAGTAGTAGGAGGAAATCTGGGTTCTTATCCTAACTCTGCCATTAGTTGTATAGGTCATGGGATAGCCAAGTAATTTTTCTTGGACTGTTGTTTGAAAATGGACAATAAAGAGTAGAATTTGAATTTATACTTTTATACTAATAAGTTAAAATTCCAAAAGCTCAGTGATTATATAACCCTAAGTGCATAATAAGCTCATGAGCTGGGCAGGTTCAGACACATTTCCTCTTTAGAATAGATAATATTGTCTATGACAAGCATTTGGAGGCCTGGAATTTAACTAAATTCACACTATGGTAAAATAATTACTTGGCCCACACATTGACAATAAATCACAGATCATCTCCTTCACATGTAATTTACCATGATTTGGGCATAGGAAAAAAAATACAGACTTTGAAGAGATTAAAGCTATAAGCTATCTAAGATACCTCGTTAGCATGAGAGCACTGTGTAAAGACCTATTTCCATGCCTAATGATTTTTAAAAGATATTTTGATAGCAAATATTTACCCAATGACTATCCGTACTTCTCCAAGGTGGCTCATGGGCTTTGCTATGAGAAGAAGACATGATCCCTGCTCTAACTGGTCCTATTTGAAACACTTTTAATTATTAATTACAATGAAGAAAGCCTTAGCACCAATGAGCTCACAGACACTTCTGCTTGGCTTAGGATTTTAATACTTCTGACAGATCTATTTATCTAATTACATTTTGTCTTAGTATTAAAATGAGCTGCTATTCACCATACACTTAGGAACAGAGTGGTAGGCGAAATGGCTATGAAATGTATTGGTTACAGCAGAAAGCTGGTCCAGTATTTAAGAAAAAAGAAATGTTTTGTGAATTATCCATAACAAGGAAAACACTCATGCAGATACCCAACAATCGAATATACATAAAGCTGTTAATGGCGAAAAACAAGCAAGCTCAGAGCACAGCTGCGCAAGGACGCCCGGCGAGGCTGAAGGGGATTCATGGGGTGACTGGTGCCAAGACGATTAGTCTGTAAAAGCTCCGTGCTGGTGCTCTCCTGCAGCACATTTCTTTAACATCTTTACAAATGTTCCTAGTCCAGCTGTTTCATGGAACAACACAGGCTTTTATGACCTCTCTTTTTGTCTCATTCATTCCCTTTACTGACATTAATGAAGAGTGGATCTCAGACAACTGAATGTGCCACTTACTTACTGATCAAAACCAGGGATGTGTTTTCAATAACTTAATGGATTTTAAAAATATAGAAATAGCTTGTAATCCTGGGCTTATT
This sequence comes from Muscardinus avellanarius, assembly GCF_963383645.1. Lineage (NCBI taxonomy): Eukaryota > Metazoa > Chordata > Mammalia > Rodentia > Gliridae > Muscardinus > Muscardinus avellanarius. The sequence continues at coordinate 106,701,403 of NC_137795.1, forward strand.
GGATGAGCATCAGGCCCACCCAACTGGCCCTTAGAAATCCCACTCTGAAGTCCTGCTGTTACTCACTGTTAAATTATAAGTCAAGCCGGGCGTGGTGGCACACGCTTGTCATCCCCGCGCTTGGGAGGCGGAGACAGGAGGATCGCGCAGGTTCGAAGCCAGCCGCGCTGGCATAAGAGACCCTGTTTCAGAAATATAAAATAGGTCTGGGAGTGTAGCCCGGAGGTAGAAGGGCTTCCAGGAACCCCAGTACCACCAAAAAATAAATAAACAAACAAATAAATAAATAAATAAATAAATTATAAGTCAAATCTCCCTGTTGAACATTCTAGTTGGGGAAATACAGTTGTCCCTGATTTCATCTCTGCTTTTGCCTTTGTAAGAAATTGCCCTTATCACACATATATACTATTCACAATTGTGTATTATATTGAATGGTTTTAGCTTCCTCCCTTGAAAGTTTCTCAATTAACTTTACCATTAATACCTGTTCAACTTACTATTTTGCATTTTGGATTACTCTAGAGCAACTGTTTTAGTCTGAATTTTTATCCCTGTGACAAAAACACTTGAACAAGAATAAAATTGACAAGAATAACATATAGGAGAAAAGGTTTATTTGGGCTTGCAGTTTCAGAGGAACACTCCGTAGCTGGCTGACTCCAAGGCCAAAACCCTGGTAGTATTACATGTGGTAAAGGACATCAGCTCAACTCTTGACAATCAAAAAGGACAGGGAGAGAGAGAGAGAGAGAGAGAGAGAGAGAGAGAGAGAGAGAGAGAGAGAGAGAGAGAGAGAGAGAGAGAAGAAGAAGAAGAAGAAGAAGAAGAAGAAGAAGAAGAAGAAGAAGAAGAAGAAGAAGAAAGAAGAGGGGAAGAAGGAGGAGGAGGAGGAGGAGGAGGAGGAGGAGGAGGAGGAGGAGGAGAAAAGAAGAGAGAACAGAGACACCAAGGCCACATCGTCAGTGACTTGCGTCCTCTAGCTATACTGCATGCTCCTAAGTTACCACCCAGTGCATCCAATGAAACTATTAATCCTTCAGTGGATTTACCCATTTATGAGATCAGAGCTATTTCACCTCATGCTTTCAACAGATGAGCTTCTAGGAAAACGTTCCAAACTGCAACATCACCCAAATATGTTCTCAGTCATCAGTGAAGAAGGTGTTGAATAGAAGGCAACTGGTTTAACACCTACACTTAGTCAAACCATTCTTTTGGAGAGGTAGCCTTTTAATTTTGAACTGTTTGGTAACAATCATCCTGTACCAGCATTTCCCCACAGTATGTTTCACAGACTGTTATTTACATGGAATGCTGGTATATATCTTGTTAGAATGTTTGAGAAACACTAAGTAAAATAAAGTGAAACACATTTTTCTATTTTAAGACATCTCAGAGCTCTGTACAAGCTAGTGTATCTTATGAATCTTAAAGGGACGAGTAATATTATACAATCTTCAAACATTTTAGATGCTTATCGAGCAGAACTATTTTTGTGAGAAATATCTTTTAAATAGTTCCTAACATTAATTTCTAAATCTGAAGAATAAAATATGTGAACTATGAAGACTGAATCTTTATCTTAGTTTGATTTCCAAATAGTGCAAAAACTACTGGTCAAAATTTTTAAAATAAAACAAATATGTCAAGAATTTTAATACAAGCTAAAGAATATAGTAATAATACAAAGAAAATATTTAAACTTTGAGTATCAACAATTATCTTTCAAATAACATTATATTGTAATTCTAAGTATTTTTGTGATATTTCTATCTTTGTTCAGGTAGTATAGCTGTAATTTATCTTTGTATTTAGATAAAATAAAGTTAAACTAATTAAGTAGGGCATTTAGATCATGTATAATGTGATCCTTTAGAAAACATTGACCAGACTTCTGCCAGGTAGGTTCTTGTTATAGTGCATAGAGGACTTAATTTCTGAATTTCACACGGTTAATGGTGTGACTTGAGTAATTTTAACAAAAAGGCATGCAAATTCCAGCACTACAATTATTAAGTTTTTCCTCATCAACACCAACTAACTGAGACATAGATCCATAGTCAGGTAGGGAATAAAATATCAACTCTATTACTATGGCACTTTGCATAGTTTTGGCTACAGAAAACACCACCAAGTAAAACTGGCTTCAAAACAAGGTAATTCAAGATCTCTCATAACAAGAGTTGAGAGGAAAGTCGGATTCAGGACATCAGTCTCTGGAGCCTCCTCAGTTGCTCTCTGGATTGCTTTCCTCCTCTGTGAATTGGCTTTATCTTTCTGCTGGAAATACTGGGACTTTTATTTTTACAAGTGTACTATCTGGACACAAAAATATCAAAGGAACGGAGACTCGACTTTTATTTAGCAGTAAACAACCTTTTCTGGACGTGCCTGGTGACTTTCCTAACATTTTATTGGCTACACTGGGCCACATGCAAAGTCTTAAATTCTGGCCAGGGGAATGGAATTATCACGATTGGTATAGACAAATTGGAATATCCTGGATCTGGGAATGAAGTTGTCGTCTCTCCAGCTATTGGACGGGAATAGATTTTTGGGAAAAGGAAAAAAGAAAGAAGATCAATGTCCAATGTAGCCACCAAAAGATCCCATTCTATTTCCTAAGATACAGGATTCCTCATTAGGTTGCACAGTGTTTTTATTTAGAAAACTCTACATTGGACTTAGCACTTTGGTAGCTAGCGGGCAAAGAAGATGTAAGTTGGTGAGCTTCCTGAAGTGCACCCTCTCTTATCTGCTGGTGGCATGCTAAAGCAGACAGTGGACGCTTCAACTCTTCCTACAGATTCACATGCCAGAGAGCAGGAGAAGAGAGAGATAACCCAGAAACAATAAGAAGAGAATGTTCCTTTTATCTCGGCAATCACATAAATCACTTCACCTCTGGGAATAAAGGACGGAAAAATGGCAAAGATTTACTTCCCAGAATGTGTTGGCTCAAGTTCCTGTCTTATTGGTGGAAACTCCAGGAGAAAAGATGAGGATTTTTTTTCTGGATAAAGCATGGGGCAAGGTGTGAAGTAAACACCTAAAACTAGTGCTTAATCATCATCAGTACTATGGACATCCATTCATCCTGCTACCATTTATTAACTCTTGACACCAGTCATGCAGGCTCGGAATTAGGTAGTGGATGAACACCGAAGAAGCCAAGGACCCTGTCCCATTGGGCCTCTAAGCTCTGTGTCTCCACCGTGATATAAGAAATAATTGGAATACATGAAAGAAACAGACTAGATGTTTTCTCCACAAAGCACTGTAGATAAAATAAGGCAAGAGACTTTTCCTACACAGTAGTTCCAAAAAGACTTTACCAAATAAATGAAACAGATGCAAGAACTGGGACAATGTATTGATGGTCCATCAGCAGGCTAAGAAGGGATAAAACAAATTCTGGGCAAAGGGAAGGTCCTGAATAAAGGCCCCAAGGTGTATGGGAGCAGGTTCTTGGGGAAAAGGGAAAGGTAAACTTCTGTGGTTGGAAGGTAGTGTCCACAGTAGGATGCATCCTTGAGGAAAAAAATCAGTTAGCCGCGGAGCTCATGGACAGGTTGTGATGGATTGTATGCTCCAGTTAAAATAGCCATTGAGGCCGGGCGTGGTGGCGCACGCTTGTAATCCCCGCGCTTGGGAGGCAGAAACAGGAGGATCGCGCAGGTTCGAAGCCAGCCCCGCGCGCTGGCTTAGGAGACCCTGTTTCCAAATAAAAATGTAAAAATAGGTCTGGGAGTGTAGCCCGGAGGTACAAGGGCTTCCAGGAACCCCAGTACCACCAAAAAAAAATAATAATAAAATAAAATAAAATAGCCATTGAGGAAGAATACTGTTTTGTCCCTTTCACTCACTGATGTTGCAGTGAAATATTTCAGTGCAAATAATACACAGCATGATATATGCAATAAAAGAAAATACCGAACAGGACTTAGCCATGGGCACTTGAAGAAGGGCACAAAAGAAATAGAGGCCATAAATTCACACAATGAATATATAGTATGTGCCAAAATTAAATAAGATAATAATATAAGACAATGAAGCAATGGTGCCACCGCTTGTGGCAATTTTTAAACTCCTTTTTTTTTTCTGAGCCAAGAGTGCTTAATTTTGACTCTCCCCCCAAGTGTTAAATTTAATCACGCTGTCATCATATATTTATCATATGCTATGTGCTAGATAAAAACCTTCATTGTTGAAGACAGATTGGATTTCAGGAGCCCTCCCAAAGACATTTGTATCAAAGTCAGCCAAATAAGGTGGCAGATCAGGATAAGGGTGTCATTATGGAGTAAAACCCTAGTACAAGTATTAAATGAGATTTTTTTTTTTTTTGGACTTGTAAACTGTGAGGCATAAAATAAGAACTGTAAACCTAAAGCAACTTTCAAAAAGAATTACAAACAAAGAAAGCATCCCTTGAAAAAAAGCATACAACTTCCTTCTGAGACTCCTTTGAAGGTCATGGTTCATTTGTCTCTCTGTTTTCTTACACCCCTTACTGGGAGCCTCAGTACTTCAACATCACACCTCAGCCGAGGATGCTTCACTGCATCAGGAGAGAAGGAAGAGCTTCAGCAAGTGCGGAGAAGACTGTTGTCGTTACAGGCTGCAGTGATCAGACACATCTTCCAAAAGCTACGGATCCAGCATGGACTTTCAAACCCCGTACTAGAGGGGAAAATATTATATACGAAGTCTGGCATATGTGTTCTAACTATTTAATATCACTGTAAAGAAGAGTTCCAAATTGGAAGAACTCAGGGTCACAAAATGAGTTCTCAGATATATAGAAAGAATATTACATAGCATCGTTGTATTATATATCATTACTCTTTATATTTAATTTATAGTTAGTTTTATACACATATATAAAATACCTGAAATTAAATAGGTATATAGTCTTCAAAAACCTTCAGTGAAGTATTACAATCTGCACCCTCAGTATAACAAATTATTTATTTATTTATTTATTTATTTATTTATTTATTTTTGCTGGTACTGGGGTTCCTGGAAGCCCTTCTACCTCCGGGCTACACTCCCAGACATATTTTTACATTTTTATTTGGAAACAGGGTCTCCTAAGCCAGCGCTCACGGCTGGCTTCAAACCTGCACGATCCTCCTGTCTCTGCCTCCCAAGCGTGAATTACAAGCGTGCGCCACCACGCCCGGCTCAGTGTGACAAATTTAAATTATTCTTTATGTTTCAAAACACTCGCTCACTTTAGATAGCAAAAATCAATTTGGAAGCAGTAGCAATAACAATAGTAGTAAGAATAGTTAGTAGCTTAAATAATCAAAATAAAGCCTAATAGATAAAGCAAGTGGCACCAATGTAATAAAAATGAACAGGAAAAAATGTTAGGATTGTGAAATTAGACTGTAAAATAGCTTTAGAAGAAAAGTGCTATAAGTCACCTTCTTAGACATTTGAGAGGAAGAGACCAGACTTGCTTTAAAGTGTCTTTTCCCTAAGAATGTGAATGGAAAGAAACTTTAAAAGTGGGATTTCAGTTTTGCTTTTATTTATCAAGGATTAGCTAGCACAAAACCCATCATCAAGAAGTCCTCTCTTGTCCTGTCCATTGCTTTTCACCCTCAAGTATGATTCTGAGGCACAGGGTGTGCTGTATGGCTCTGTGTTTTATACTTAGAGAAAAACAGCCAGCAGAGTCAAGTGTTAGATAGGCCAGGCACCGTGGACTGGTCCTTAGGCAAAAGATAAGAAATAGGGTACTCCCTGCTGGAGTGGACGGCTCTGCACTCAGTCAGTGCTAGAGTGGACAGCTCCGTGCTTCTTGATGGAGTAGACAGTTCTGTGCTCCCTGCTGGAGTGGAAAGCTCCGTGCTCCCTGCTGGAGTGGACGGCTCTGTGCTCCCTGCTGGAGTGGATGGCTCTGTGCTCCCTGCTAGAGTGGACAGCTCTGTGCTCCCTGCTGGAGTGGACAGCTCTGTGCTCTCTCCTGTAGTGGATGGCTCTGTGCTCCCTCCTGTAGTGGATGGCTCTGTGCTCCCTGCTGGAGTGGATGGCTCTGTGCTCCCTCCTGTAGTGGAAGTCTCTATGCTCCCTGATGGAGTGGACAGCTCTGTGCTCCCTGCTGGAGTGGACGGCTCTGTGCTCCCTGCTGGAGTGGACAGCTCTGTGCTCCCTGCTGGAGTGGAAGGTTCTGTGCTCCCTGCTGGAGTGGAAGGTTCTGTGCTCCCTGCTGGAATGGAAGGCTCTGTGCTCCCTGCTGGAGTGGAAAGCTCTATGCTCCCTGCTGGAGTGGAAGGCTCTGTGCTCCCTGCTGGAGTGGAAGGTTCTGTCCTCCCTGCTGGAGTGGAAGGCTCTGTGCTCTCTGCTGGAGTGGATGGCTCTGTGCTCCCTGCTGGAGTAGACGGTTCTGTGCTCCCTGCTGGAGTGGAAGGTTCTGTGCTTCCTGCTGGAGCAGACACCTCACCTCGGTGGTCCATGTTGGAGTGGATGGCTCTGTGCACTCCTTTTCCTTAGGAGTTTTGTGTTGTCACTGCTACCATACAGTCTTGAGAGTTTTTGACATTGGCAATCACATGTTTCAGCTTTCCAAAGGCAAGCATGACAGAGATCAAAGGTCAGCCCGGCTCTCCTCTCTTGCCGGGGGAAGTCCTCACCTGGTTCTGGAAGGAATACCTCTTATTTCCAGTTAGTGCTCTCTTCTTGGCAGTGTTGAGGCTATCAACAGAGGGTCAATTGCTATATTTAGAGGAGTGGATGTTTCAATGTGAATGTTCATCTGCAGGAACTCTGCAGAGACAGCCATCTCACCTGGCAGGAACCTGATACTGCCAGTACCTGGGAAGCTGGCGCAAAACACTCCACACAGAGGCCAGACACTTCAAGTTCATTACCCCTATTCCTTGGACTCAGTTTCTTTGACTCGTTTACATGTCAGTCTTAAAAATTAAGAAGAATAAGAATTTTTGGCTCACAGAAGCTTCCTCTGTGTTTTCAACAGCACGATCACGCCAATGCTTTAGCCCCTTTCTTTCTTCTTCTTTATTACCAGCCAATTTTACATGAAGTCTGACCTAATCATATTCCAGATTGGGCATCTTTGTCATTACAAATACCAGAAGCACTCAGTTTATCATCTGCCAGATCCATAAAGATATTCATTAATATTTCTCAAGTGTTGAGGTTTTCTTTCATATATTTCAATTCATATTCATGAATTGGTAACTCAACCAACAGGTTCTTCAAGAGCCATGTTGTCCATGGTTTTTAAAAAATAAAAAAAATCTGTTAGTCATGACAGTTGTAGTGATATCCACTTGGCCAGCTTATTTCTGCTGAAGATCATAGAATTACACAGGGAATACCATCCCTTTGCCTGGTCCTACTTGGGAGAGTGAGAATTTACTCCATAATCCACTATGCAATCAGATTTCTCTCCTGATAAAACTTTTCAAAGCCTTCACATCACATATGAGGTGAAATGCAGAGGCCTTGAACATGGCCTTCAAGGAGCTTCACTATTCTTCTGCCTCAGTTCCTATAATACCCCACCTCACACACCCAGCTTTGACCATCGCTGGCTTTTCTCTGTTCTCAGAACCCTACATTGTTGAGCACCAGAACACTGTCTCACTTCAGGACTTTATTCTCCTCTGAAGAAGAATAAAATTTAGACCTGAGATCCTCTCTGGGCAATATCCCCCCTTTGTTTTTAAGTTCTTACTTTCCCACAGCTTCCCTCAATCATAATGACAAATACATAGGTACCAAACTTGATTAACTATTTGCAACTAAAATGAATGGCCTGTCAGTCTCCACTGTGTTCTCAGAGCATTAGTCACTCTGGCTTTCCATCTATCAGTCAAGGACTTGATCTTATTTTAGAGTCATCCTGTTTGTTTAATAAGCACCTTCTACACAGTGAAGACAAAAGTTTGATATCCATGCATACATGATGAGTTTAATGGAAAAGATGGGCCAATAAATGGAGTACTATGTGATGGAGGAATGTATCAGGTTTGGGGAATATGATCAAAGGGCTCTGATATACCTGGTTGGTTACATTGGGGACCAGGAAAGTTTCTTAAGAGTTGAGTTAAGCCTCAAATCATGGATGAGTGATACTGTGGTCGTTTCCAGAGGAGACCTATCAGGCCCTCATTAGTGTTCTTCTGTTTTGTTGTATGAGATTCATTCTTTAGTGATTCTTGTCTTTCTTATAAAAGAGATATGACTGTAGATAAATATGGACTGAACATGTCTGCGTCCTTGGTGTTGCCTCACCTGGAGTATCACAATTGTCCTCTAAGTAACCATCCTCTCTCTGTGATGCTCCATTGCACTGCGTCTCTTCATGGGGCTTCTCTCAGTAGGACACTGTAGGGTATTCTGGACCTCTTTGCAACTTGGCAGCAGGAGTCACAACATCTAGTCCTGGAAGGGGCTTGGCATCACTTAAAATAATTGTCTTGGCTCAAGAAATTCATAGAGCAGCCCAGATCCAGGGTAGGATAAATGCATTCCATCTCTCAAGCAGGTGGAGTTTCTGGGGACTACCTTTGGACACTGCTGACTACATTTCCTCCCCTTTATATTACTTTATTATTTTCATCCTACCCAGAACTGCTATAGGTATAATTGTACTTATTCTGACATAAAATATTTGATGATAATGATATTTGCCTGTGTCCAACCCTTTACCTGCCTCCTTTGATTCTTTCTGCTCTTACCTAGCTTCCAAAAATTAGTTTCTGAGTCTTCAGTGTTATTTCTTTGTTTTGAGGTGCAATCTAAGAGCACACAGAAATGTTTCAGAATGCATTATCTTTGTTAATATTAACAAAACCCAAGCAAATCTGATTCCTATAAAGTCATTGTCAATTACCATAAATAAGATGAATTTTCCCTTTTAAAATGTATAGTACTGTATTTGTGGAACTTACAGTTTTTAGTTATGGTTAGAGATAACCATGCCTTATCTCTCTAATAATATGCAAAACTCAAAGACAAGTGAGTTTTTTTTAATTTTCTAATACATTAAGATGAGCCCATTGCATAGAACAAGACTCAGCTTTATTGAGTTGACAGGCTTCAAAGTAGAAGTCTTGACTTCTAGGGGAAGTTCCCAGCCAGCTAGGAGAAGAGGAAAAATAGTTCAGAGCTTTTGTAAAATTTCTTTACTTTTGGAATCATGTAGCCACCATTTGTAGCATGAGCAGCAGGTTGCCTTCCCAATGCATTGACATGAGGGAGATGTGGGTGGACAGCTGTCTAGTGCTCATTGACATGGTGCAGTTCAGATTAATCTCTTCTCTCCCTCTTTTTTTCCCTCTTTTTCCAATTTCTCTCCCTCTTTTTCCAATTTCAACAAACACCAATGCCATCTTGGAAAACCAGTTATTTCCTGTTCGTCACTCAGATTATCATTTTTACATAACAAAAACTCTTAGTTACTGAGAACCTGCTTCATGCCAGGCATAACACTAGACATCAATGCCAACCCTCACAATAATACTGGAAAGTGAACTTTCTTTTTTTATTTTTTCAAATGAAGATCAAATGTGGAAAGAAAAAAATACCTGCCTAAGTTCTCTTGGCAGAACTGGATTTAAACTCTCATCTCACATGAGTGCCATGAGGGTCAGGACCAGAGAAGTTCTCCATTCCCACACTTTTTAATATGCTTCTCTCTCAGGGATCTGAAAGAAAATCTGCTGTTTGGCTTCTCTTCTCCGAGACCGGTTTTTGTGTATCATTTTATTCTCTTTGCCTTCAGCGGAAGTTGCCCTTAGTTATTAACTTCTCAGCTAGCAAGTATATTTTTACTCTATATTGAATTCTGGCAATGTTATGCTACAATTTTTATGAAGGATGAGATGCGATGTAGTTTGTGAATGAGAAAATCTACGTTGCGGAGACAGAACTTATTTGCTCTCAGTTGCTTAAGAGGCATTGAGATGGGAAGGAGCCTTTTACTTCTGTTGGAGTGGACAGGCCCTTCCTGCCTCCCTTGTAGGATTCTGAGGGGGCTGTGGAGGTTTCAGTTCATCTCAGTCACATTTGGATTTTTTATTCAAGATCTCAGCTTCAGTTCACTCTAGAGTTTTTCTAGAAACTGCTGGCCCTATTGTAGGTGGGCTTGTGTGAATATGACTAACTACATGACTCATCTGTAGTGCCATTTTATTCAGTGCATACTTAGATGCAGTAAAATGTGGATGTTGGAACAATATTTTCCTTCGTAGCATGTCCTTAGTGGCAAGTGCCAAGCATTCTTCAGAGTCTTTAATTCTTCCGTTTAAATGACCATAATTTAGTTTTAATTCTCAAAAAACTTTCAACTATAACTTAATGCAGTTTAATTCTTCAGCATGTTAGTATCGTATTATTTTGGAGAAATCGTAGGACTCAGAACCTTGAATGGACAGAGTGGAGTGGCAGGGGTAGACTTGGACTTTTGAGTAATGTGATCTTAGGAAATCTACTCATTTTTCCCTCAGCTTCAATTTCCTATACAAAAATAGATGAATTATTATACATCTTGTAAAGTTAGTGTCAAGGACAAACGTATGTCCAAGAGCTTACTACATAATCAGTAGGGTTTTATTTTTCTTACCATGGATATATTCTTATAATTAGGGTGTATCTCTAACAAACTTTGGTGTGTTCTAGAATTTAATACAAACTTACCTATTTAATATGGACAAGAAAGTCTAATATTCATTTTTATTTTGTTGGCATTTGGAAGAAGCAGCTTTTCCCCTTTGTGTGGATTTTAGATAAGAAAAAACTTATCTTCACTAAGGTTCTCTATTAAAGCCATGTATCTGAATAAATGTCATAAATTAACCTGTGGCAAGGTGAATGTAATCTTCCACTCTTGTGATGGATTAGCATGGAAGATGACATCTTCTTACGGATCCTGCTACCGTTCCAACATTCAGAAAGGTGAGCAAAAGAGATCGCTAAAATCAAAAGCTATCTTCAGTGGTATTCTCTGTGCCATGAGTCCCCATGCAGTTTTATCTCCTTGTAAGGTTAAAACATCCAATTTCATTTCTAACTCATTTGAAAGTAATAAGTGACTATTTGAATACTCCATCTCGTCATCTCTAACAGAAGTCTCAAGCTGCTAATGGAAAGTAAGGACCAGCCTGCCTTCTGCACCTCCAGCCATGCCTCTTGTGGAATGGGCTACCTCGCAAAAGGCAGAATAAGAATGAGACCTTTGTCACCAACATCATTCAAGAGGCATGACATATGGTGCCCATGTCCAGAATGATGGTTAAAGGCGAGAGGAAATGGTATGCTATCATTTTTTTCTAGTTCTGCAGTTTCCAATCAAATGTAGACTATATTATTTTTAAAGAAGAGCAGTTTCCCAGGCAAGCAAATCCTGCCTTTTGTATCTAGAATTTAAGATGGTCTCCAACTCAACAGATTCTTGAAATGATGGTCTTCAACCATGTTTAGCCACTGAGGACTTCCTAAAAGTCAGGTGCATTCTTGGGAGCAAAGTGCCACATTGAAAAGTTAAGCACAAAGACATTACTTAATTATATAGTAAATACATGTGTGATTATCAAGTATGCTTAATCCGTTTAGGAGAGAAGGCTCTAAGGATGATATCTTCACCCTTCAATATGTCCAATGAGTTTCCTTAATTATTCAATGAACTACATGTATTTTACTTTCCAACTTGACCAAGTAATTCTGATTATATCTGTATGTACCTCAGAGACCTTAATGTAGAAGTTTTTTTATTATTTTATTCATTCAAGAAATGTTTACTGTGTACTGATATGTTTCACATGAGTGAATAAACAGGAGGGATCCCATAATGTGTACTACATTCTAACAAGAAAAGAAAGACTAATAAATTCTAAACACAGTGCATGAAGGATGCACTATGCCAATAAACAAAATTAGAAGCTATAACAAGGAAAAATCAAATAATGGCTGTACGGCAAGTTGAGGGATCCTGGAAGTACAGGGGTAGCATAATTTTAAAGATTGTTATGGGAATAAGCCTTAGAGGTGACATTTATGAGACGTGGAAGAGAATCAGAAATTCACCACATGGCTTTGGGAAGAGCTTCCTAAACAGAGGGCAACAGTGCAGACACCCAAGCAAGTCTGTCCAGGAAGAGGTAGGGAGCCTTTCTCTTTTCATATTCAGCAATACTGTTTTGTACATCACTGGAGTAAATTTTTAGAAAAATATAAAATATTTCTCTTGTAAAAATACCATGTAGCGCCGAGCATGGCGGTGCATGCTTGTAATCCCTGTGCTTGGGAGGCAGAGACAGGAGGATCGTGCAGGTTCTGGCTTAAGAGACCCTGTTTCTAAATTTAAAAATATATATATTTAAAAAATAGGTGTCTGGGAGTGTATCACGGAGGTAGAAGGGTTTCCAAGAACCCCAGTACCACAAAAGATAAAAAAATAGCATCTAACTCTGAAAAGGTCAGTTGTACTAATATAGGCCACCATGTCTTTTCTTAGGTGGAACACAGATTATTCTGAAAATGTTCAAATGGAAGAGTTCTTATGAAATTAGGAAAAGAAAACTATTGTAATAACCAAACAGAAAAGATCCAGTCAGCAGGAGAAGTGCCCCTTCCCAGACAGACAGAGTGTGTGCACAAGTCTGCTTCCAGCCACCTCTCTCAGACTCTCACCCACATCCAGCCATTCCGAGCCACCTAACTTGCCAAACCCAAGGCTCCAAGGTTTCCTGTCTCTGCTCCCGCTGGTTCTACCAGAGAGACTCATCTGTCTTTACCCCTAAAATATAAGTGACTGATCAGGACAATATATGTCTTCTTTAAAAGAAAAACTATCACTGGATGTAGTGGCGAACACTTGTAATCCCAGCATTTGGGAGGATGAAATAGAAGGGTCGCAATTCATGGACAGCCTCAGCTACTTAGCAGGGTCCTTTGCAATTCATTGAAACCCTGTTTTAAAATAAAGAATGAAAAATAGGACTGACAGTGTAGCTCAGAAGTAGAGTGCCCCTGGCTTCCATCCCTAGCACTGCAAAAAAAAAAAAAAAAAAAAAAAGAAAAAAAGAAAAAAAAAAAAAGACAGAAAGAAAAACTATCTAACAGAGAATTTTCAGCCAGCTATATATAATAGGAAAAATGTTATATGTAAATTATGTTTCTTTTTCACAGAGTGAATGCAACCTTGATCTCAGAAAGAATCAAGGAAATCCCACTGGTATAAATGAGCACATGTTAATAACAAATGTAAACACACACACGCACAAGCACATGGGCTTGTGAACTACACACACACACACATACATACATTAAGGAATGTGTAAATTAAGGAGTATACATACATAATATTGAAGAAATCAGAATATAGGATAATAAATGAAGGAGGAATTAATTAAATCACAAAAACTTGGGCACATTTTGTATTCAATTAATGGGGAAAATTGTTTCACCATACTGATTTGAAAGAAAAAAAGTTGAAGTGAAAAATGAGTGTATGACTTATGCTCTGCCATAGTGTATTAGAAAAAGTTAATTTAAGATTTTATAGTAATAAAGTCACTTCGCTAATATCTACCTTTATGGACTACTAGTCCAATCAGGGAAAGTAGAAAGCATCCCTATTTTCCTTCAGGTAGCCAGTCCTCTTCCTTAGCAAAGCAGTGGAACAGGATAATCCTGGAATTGCCAATAACATGATTACTAATCATTTTCTCCTTTTAGAGAGAAAATAGTCATGTCTCTTCAGAACTGTATGTGTTTGTACATAGTAGAGAGCAAACTAATTGAAGCAGAAGATAGCTCTATTTTCTAAGTGTAGCTATTAGCAATTTCACCGTTGTATTATTAACATTCAACAGGGTTACCTTTTGGGGCAGAAAAACAGTTCATTTCTACTGTTCTGGGAGAAAGAGAGAATGGTAGTGGATGCATGTTCAAACTTCTCTTGGTAAATCAAGTGATCTCCAGAAAATTCACTCCCAGCCCCCTCTAACTTTCCAGCATCAATCCTATAAAATAGCAGGCCCATGATGTTACTCACTGAACTGATGAAATTAAAATATTTGTATTCTGTGCACGCATGCATGGAGGAAAATCTCACTTCAATTATAGCAGTTAAGAAGTCTGAAGTAATTTTCCCAGCTTGCATTTGGCCATTCCATTGAGATTGAAGGAATCTGGTGCAATAATGGTTCTTATTAATTCACCCTCTCTTCGTTTTAAAAGAATATTATAATTTCTTTGTGATGCAAATTGTTTGGGCAATATGACGGTGCAGTGCCTTGCGACTAAAAAGTCGGCCAGCTAGAAGGACAGAGTATGCTGAACAATAGCTCACAGTTACCACGTGGCACTTCTGAACTGTTTTCCGTAAGATAATTTTTATTTCGGATCCACTTTTCTTTTTTCCTTTCCCAAAAGGGATTTAAGTTAATTACTTTTTCTAATGTGACTTTGATATTTCAGTTTCCCCAGATCTTCCGAGGAATATGCAAATGAAATATCATCCTAGTTCTTTTATTTTCCTATAAACTCTGTTATTAAATATGGGTGTCACACCAGAAAATTCCACCAGAAGAAAAAGTTAAACAAGGCATAAAATTTACATTAGTAACATCCCATTAACCTATCATCTAGAGAGCTTTTGTTACATGATTTTCATCATTTATAAAGTTATTTTGGTATCTTCTCTGGTACTTTTTGGTTTTTTCCTTCCTATAGGACTGAACCTCATCATGCATTATCTCCATCAAATGTAGAAGCTGCAATTGGCATGATCCCATCAACATTCTTCTCTTTTATTGCATACAGATGAAATTAGCTTGGTTTAATAATAGTCATTCCTGATTATTCTCTCTTTGGAAACCATCTTGAGAAATACATTATTTAATTTAAAAGGCATTTACTTTGTCCTTTAAAACCTTCATTTTAGATAACCTATGGATTGTGAAACAAATTCATCTCATACATGAAAATTTTATTACTTAGAATAGTCTTTTTACATGCCATGACATACTAATCACTTTATAAAATGCATGCAGTTCTCAACTTTCAAACAATAGGTATTCTGAAAGACCTCTGCTAAGTCAATGTTTCAAATTTATAGGACTATCAAATTTATAGGACTATCAATTTTGGTTCTAAGATAAGATCAAAGCAAAATAATTATAGCACTTTTGTTAATAACATATATTGGTAATATATGTTATTGGTAATATATGTTATTGGTAATATATATATTGGTAATATATGTTATTGATAATATATTGGTAATATATATATATATATATATAACATATATTATCACATATAACACAAATATTAGCAATATATATTATTAACAATTCCAGCAGAATAATATAGCTAAAATAATAGTCCCAAACTGTGTACTAGGGAAAAGAACAGGAAGAAAAGGACATTAACAGTCCAGGGAGGATAGGAAAGTAGCTCCTCATTTACACTGTGATAACTCAGATATTCTATGGTTTAGGAGCAACTGATTATCTATTAATCAGAGTCGGATGCCCTTCCATGAAGTTATATTGTAGATACAATATCAATATTGATTTGTTTTTGTATTACTACCTTGACAAATGACCATAAGGGGAGTGTCTTAAAAATAATCCAGATGTATCATCTTATAGCTCTCTATGTCAGAAGGCTCTATTATCTCCATTGGTTTCTCAGCTGGGATCTTAGAAGGATGCCATCGATGTGCTCACCAGCCAGGCTCTGGAGGAACTTACTTCTGAGTTCACTCAGATTATTGGCAGAATACAGTTCCTCGGGGTTGTAGGACCAAAGTTTCTGTCTCCTTGCTGGTGGGCCCCTTTACTTATGAGAGGCCTTGTTCTAGTTCTTGCATGTGACCCCTACATCTCAGACTCAGCATGCATGGAATCCTTCCCAAGGTTGGACTCTGACTTTCCTTTATTATGACATCCTTCTTTCGCTTCCATCCAGAGAGAATGTTTTCTGCTTTTAAGAACTGTGTGGTGAATCAGTAAAGGTCCCCTCCCCAGATTATCCAGAATAATGACTGTGTTAACGTCTAGAAGTGCATTTATATTGGCAAAGCCCATTTGACCATGAAAGGTAAAATAGTCACAGTTTTCAGAGTTGAAGTTGTAGACATTTTAACAAGAACATTATTATGCTTTTTACCAATGTAACATGATTTGAGTTATTCTTTAAGAACTGAATCTATGAGGAGTTTATAGGCATGAAAGACTATGTCCAAAGAGATGGCCAACCAAATAGAGGGGGCAGTCTGCATCTGAGATAAAGTGATGCCCATTCGACCTCACAGTGTGAAGCTAATTGGTTCCTTTTAAGTTGGTGCTTATTTTCAAAGAGACACACCCCAGATATCACTTCTTTGTGACTACTTAGACTCTGTCTGCCACATTGATAATCTAGGATATAGCTCACACTTCATTTCCAGTTCCCCCCCTAAAAAGTTAAGAGTTTTGTATAAAAACAGTGATATATTTCCCTAATACCTAAAGCATTGGAATAATTAATTTATTTTTATTACTTTAACAAAATTGGTCACTCAAACAAGAGACCATCATCTTCTATTTTTACCATGGAATATGGAATATCTTTGCCCTCAAAAGGGTTCCAAGTAGACAAAGGGTATTAAAGATGTTAACATGCAAATGACCTGAGATGGGGAAATGGAGTTAGGAGACATTCTGAGAATAGAAGATAAAAAATGAATTTACCCTGGTAAGGTAAAAGATAGGAAAGAAGAGTATTATATGGTCTGAGGTTGGTGTTTGAAATTGATGCTTCATTTGTTATTCTTATCTACACTGAAATAATGTAAAATTTACGGAATGTATTGATATTATACAGAGTAAAGAAAGAGGAAGTGAGACTGTAACTATTCTGAAAGTACATCCTAGGAATTCGGGTCTTGAGCTAGAATTTTAAAGATAATAGAGATTATTAGCATAAAAGTTGGTTTCTGCTGAGAAACTTTTTCAGAAATCCTTTGGAAATTAAGGCACCAACTACTTGCTCTGAAAAGTTCCAGAGCAAAGGAAGAAAATATTTCTCCTGACCTTAAAAGAATAATTTTTTCCAGAAACTAAAATGGTCAATGGATAAAGGAAAGTTCTTTACAACATAAGTATTATAGTTAGTAAATGTCAAAGAATGATGAAGAGTCCCATTTTGCAATGTTATTGAAATAAGTGGTTCAGGTAATTATCAGCAATTGAACCCAGTAGATGAAATACTGAAGGAAAATTAGACAACAGACAGTAAAACTTTTCATTATTATTAACTTGGGAAAACAGGGACATGTTTTTCCTCCCAATATAATATTATATGAAGCATATTGTATTGTTTATGAAATATTGCTGCCAGAACTTGAAAATGGAGCTAACTGAGCCTCTGTCAGCAACTTCCAGCTAAGAGAAAATAGAGGGGAGGGAAAATGGCTAAATGACACAATAGTGAAACAGAAAAATCTGGAATGACAAACATTTTCTAGGCAAGTGACACAGTTTTTGCCAAAAGTTAATGGAGCGAGGGAAAAAAGAAAAGAGGGAGGATGAGGAAAGCTACTGCTATAGGGTAAAGAGAAGAAAATAAAAACTTGGGAGATTTTATATATATAATATTTGGAACTTGATTTGAACAAATCAACGACAAAAATAATCTGTTTTGAGACATTTTGAAAAATTTTAGTATAAACTGGACATGATTCCAAGTCATTCTTGTTAATATGTAGGTGAGATAATATCAGTGCTACTTTTTGAGAAACTGTTTATAGAATTGGCTCTGGAAGTATTTAGGAATCAGGATACA
Source organism: Muscardinus avellanarius (assembly GCF_963383645.1). Taxonomy (NCBI): domain Eukaryota; kingdom Metazoa; phylum Chordata; class Mammalia; order Rodentia; family Gliridae; genus Muscardinus; species Muscardinus avellanarius. Next base: position 106,719,220 of record NC_137795.1, read on the forward strand.
TGTTGCTAGAATTTGCTTTAAAAATCTTTAGCAAGAGGGAAAAGTCAAGGACATATGGTACAATCTTGAAAATTATTGAATCGAAGATATGGGTAAATGGGATAAATTATACCATCTCCCTCTCCATACTATTGATAGCTATTGGAATTTTTATTTTATTTTTAATATATTTTTGATTCTGTATTGTATATTTTTATTTTATTTTTTAAAATTTTTTATTTATTGAACATAAATAGTATACATTTAAACTATACTTGGTGCCCTCTCCCCCGCACCCCTGTTTTCCCTTCCCCCTCCCACCAATGATTGTCCAGAAGAGCATTATGTTAAGTGAGATTAGCCAAGCCCAGAAGGAGAAGGTACATATGTTCCCTCTAATATGCCCAAACTAGGGAACGTAGAGGATACCAGTGGGACTCCAGGTAATGGAGGTGAAATACCAGCAAAGCTTGAATGGAAAGATAGGGGAGGAGGAAGACTGAACTTGATTAATGAGGGTCTACATCCGAATATGTGTAAAATTATGAATATATTTTTATTGGTGCATTGTAGTCAAACTTCACAATGGAATACAAGACTTGTGAGGATATCCAAGCACACATCATCCAATTAGCCTTTATTCACTCCCCATCGCACTCCCTCCGCCTCCCTCAATGCCATGCTTGATTTAGTGATTAATTTTGATATATTGGTTTACGCACTTCATTTGTTTTAAAGAGATTCCATCCTCCCCCATCCCATTCCCTCTGATTGGTCACCTTAATTGCTCCTCCATAGGGCCCTTTCTTCAACTAGATTTCCTCCTAGTACCCATTTCTTCCTAGTTTTTGCATATTGGGGGAAGTATCTGATTTTTTTATTTTCTGTGATATTTCTCTGTGTATGCTGCATTGCACGTTCCAATCCCACTCTTGAAGGCCCTGGCACCAGCCTAGCCACCTGGAAGATGCTGATCCCGGCCTCGCTGGCTTCAGCACCGGCCTTGCCTTATGACAGGCACTGATCCCGGACTTGGAGGCCCCAGCACCAGCCTTGCCTTAAGGCAAGCTTCTATCCCAGCCTCGCTGGCTCCAGATATGGCCTCACTGCATGGCAAACATCGATCCCGGCCATGCTGACCCCAGCACTGGCCTCGCCACATGGCAGGCTCCGATCCTGACTTCAGAGGAACCAGCACTGTCCTTGCCTCACAGCAGGCTCTGATCCAGGCCTCGTTGGCCCTGTCACCATCCTCACTCCTCGGCAGGCTCCGATCCCAGACTCTGAGGCCCCAGCACCAGCCTTGCCTCATGGCAGACCCCAGTCCCGGCCTCACTGGCCACAGCACTGGCCTCACCCCTCGGCAGGCTCCAATCCAGCCTCATCGGCCACAGTACCAGTCTTGCCTCATGGTAGGCACTGACCCTGGAATCACTGGCCCTGGCACAGGCCTCACCCCTTGGCAGGCTCTGATCCTGGCCTCGGAGGCCCTAGCACCAGCCTTGCCTCATGGCAGGCTCCGATCACGGTCTCGCTGGCTCTGGCACTGGCCTCCTCCTTGGCAGGCTCCAATCCCAGCCTCCGAGGCCCCAGCACTGGCCTTGCCTCATGGCAGGCTCTGATCCTGGCCTCACTGGCCCCAGCACTGGCCTCACCCCTCAACAGGCTCCAATCTCAGCCTCGGAGGCCCCAGCACTGGCCTCGCATCATGACAGGCTCCAATCCCGACCTAGCTGGCCCTGGCTTTGGCTTCATCCCTCGGCAGACTCTGATCCCAGGCTCGGAGGCCCTAGCAACAGTCTTACTTCATGGCAGGCTCCAATCCTGGCCTCACTGGCCCTAACACTGGCCTCACCCCTCAGCAGGCTCCAACCCCAGCCTCGGAGGTGCAAGCACCGGCCTTATCTCACGGCAGGCTCCAATCCCAGCCTCGGAGGCCCCAGCACCAGCCTTGCCTCATGGCAGGCTCCTATCCCAGCCTTGTTGGCCCTGGCACTGGCCTAGCCACCCGGCAGGCTCCAATCCCAGCCTCTGGAGGGCCTGGCACTGGCCCAGCCACCTGGCAGGCTCCTATCCTGACTTCAAAGGCCCTGACACCGCCCTTGCTGCGCCTCGGGCTCTGGTCTCTGTCACTATGAGCAGGTCATCTACAGATGTTCCCTTTTTTCTTCCTTTTTTTTTTGTGTGTGTGGTACTGGCATTCCTGGAAACCCTTCTACCTCTGGGCTACACTCCTGGAGACCTATTTTTTTATATTTTTATTTGGAAGCAGGGTCTCTTAAGCCAGTGAGGCTGACCTCGAACCTGCGTGATCCTCCTGTCTCTGCCTCCCAAGTGTGGGAATTACAAGCCTGTGTCACGACCGACGCCCAGCATTCTTCGATTTTATTTTTTTTTAATTTGAGAGAGCAGTACCTGTCTTTTGCAAAAGCTGGGACCCCATATACCTAGTGGCAATGAATTTTGTCTTCCCTCCAAAGGCAGAGGTCCACAGCTTCACTTCAGAGAGCAGGCTCTGCTGCTCCACATGCACCCTGGTCTTCTGTTCTGCACAGAGGAACGCGGTGGCCATGAGGGCTGATGATTCCAAGAACACACAGTGTGGTAGCCCATCCCGGCTATGCAGGGCTCCCTCTGATACCCCCTAAACCCTTTTACCACTTAGCATGTTGTCCAGAATTCCCAAGCATGTGTGGCAGGACAGTCTACTTTTGGGGAGATTTCCCCAAAATTTCAAGGTTGACTGGACTGGATCTGTCTACCCCTCCAAATTCGGGTCACCACCACCACCGCTGCCGCCACTGCCATCTCAGTTCTCTCCTGAACACCTTTCCCACAGTTTGTTTTGCAGAATTCCCGAGCATGTGCAGCAGTAGCAGTATACCTTTGAGGGTATCTCTTTAAAATAATGAGGTGGATTGGATTGAATCTCTGCCTCTACCAAATACTGACCACCGATGCTGCTGTCACAGCCATCTAGGTTCACTTCCGAGCACTTTATTCACACAGCATGTTGTCCCAAATTCCCAAGCGTGTGCGGTGGTAGCATTCTACCTTTGGGGCAATTTCTTCAAAAGATCAAGGTGGATTGAATCAGGTATCTGCCTCTCCTGATTACCGGCTGCTGTCATTGCTGCTGCCTCTACCATCTCAATTCTCTCCCAAACACTTTTCCCACACTGTATGCTGTCCAGAATTCCTGAGCATGCACGGTGGTAGCATTCTATCTTTGGGGCTATTTCTTCAGAAGATCAGGGTGGATTGGATCAGATCTCTGCCTCTCCCAAATACTAGCCTCCACAGCCACCACCGCCACCACTGTGGCCACCACCTTCTTCCTGGTTTTCCATTGAGCTCCTTCCTTACTTGATATGATGTCCAGAATTCTTAAGCATGTGAGGCAGGAGCAGTCCCCTTCGCAGGGATTTTTTTTCCAAAAGTTTCAGGTGAATTGAATAGGATTTGTCTGCATCTCCTGAATCCTGGCTGCCACCGCTGCCATCTTGGCCCCTCTCTGATATTTTTTTTAATAAGAGAAGATAGTATGTGTGTTTTGAAGAGGTTGTGGGATCAAGCACTCAGCAGCAATGAATTTTATCTCCTCTCCAAGAGTGGAGGCCCACAGCCTCACTGCGTAGAGCAGGATTTGCTGTTCTGAGCGCAACACGAACCCCAGCACAGCATAGAGGCACACAGCGGCCAGGCCCGCTGAGTTCCCTTGGACGTGTGGCTGGGCTTCCCGCCCAGTATTGCAGGGCTCCCTCAACCACATCTGGATAATGTTTCTTACAAAGTATGTTGTTAAGAGTTCCTAGCATGCATGGCTGAAGTGGTCTTTTCTTTAATCCCTTCTGAGATGTTCTTCAAAAAATCACCTTTCTTGCGTGGCAGGCGCCTCCTTGTTATCTTGCTTCTAATTCTGCCATTATCCACTCTCTCTCCTGTATTCTAGATAGGAAGTCACAGCTGGAAATGTCTCCTTAAGTTGTCCCAATCAGATATTAAACCAAAATCTGGTGTCCAGGGCTTTCTAAGGAATGGATGTCCTTTTTGGTGGCCGCACTCACAGGCGGCCGCCACCATCTTCCCAGGTTCTAAATGGAATCTGGAATTTTTATTTTAAAAATTTTAAATCACATATTTTAAGTGTATACCTTTAAACTGTTGTTGTTTTTCAACAAAGAGAAATGCCATTATTATGTGTCTGAATAGTCTTATTGTGGGTCTGAATGGGCATCTCTATTTCATTATATACTGTGTTCAGAAATGGCTTGGTTTCTGGTAATGATGGTGAAATTTCCTTGAGGCCTTACAACTCAGGGCTCATGTTAATTGATAAGGCTTCTTCTTTTTTTGAAATTTTCAATAATAGACAGTCCTCAATCATAACACATTAGTTTTGCTAATATAATTTGTATGCAATTTTACTCTATCCCAAGGTTTGCAGAATCTAATCGTGTACTAAGAGGAGAACAGGAGCAATAATTGATCACATTTGCTCTGCCATAGAGAGAAGCACAGCAATCACTCTTAGAGGATTGACTTAATGAATCTGATGGGATGGATGTCCAGGACTATCACGTCTGGGCCCCTTCCCTGGGTGTGCTGGAGGGAACGCAGAGAACAGCAGTACGCGCAAGTAGGGACCACCGCTGTCAGAGAAAGATGCTCTGCCCATTTCTATAAAAAAAAAAAGCAACTGTTTTTATCCTTGCCCTTTTCCCCAAAAAATTAACAATGCTAATTCTAAACTTATGTACATTTTCCCCAGTGGTTAATTATAATCCTTTTCCTTTATTAAGTTTCATTTTCCAGCCTTAAGAAAAAAGCAATTAACAAAATGGCTTAGAGGCAAAATGAGAGTAAATCTCATTTTCTTAGGAGCCTCTGTCATTCTCTTATTTATGGTTATAATTCCTATGTTCAGAGAAAGGAAAGGAAGAGAAGGCAGCTTGATAGTGAAATAAAACCCTTCAAGGTAAATCTCATGCCTGCGAAGTCAAGCAGAAACCCCTCTCTCTTTCTCTGTGCGTGTTGAGGTCTAGAGACAGCGAATCCAGTTTCTTGACATTTCTTCTTACACTTCTCATTCAGTTCTACCAAGCAATTTTGTTTACAGGTAATTTAAGCTGTAGGATAAAGCTCTGGTTAATTCAGTTTCTGGATAAAAGAAGGAGTAATTCAAGTTAAAGGTCACCATGGAATTTTAATCATAGAGATGAGAAAGCAAGGAAGGCACAAACCTCATTAGTGGTATAATGGGGAAAGAATTCCATCTCAGATAGATGGGACTGGCCCTTTGAGTTTTGCTGTAAGCTCTACAGCACTGAAAAAAGTCAGGACTGTGTGTGCATGCCCGATGGCCCTTTGCTCTCAGTTCTCCAGCAATCCCACTAAGACTATTCTATCTTTATTTTCCTGTCTCCAACTCCATCCAAATAATGACTTCTGTATTCCAGATCTTGAGCTTTATTTTTAAAGTTCATTTCCTTTTAGTTAAACTTTAGTTGTACAATTTTAGATATATCTTGGTACCGAGGATTAAAGCCAGTAATGTTCTACCTCCAAACAACACTGCCCCCAACTCTCTTTAACTTCTTATTTTGAAACAAGGTCTCCCTAAATTGCTGAGGCTGACCGCAAACTTGTGATCTTCCTGTCTCAGCCTCCCAGGTATTGCAAATACAGGCATATATCACCATGCCTAGCTAAGTATTTAGTTTTCTTATTCGCTATTGAAGTGTAATTTTACAAGGTTGCATTCAGACTCTAAGCACACAGCATAGACTTGCATACCCCACATGTCTGTCATAATAACAAAATGCTTCGTTAGTCTAGACGTTTTCTCATGCTTATTCCTAGGCTATCACTGCCTTGCAATTCAAAAAGAATCTCTAATTTGATTTCTATCCACATAGTATACTTTCACCTGTTTCAGAATTTCACAGAAAAAAGAGTAAAGCAGAATATAGTCCTTGAGGTTTGGCCTTTTGCTTTCAGAATAATATTTTTTAGTATGTCCCATGTTGTTGGGTAGGATTCTATTAAATAAATAAACCTCAATTTATTCATCTATTTTTCAGTTAATGGGAGCTTAGAATTTTTTCTAGTTTTTGGTTATTATTTAAAAAGCTGCTGTGAACACTCAGATAAGTCTTTTTGTAGACCTACTTTTCTAAAATTCCACCTACCACTGGAGTACTTGGATTATAAAGTTAAGTCTCAATTTAACCTTAAATACTTGAGAAAACGCCTAGCCAGATCATTCTACTTTATATACCTCTTGGCAAAATAGTGTATTTCCAGTTTTTCCATCTTTAACAATATGTAGTGGAGTCACCATTTTAATTTTACTTTATCCATTCTAGTTCTTTGCACTAATATGTGATTGTGACTTTAATTCGAAGTTCCATGGTGACTCTAGGTGCTGAGCACATTTTTGTGTGTTTCTTGACTACTGCATATCTTCTTAGTTAAATGTCTGTTCAAGTCTGTGATTTGGGGTGATTCTTTCTTACTGACTTTATATAAACATATAAATTCTTAATCCAAGTCCTTTGATATACATCTCTATCTAGGTAGATAGTATATATATATATATTTTGGTGGTACTGGGGTTCCTGGAAGCCCTTCTACTTGCGGGCTACACTCCCAGACCTACTTTTACATTTTTGTTTGGAAACAGGGTCTCCTAAGCCAGCGCGCGCGGCTGGCTTCGAACCTGCGCCATCCTCCTGTCTCTGCCTCCCAAGCGCGGGGATTACAAGCGTGCGCCACCACGCCCGGCTAATAGTATATATTTTAATGACACATTTTCTGCCAGTCTGACTTCTGTATTTTTAAAAAGCAATGCTTTAAATTTTTTTTTTTTTTTTTTGCGGGTCTGGGGATGGAACCGAGGGACATTTGACCTCCGAGCTACACCCGCTGCCCTATTTTTTATTGCAAAAGGCCTCACTAAATAGCTGAGGCTGTCCGCGAACTCTGATCCTCCGGTCACAGCCTCCCGAATGCTGGGATTACAAGCGTGCGCCATCATGCCCGCCTGATGCTTTAATTTTAATTAACTTCAATTTAACATTTTTTCTCTTTTATGGCTAGTATTCTCTCTGTATTATCTTTTAGAAAAACCTGAAAAGTCACAGAAATATTTTCTTTCAAAATTTTATAATTTTTAACTTTTATATTTGTGTTACTGATTTGTTTGAAATTAATTTGTGTAGATGGTATGAGGTAGGGATCAAAAAATTCTATAAGGCTATTTACTCAACTCAGAAACATTTATGGGTGAACATAAAATGACTATTTATCCCAACTGAATTCCTCAGATGACTTTGTCAAAGACTAATTGATCATCTAGCTGTGGATTATTTTTGAAGTAGCTATTCTGTTTATCCATTTGTATGTACTTATGGCAGTGTTGCAATGCCTTAATTACCAAGGCTTATAGTAAGTTTTGCATATACTGAAGTGGAAATATTACCAAAATAGATAATTAAATGGAGAAAAAGTGTGCAGGTCAGTTTGTATAGCTTATTGCCATTTGCCTAAAAAAAAGAGAGAAAATAACATCTGTTCATGTATGTTTCATAATCCACTGAAAACTCAGGAGGCAGAAGATACTAAAGGCATGAATTATAGTAGTTGCCTGTTGCAAGTAGGGGTATGTGTTAACTGGGTAGATACAAGACAAGAATATGAAGAAGAATTTTTGCTGTGTTAATTGGTTAAAATTTAATTTTTAAGAAAAATAAGTGATATGGGAAACATTTTTCAGAGTACACTAAACTTTCAGGGGCAATTTATTAGAATAATATTTTAAGTCAAATTGAATTACTTATATCTTAATATTTGTAATGTTTGTTTTATTCGACAAACATGTTTTGAGCGTCTTGATGTATTAAGCAATGTGTGAAGCCCTAGCAAAGCAGAGAGAACAACACTTCCATGTTTCTTCTACCCATGCTATGTACATTCTGATGAAGGAAAAGATCATATATGATAAAACATATTTACAGAACATGGCAAGTTCTCTGAATAAAATAAATATGAAAGAGAAAGGCACGGTGAAAGTGAGGTGAGAGTCCTGGTGGAGCCCTTAGAGCTGAGACCTAGATGCCAGGATGTATCAGAGGTGTGAAGGATTGTGGGAAAAGCACTAGAAATCAAGAAGCTCTGAAGATAGAAATGACTGGGGAGAAGTAGAGAGGAGAGCAAGGTGATGATCAGAGAGTGGTACCAATGAAGGTGTAGAGAAAGGCAGGGCTAGATGGGGCTGGACTATACAGGAAATGATGAGGAATTTGGATTTTATTCCAGGTGAAATGGAAAGCTTTCAATGGGTATTAGAAAGTTATTGAAGGAGTAAAATTACCTGACCTATGTTTTAAAAAAATAAAAAATAATCATTCACCTTATTTGGGGGGAAACTAAGAAGGGCTTGGCATATAATAAGGAAGAAAACATCACTAGAATAAGCCAAGAAAGGAGTGTTTGAGAATTAAGAGGTCACCCCCAGTCATTCCAACTGAGGACACAGAACTGTCCACTATGTTTGGTACCATGAGAGTCCTCCATGGTCTGCAATTTCTACCTAGTGGTTGCCACAGGAGATAAGCTGGAATATGATAGAAAGGAAATGTATTATTTATATTTTACTTCCTCTCCACCACAAGTGAATAAGAAATAAAGAAATTGGGGGAAAAAAAGCTCTCTCAAGAGTACTATAAAGGCAATAGGAACATAAATATATGGTATATGCCCTAAAGGGAATATCTGGGCATTGATTTACCAAATGCATATCTAAAACTGCTGTATAAAAAGGTGCTCATTGCTTTCTTTGGTGACAAAATCCAATAATGATAATAAATCTCAAAAAGGCCTATTTTAGCCAGATATGGTGGTGCATGCTTGTAATCCCAGTACTTGGAAGGCTGAAACAGGGGATCTGGGTTTACAGCCAGCCTCAGCTACTCAGACCCTCTGAAATATAGTGAGACCTTGTTTCAAGATAAAGAATAAAAAATAGGGCCGGGATATAGCTCATAGGTAGAATACCCCTAGTTCCATCCCCAGTACTGCAAAAAAAAAGATTCTATTTTATATAAAAACCCACCTCGTTGGAAGAAATATGACTGTCAGCTCTCATTAAAAATTTTAAACTCTCTAAAGCACACAATGTATTTAAACAAACATATCAAAGTCAATCACTGGGTAGGAGGGATGGGGATGGAATGGGGTGAGGATCACATAAGGGCTAATTGGTGATGTGTGCATGTATGTCTCCACAAGTCTTTTTTTTTTTTTTTTTGGTGGTACTGAGGTTCCTGGAAGCCCTTATACCTCTAGGCTACACTCCCAGACCTATTTTATATTTTTCTTTGGAAACAGGGTCTCTTAAGCCAGTGGGGCTGGCTTCGAACCTGCATGATCCTCCTGTCTCTGCCTCCCAAGCGAGAGGATTACAAGCATGCACCACCATGGCTGGCTCCACAAGTCTTTTATCCCATTAAGATGTATGACTACAATGCACCAATACACATACATACATACATACATACATACATACATACATTAAGTTACTGAGCAAAAAATTTTTGAATCTGATGTCTAGGTGTATTTTGAGAGTATTGTGTATTTTGTGTATTTTATCAGCCTATCTACTCTACTTATCCAAATTAACTGATCTAACTGGTGTGTGTGTGTGTGTGTGTGTGTGTGTGTGTGTGTGTGTGTGTGATGAAGGATGGAACCCAGGAGCATTCTACCTATGAGATATACCCCAGTCCTATTTTGTAGTCTTTTTTATTTTTTGAAACAGGGTCTCACTGAATTGTCAAGGGCCTTGCTAAGTAGCTGAGGCTGTCCACAAACCGCGATCCTCAGGGCTCTGCCTCCTGAATGCTGGGATTACAAGCGTGTGCCACCACCCCAGGCACTAACTTTTTTAAAATTGACTAAGCTGCCCCAATAATACTGCCATGAGAAATCCAATCATTGAACTGTCAAGTGATGTATGATGTGTTATTTGCATCACTTTGAATCTCACTCTGATGCATAATTACATTGCACCAATAAAACTACATAAAACATCATTTACACTCTTTCACTAATAATACATCAAATAAACATTTCAATGTTCAATGCTGCTGATTGTCAGCAGGATTTATATACATTTTCAGCCAAACACATGGCTGAAAATTTAAAGTATGAGGTTTTAGCCAGGCTGGGAGTGTTGCTCAGAGGTAGAATGCCCCTGGGTTCCATCCACAGCACCACTAAATAAATAAATAAATAAATAAATAAATAAATAAGAATACAGTATGAGGTTTTTTACTTATTTTGTATGAAAAAATGATTATATATAAATTTAACTTTTTTACCACCCTCCTCTAATTTTCCATCTGTCACCTCTGTAAGGGATGGATACAGAAATTATTATCTTGCTGGATCATATGCTAAGTTCTTTCTCATTTTTCTGAGCATCCTCCATACTGCTTCCCAAAGTGGTTGCAGTAATTTGCAATCCCACCAACAATGTAGTAGAGTTCCCACTTCTCCACATCCTCGCCTGCATGTGTTGTTTATGTTTTGAATGATTGCTATTGTAGTTGGAGTTAGGTGAAATCTCAGGGTAGTTTTTTCTTTTACTTTTTTTTCAGTACTGGAGATGAAACCCAGGGGCATTGCACCTCCCAGCCATGCCCCCAGCACTAATTTTTCAATCTTTTTTATTTTAAAACAGGGTCTTACTGAGTCGTGAAGGCCTCACTAAGTAGCTGTGGCTGTCCGTCTTAGCTTCCTGAATCCTGGGATTACAAGTGTGTGCTACCATGCCCAGCTCTCCGGATAGTTTTGATTTGCATCTCTCTGATTGCTAATGATGTTGAGCATTTTTTCATGCATTTATTGGCCATTTGAATTTCTTCTTCATGCAGTGTCTGTTTAGTTCCCTTGCCCATTTTTAATTGGGTTATTTGTTTTCTTTGTACTGAGTTTCTTGAGTTCTCTGTAGAGTCTAGATATTAGTCCTCTATTGAAGGAGTAGGTGGCAAAAATCTCTTATTCTCTTGGCTCTGGGTTGAGGTTCTTGATAGTCTCCTTTGGTGTATAAAAGCTCTTCAGTTTCATGCAATCCCACGTATCGATCTACCTTTTAGTTTCTTGTACCTTTGGGGTCTGGTTGAGAAAGTTTTTACCTGTGCCTCTGTGCTGCAGTGTTGGACCTATGCCATCTTCAAGGAGCCTCAAGGTCTACTTTCCAAGTCTTTGATCCATCTAAATTGACTCTTGTGTAGGGTGAGAAAGTGGGGTTTATTTTTCATTTTTCTGCATATGGTTAACCAGTTTTTCCAACACCATGTGTTGAGGAGGCTATCTTTTCTCCAGTGTATGTTTTTTGTCCCTTCATCAAAAATCAGTTGTACGGATTTGTTTCTCAGTCTTCTATTCTGCTCCATTGGTCTATGAATCTGTTTTTGTGCCAGTACCATGCTGTTTTTTACTGTGGCTTTGTAGTATAGTTAAAGTCAGGTATTGTGATGCTTCCTGCATGGTTTTTGTTGCTGAGAATAACTTTGGCTATTCTGGGTTTTTTTTTTTGTTCCAAATAAATTTAAGGACTGATTTTTTTATGTCTGTAAGGAATGACCTTGATAATTTAATTATCTTAGGGGAAAGAAACAGTATCCTACAATAGATAGCATTTTCTTAATTGTAGTATAAAGATTAGTTCACAATAATCTAGAACTTTCCAAATTGTGTATATGACTTTGTTTACACTGTCTGCTGATAATATGCAAGGGTATGTGTAACTGTTATGGAAAATTGTCACTCCCTTTTCTCCTGCACAGCCTCCACTCATTCTGCCGCCTTTTCCTTCCATCTCTGAAATCATGTGTTTTTCTCAGTTTCTGCTTCTGTGATAGAGTTTCCTTTCTTCTGTAGCCAGAATGTCAGGAAGCCCACTGGCGATTAACATCTGTGATACTGCTGAAAGCTATTAGTGCAAACATTGTTAATGACTCACCCAGTTGAATGTGCTGATTTAAGAGGCATCTCTTCCCTGGCCTCTCCCTAGGGCCTTGTTCTCAAATGAGATGCCTACCCTGTTTCTTTCTCTGACTTCAGGAGTATTAACCACCAGCCACAATACTTCATGTGTCCACACATTGAACTAAAGTAATGGGGAGCTGTGCAACATATTATCACCTTTTAGGTGTGAGGCCACACACCCTGAGAAATCCAGCACCCTTCATTTTTGCCAACGGAAGTTGGATAACCGTGCCATTGCCTCTGAAGTTATAAATACTGTTTTCTTCAGAGGACTAGAAGATGAGAAGGGTGCAGTCAGATTTCTTTTAGGAACTAAACACATTAGAAGTAACCTGTAAAATCAATACCAATTACTTGCAAGCAAGGACTGAAAAAAAATCATTGAAGCTATAGAGTGAGCAGACAGGTGGGTGGCTTAAAACAAAGAAAATACTGGCATGGTATAAAACCTTCACAAAAAGAAAGTAGGAGCAAAGTTCTCTTCCATTTATTTTGACATTTGAGTATAGAACTGCAAAACTCAACAATTGTTCCATTTAAAAATGGAAATAAAAACAGCAGCAAATAACTCATTAGGAAAGGGGCATTTTACCTGATTCCTGGCATGAGTGAGGTTCAGGCTGTCTTCCTAGTAAACATCAAGGCATTGAGAAGGTGTATGGGGATAGCTTATCTACATAAACCAGCAAACCTTTCATTCAGTACCCAGACATTCTGTGTGCCAATATTACATGTTTCATGTCTCAAGATTCTATTGAGCAGAAATTCACTTTGAGGAGGTTGTTGAAACCTTCAGAGGCTTAACTGTGTAGTCCTTTATTCCAAAGACTGAAATGATGCCATTCAAGATGCTGGCATTTTTTTAAGTTGCATTGCAGAGTAAACTGTCACAGAGAGCTGAATCTCTTCCTTTCTTGTCATCTTCCAGTAGTAGAGAGAGAAATGCATTTGTACTATGTGGCCCCAGAAACCCACTGATCATCCTGCCTGTAATGGAGAGATTTCCCAAAACCCTTAAGCATTGCTAGCTCGTTCAAGTCCATCACAATTTGGCATACGAGTGTGTTTGGGGTGGAAAAATTCTAAGTATTTTTCCTGGTTTCCAGCCCTATTTTCAGGCAAATGAGACCATATGGACCTATTATATCTCACAATAGAAAAAGTTTCAGCGTTTCTGTATACTAGTGTGGCTACCACAGGCAGAACTTCAGCTCTCCTGGGACAACTGATCTTGACGTTAGTTGTGTTGTCTTTGGTTACAGAATATGACCCTTAATACTTCACAGATTTCTCTTGAAATGTACCACCAAAAATGCCCCTTCTCACATTCTTCCTTCTTTTTAATTTTTTTTAAATTTCAGAGCATCAAATTAACATTTAGAAAGAAAGAGAGGCAAGTGGTCATACAGAGTCTAAAAGTGAGAGCTCTGAGTTAACTGCGTTATGGAGGACCAGGAACACAGAAAGTATGTCTCGTGACACCATGATGCCCATCGGGAAAAGCAGACAGAGAGAAGGAAATTTTGATTGAAATAAACTCAGTAAGTGTCAGATGTGATAAGAAAGAAAGTAATTTTACAGTGTGTACAAAATAGTGGAAAATTCACTTGCCACGGACTATACCGAGGTGAAAATGCCAATCAAATAGAGTCTGTTTTCTGAACCTAATATTTACCTTACATTTATTTTTCAAAAGTGTTAAGAATACTGATATTCAATAATTATTTTTACTTTTATCTTTTGAAACAACAATTCTTGTTTTAATTACATGTGTTCAGTTGTTAAAAGAAAACTGAAAGAGGCAAAGCAATATTTGCATACTTGTCTCCATGGGTTTATACAGTTTACAGAGACCCTCAGCAGGGCTTTGATGAGTTCCTCAGTAGTATTAGGTTTATTCTTAATGGTGTATTGACCCAACCATTTATTGAGACAAGTCTTTCCTCAACACATAAGGTTGATGTGCTTTGTATTATAATTGCATCTAACACCTTTCATCATAACTTGCATTAACATAGTTATGTAGAACTTAAAGATAATTTATATAAAGCTATGAATAGAATAATTCATTACTGAAAATGTGTACCTTGAGTAAAAAAAAAAAAACTTGAATAATTCATTACCAAAAAAGTGTATTTTGAGGAAAGAAAGTGTTGTTTCTCAGAAGACTCTCAAGTGTGATAATAGTATTCTTTAGTAAATTTTAAAACAAATGCAGGAGGGCAGAATATTCTTATTAGGCTATATAAACAATTGTAATCATACACTCACTGTGTGCAAACACAGTCATTATATATTTCCTATGGTCTTTATAATCTAGCTGAAAAGATAAAACTAGATATGCAGGAAATCAGGAAAAGAGGCATAACCTGTGATCTCAGTACTTGGGGGCTGAGAAAGGAAGACTGTAGATTCAAGGCTAGCCCCCATGATTTAGCGAAGTGCTCAGCAACTTAGTGAAAACTTGTGTCGAATTTAAAAAAATAAAATAAAATAGGGCTGGGAGTATAGGTTGGATGTAAAATGTACCTGGATTTAATGCCTAGTGAGAGAGAGAGGGAGAGAGAGATGGAGGAGAAGGAGATAGAAGGAGGAGGGTGGAGGAAGAGAAAGAAGAAGAGGAGGCCGAGAAGGGAGGGTACACCCAAAGGGAAGGGAATGCAGAGGAGAGGAGATGGTAACAACCACTAAACAAGTGTTGGAGACGAGGCTGCTCAGGAGTCTGTGGGCTACAGAAGTCTCTGGATTGCGGAGACCAAGAAAAGTTTTCTGAAAAGATGATATTGAGAAGGTAGAATGTAAAATATGAGAAAAAAATAGGAAAGGCAAAGCCTTGCATGGAACCTGTAGGTGGCCATGTTGACTTCAGGTCATGGTTTTTGTAGAGGGGTAGTGGGTGGTAAGAACAGAACCTTGAGGGAAGACTGAGGAGAGATTCACCTCAGGCTGAGGATCCTCAGGCCATTTCACTTATGCACCAGACAGCGAGAAGCCATTAAAGATTTACAGGCTGGGCTGAAATACAAGTTCCATAAAGGCCAATGTGGCAGTCACATGCAGAGTTAGAAAAATACTGAAGTCAAGAAAACATTTTAACAGTAATATAAAAGAATTAATTGGGTATTTTGTTTGAGCTTTTTAATAGAAACAATGAAAGAAATTCTATCTAGTGGATGAAGACATAAACTTTGATATGCCATAACCCTGTAATTTATCTAGCATGATTAATCTGTAATTCTAATCCCTTACTTGGAAAAACCTTAGAATCCTGTGTCCTATTTTATAGTAGTTTGACTTAAAGATCCTCTTAAGTTTTAATCAATTTGATGCTGATCAAGAATTTTTACTTACTTTATAGTTTAATATTGGCTGGAGAATGGAAACTAAAAAGCCCTGGCACACATGACATACATGATCTGCATTCATGGCAAGTTCAAATTTGACAGCTCCAAAATAGCCACTTGTTGTCTGTGTGCTGAGGTTTTATCTACTATTTTATCAAAGATAGCACTTTGACTTCACACCCAAACCACTTGCTGCTATGGATGGTGATCTTCAACAAAGAGCTCTTGGGTGAATGGACATTGCTTGGAACTTTTCTAAAGTAAAATCATAAGTCTAGAAAACATATTTCTAATATCTGCTGGGCATAGTGGCGCACGCTTGTAATTTCCACACTTAGGAGGCAGAGACAGGAGGATCGCACAGGTTTGAAGCCAGCCTCGCTGGCTTAGGAGACCCTGTTTCCAAATAAAAATATAAAAATAGGTCTGGGAGTGTAGCCTGGAGGTAGAAAGTTTTCCAGGAACCCCAATACCACCAAAAAAAAGAAAATATATTTCTAATATCTACGATGCAAAAATAGACAGACCTTCCAATGATGAAAAACTTTGGAGAATCCAGTTGATTCTTTCAGCCATCCTTGTAGCCTTACTCCTAACTACTAAAGGATGTCATAAAGTAGACATGTCCTGTAAGTAAAAACTAAATAAAGTCTAAGAACCAAGGTTCATGGGTAATAACTTCAGTAATGACTTACTGTTGATAAAAAAAAAATATCCTGGTGTCAACATTTTTTTCAGTACTAAGGATGGAACCCAGAGATATTCTACCTCTGAGCTACATCCATAGCCCTATTTTTTATTCTTTATTTTGAAACAGGTTCTCACTGAGTTGCAAAGGGCCTCACTAAGTAGTAGCTGAGGCTGTTTGAGAACTAGGATCCTCCTGTCTCAGCCTCCTGAATGCTCAGATTACAAGCGTGCACCACTTAGCCCAGCTGGTGTGAACATTTTTTTTTTTTTTTGCCACATCTGTAATGGGGAATTGATGGAGTCAGGGCGTCATGGCCTTGGCATCATATCCAATACTCAGGGACCAAATTTACTGAACACTCGTGTCAATTGCTCATACTAAATTCAGAGTGCTTAGCATGGACCCTGGCATATAGTAGATACTCAAGAGATACTTCTTGAACAAGTGAATATTTTTGCTCTAGTTAGAATGGGTCATTAGATTTGGCCATTTTCCCACTATAGTAAGTGGCCATTCCAGACTCTTTCTCTGTCTTCTTTTAAATTTTACCCCCACCTCCCTAAATGCAGCTGCAGCACTAAGAAACTCCCTTACTGGGAAAAAGTCTCTATAAAAAGTGGGGTTATAAGACTTCTTACATGCTTCCCTCTATTTGGTATAAAACAAAAGCAGAAAAGGAAAGAAAGAAAAGAGATGTCAGTGATTCAAATAGGCTACGGATCTTTGGAAGTTTCTTTCTCGCCAAGCTTTAGGTTTGAGCTTTGAAGACCTTAGATGCACCAGAAGAAATAAATAACTCCCATATGTCTCACAATATATTCACAGACTCCAAGGAGGTGAAAAGAAAATTATTTAGAAGATACAAGGAAGGTTTCTGACCAACTTTCTTCTAGGCCAAAGCAAATAACCAAATACCTCTTTGCCTTAAACTAATTATTCATCAAATATAAAGCAGATCTCGGTAGTAAAGAAATCCTTCTAAGAAGGAGGATGGAAAGATTTTCTTAAAGCTTTATCTCTTGCTCTTGCAGCTTCTGATATGAGTTATACTTTCAAAACAGGTGATCACTCAGGGAGAGGAGAAGGGTTTATTTTTATAAAAAAAAATTCTCCTTGGTTTAGATCACCAATGAATGAGAAAGTTGAAAGGGAAGAATAAGGATTTGGGTCATAGTGGTGCACTTCCTAGGTATGGGTAGATGTGCTAATGCCATCTCAGAGCTTCGTTCACTCACTGGTACTCATTTCCTACAGAGCTACAGTCACTGCAAGACCACAGTGTTGAAGCTCAAATTAATACAGTTTTTGAGGGAACAGACAGATCTGATTGGAGCGCAGGGTACTTTGTTTCCTGGTTGGGTGGGCCCTAGGTATTTCATTTAAAATCTCCTGGCTTCAGTTTTTTTTTTTTTTTTTCATTTGTAAAATTGTAAGTGCCACCTAAAACAATGGGTCATCATATAACAAATGGTAGCTTAATTTGATGAAATAGGTGAAGGTAATAAAGGTGAAGTGCACCTCACAACATCTGGTGTGTAATAAGCAACAAGCGAATTGCTCTGGGGTGATGCTTGGGGCTGTGGTTGGGCCATTGTGCTCCAACACACGAGAGGCAGGCCTTGCCTCATAGGTCCTGGCTGATGCCCCAGCTCCTGGAATGCCATCTAGAGGAATTAAAACCTTAAATGTTTTAGTTTCTCTAGTCATATAAAGTATCATAATTTTTAATGGAAAAATAGTAGTCATAATTAACAAACTGAAGGGATACATCTTTAGGATAATTAGCATTCACAGTGGACTTCCTTCCCTCTGCACCTTGACAGTCTTGTGTTAGCCATTCATTCCTGACAAACTGGGAGCCTGTGCTGTGCTCAGCCCTCTGCTGGGCAGCAGTAGATAGCGTTCTCTGTCTAATATGACTTTTCTGTGATCTCATTTCATCACCAGTAACACCACCATATGGCAAGCTCCCCACTTCCCCTAAGATAATTTATGGAGGCCTTTTTGTGTCCAAGTGACTGAACTCTTGCTGCTGAATTTTCTCAAGGTTTCTTCAGGACATCAGAACATAATGGGGATTTTTTTTTCAGGTGGCCCT
Source organism: Muscardinus avellanarius (assembly GCF_963383645.1). NCBI lineage: Eukaryota > Metazoa > Chordata > Mammalia > Rodentia > Gliridae > Muscardinus > Muscardinus avellanarius. The sequence continues at coordinate 106,737,386 of NC_137795.1, forward strand.
TTACCAACTGGATATGAAATTGGATCAGCTGGAGGCAAGAACAGATGGGGTTGAGCAGCAGATGGAAAGACCCTGGGTAGGATATGCAGAATCACTCTGGCAAAATCAATCATGCCACAGGAGTTAGTTTCAGTTTGGTTAAAGAAAATGAACTGAAGTAGACAGTTGAATTACCAGGACATAAATAGGGGCTCACACTTTAGAAGCCATCTTGATTAAGTGTCAGTAAGACAGATGAGCTAATGATGCTGAATTAGAAGTCTGAAGGTGCCACGCTTGCCAGTGGTAACCACAGCTCTCTTCATGTAGAGTCTTCTGTGTGCCAGGCACTTTACACGCACACTTAGGCCATCCTCACACACACCCCACCAGACAGATAGTTCTCCACTGTTGCACGTACTGAAAGTGGAGCGTGGAGGAAACTCATTAGAGTCGTATGACAGTAGGTGACAGAATCAAGAGTGGAACTTGTTGGTCTCCCTGGGAAGCCCATGTGAATCACAGCCACTATGCTGTATGTCTTCCCATGTTCAATGGAATGCACATGAGAAAAATCAGAGGAGCAAATAAAGGTCCTTCCACACTAACAGAACAGGTCTGTGATGATGAGAGAGAGCCCAGACACCTCCTGAATCCTTGTGGGAAATACAGAACAGCTCTGGTAGCCACACAGCCCCACCCCAGTCCGGAAGCAGAGGGTCCACAGAGACCACACACAGGGCTCTGATGAGTCATCTAGAATTTCTGTAAGAATCTCACATCTTCTTTACCACTAGAAAGGCCCATAATCCTGAAGCCATACTGATCCAGAAGTAGGTCTCCATAGCAACCACCAGCCAAGAGTCCCAGGCACCCATTCCAGTCCAAATACCGACTGGCGAATTTTACCTCCATTTGTGACATTCAACAAATATGTGAGGTTGAGATTATAGGTGACTTGGAGTACACACCATCTTTGTCCATTCAGGATACTCCATGAGGTGGGCAATTCAACAATCACAAGACAATGAGATGGCTTTTCAAGAGTAGAAATGTGTATCTTCCAGCTCAATCGTGCTGAGGAACAGTTTTAAGGGGCAAAGGAGCCCTCTGAGGTCTCTTTTATAAGTCCCATGCTAGTTGCCTTCACAAGGTCTCACCTGCTTTTACCATCATCTTAGGGTCAGGATTTCAACATGTGAAGTTGCGGAGACACATGAAGCCCATTGCGCCCACTTCCTTCAGAACTGCAGACAGACTGTGACAAAGGAGAAAGGATTCCAGCTCAACCTTTCCCCTGTTCTAACTTTCAAGCAAAAGTGAGATGTAGAAGGGACTCGTCACTATTTGATTACCCACTGTTTGCCCAGGACTGGGGAGACCATATAATTGGTTGGAAAGAAGAAAAACCAAGTCTAAGCAACAGATGGAAACACATCTGCCAGGTGTCCTGCTTTCTCTCTCTCTCTGTGTCACTTCCTTTCCTACAATATTCTCTCAGATTAGCAAGTTCCTGTGGGCTGCTGGGCTGGGGTCTCTGCTCAGCCAAATGTTCAAGAAACAGGTACCACTTAGGAAAAGCAACACAAAAGACTGTTTTCAAAGAAACAAAGAAGAGAGGGAGGTTGTATCCCTTAAGGGTGTAATTTTTCTGTCCTATTTTCCTCAAGCAAAACATTTTACCAATTCCATTAACATATTCTTGCTCCCATACACAGATATCATAGAAACCTTCAAGAGGTAAAGGACTTCTTAAGTGTAACAGTGAGAGAATTATTCAGATACAGTTCTGTCTGGTAATGTGATAACATTAAATGTCTGCTGAGTGCAAACATCAATTAAACTATGTGTGATGCATTCCAGACATTGGGTTAATCATTAGTTATCAGTGATAAGTCAATTGCTTTAAAATCACATTATTAATATACAAAGCATAAGTTTCAGTTTAAGGAAAAATTCTTTTTTAACAGCCTACAGGTATACACTAAATAGAATAACCTGCCACAAACTATACTCTGAAAACACATAAAAATCCTGGTGCAGAATTAAAATATAAAATAGTTTTCTAAATTTTGTGACTTATAATTTCTACATATTGTAATATTTCTGAAAGTGGGTTATGCCTCAGATTCAATGACGTCTTACAGTTCCTGTTAGCTGTCTGGGCAGTCATGGTCTAGTAGGAAATGTTTTCATACATGTGAACATCATGATCTGTTATCATGAGCATCTGTTGACAGCATGCAAAGCAGCAGCATGCAAGAAAATGCCCAGAGATAGTAATGTTATATATAATCTTCAAAAACTTCTTTCAGTAATTATGGAGTTTTCAAGTGACAAAATATATTGATTTAGTTCATTAAGTAGTATTTTTCTTGTTTTTTGTTTTCCTTCATGAAACAATTACAGCTGCCAGCTTCATAGGTACAAGGCATGCCCATGAAAAGATGGCATAAAAGTCCAGAGAGATATGATACAATGGAAAATAGTGCCAACCTACAAGTTAGGAGATAGGAATTCTCAGTTTGATTCTATAACTAAGAAGAAAGGTGATTTCTGGACTTCATCTCTCAAAGAATCTGTGTTAGCTTGATCTCTAGGCATGGGAGAGAATCTGCATTCAGAAATAAGCTTGAATCAGTTAGAGGAATAGAATCTGCTCTAGATATTCCAAGAAAGAGGGGCTTAATGAAGGGAAATAGGTGCTAATAAAAGTGATGGGAAATCTGATGTAACTGAGGCAAGGAGAACCACTACTGGTCTCCCAGCTTCTCCACTGGCCAGCAAGGGATTGGGTGTCATTTCTAATATCTAATGTCTGTCCTCATAAGCCACTAATCTAAAGGAACAGCCACTTTTGGTCACAGATGCCTGTGGTATCCATTAGTAAATTTCTAAAGACTATTAAAAACCTTGTACACTCCCAACCCTCAACTCTGTATGTTCACAGGCCACTCCCACACATATACCTCTCTTCTGCCTTTCACCTCTCATCCTGGGCTCCCCATCATAGAACCTAAAATGGAACTCTGTGGACAGGGGATTCTGAGAAATGTGGTCCCCACACTGCCAACCCCTGTGCTGGGGGTATGAGCTTAGAAGGAGTAAAAGGTAGTGCTGGGTGTCATAGACAAATAACTGGCCTTCCATCTTGGAAGCTAGGGACCAAGATGGCCGTGCAGGTAAGAAAGAGGTGGATGGGATGTGTGGAAACACAGTCAGAAGTCACAAAGAAGGCCTACAACTGAGAGATGTTTCAAAAGGAGGATTGAAAGATTCAATTCCTTATTTTTCCTCTACACACTATCAAGTTGATACAATCTATAAATCAAGTTGCTTTAGCTCATCTACTGATGATCGTGTTCTTTTTCCCTGGCTTTTCTGTAACAGGGAACAATACGCTTGCCCCCTCATAGTGCGAGAATAATGATTTGCTGGCAAAAGCTCCATGAATCAGCCTTTGCACTGAACAGGCTATATTGTTTAGGAACCTGGCTAAATTTTTCCATAACTGCTATAAAAGTGATTTCCATTTAGAGCTAGGTGGAACAAATTCCTGCTGCTGGCTAAATCTTCTTTTTCTACGAGTAGGATCTCATAAAAAGGACTATTGCTCTTTTGTGCTTTTCTCTGATGCATTTTGTGTTGGGGTCTATGAAAGAAGCCATCTAAAAATACATTTAGTGTTGTAAAAATATCCTCGTAATTCCACCAGAATTCAACTTTTTAATGGCTGCCGTTCTTCTCCCTTTATATCTCCTTTTCAATTATTTCTTTCCCTTTGGTATACTGCCAGATTGCTGTTTCTGGGACTTTCACAGACACCTACTTCAACTGAATCTGTCTCTCACCTTTGAGATCCTTATTAAACTCCAGGGTAGTTAAGTGACTGCAGGAACTCCAATTGCAGATATGGGGAGAGTGGATCATTTCTAATAGAAAATCTAGCACTATCAATCAAACTGCATATTTGAAATTATGAGTATTATTTTCACAAATAAATAACCCAGGCTTCCTTCATATCCTCTTTATGGTCTATATCAATGCAATATTACACCAAACTTTAGGTAATAATAATGCCATCTTCAGGTTAGTAAGGATTTTAGCTTCTCAGAAGCATTTTAATGCTACCAAGTATTGTCTAACTTAAACTCCACAGAGATGCTTGTTTTCGTTATAATTCAGCTGAATCAGAAACTTCTTTTCTATCTAATTCCTCCTGCTTACCTCTAACCAACTCATGTTTCTTAAACTGCCAAGTTAAACTGTGAAATATACATTATGATAATGACTTGAATTGGTTGCCTCCTACAGATATGCCCAAATTCTAACACCCACAGCCGATTGAATGTGACCATCTTTGGAAATAGGTTCTTTGCAGATACAGTGAAGTTTAGGATCATCCTAGATTTAGGGCCTGCCCTAAATCCAGTGGCTTGTGTCCATATGAGAAGAAAAAGAGGGAGATTTGGGAGATATAGAAAAAGGGCATATAGAAGCCCATTGGAAGAGGGAGAAAGAGCCTGAAGGCCTTCTGTCACAGCCAGAGAGCACCAGGAGCATTCTCACTCACAGCTTTCAGAGACGGAGGCCTGCTGCCACCTTGATCTTAGGTTTCTGGCCTCCAGAACGGTTAGAGTAATTTCTGTTGTTTTAAGACATCAAGTTTCTACCAGTTTGTTCCAGCAGCCCTTGAAAAGCAACATAATTACAGATACCCCTGACCTAAAAGCAATTCAGGAAGGAATTTTATTGTCCTAATAGCAAGTTCTTGTTGACTTTAATATAATAACACTTCAAATAATACCACTTTGAAGTTTTGGATTAGAAAATCCAACACAGGTAATAGCTCCCTTCAATATTTTTAGGCTAAAGACCTTTTAGACATTTGACATCATGTAAAAGCCCCTTCCAACCTCCCAGCCCCATCTTCTCTAAACCTGCACTTTCTGCAGTGGTTCAGCCACACAGATCTCCCGGCTTCTTCAACACGCCAGAACCCTCCCCCCAGGCCTCTCTTGAGTTTGCCATCTTCTGCCAGGCTGGGTACCTCCTCCACAGTTTCAACTGAGTTCTAAAAGCACTGCTCTCTGGAGGCCCCGGCCGACCCTGTATAGTGACCATCTGATCCCTACACCCCTATATGCTCCATGCTCTTTCTTCTTCTTCACAGTAATTATCACTGCAGTTGCCTATTTATAATATTACTAGGTGGTTTTTCTGTCTTTCTCATGGGACTATAGCCTCAGGAGAGCAGGCTCAGGACTTTTAGTTCATGGCCTCATTCCAGGAGTATCCTGGCACTACATGTAGGAAGATCTCATCAGGAAGATCTCATTAGTGTTTGATAAACAAAAAAAAAAATTTAGCCTTTGATGGAGCTGGGATCCATTATTCACACTTGAAGCTGGATAGGAAAAATGGTTTTCAGTCAAAACTCCAAAAATAATTGAAATTGGTAAGGTCTTAATTTTTGTTTCATGAATTTCTTTCTCTTTTTTTGTGGTACTAGGGATGGAACCCAGGGCCTTCTACCTCCAGGCTACAACCCCAGGCCTATTTTATATTTTATTTGGAAATAGAGTCTCATTAAGCTGCCAAGAACCTAAGTAGCTGAGGCTGGCTTCAAACCTGCTCGATCATCCTGTCTCAGCCTCCCAAGTACAGGGATTACAAACCTGTACCAACAGGTTCAGCTTCATGAATTTTGATAGGTGAAAGTTTTACTTGGATCCAAAGGCATCTTATAAATAAGAAAGCATAGCTGAAAGGGGCTCAAACTTTTTACTTTTCTCCTTAACCTAATTACCATTATTCATTGGTGTTATCAGTGTTTGTTGGACAACAAGTAGATTCCAAAGACTATATTCCCAAGTATTTTTCAATCTACAGGAAAGGAAAAAGGATAACAGGTGTAGTACCTATTTTATGAGTGTGATAGTGGGATCTACAGGGTTGAAGACATGGATACCAGTGGAAGTAGGCAATATCAAAGTACAGTATCAGGTATGAACACTTTTTTTCCACAGTACTGGGGATGGCACCCAGGGTCCTGTGCATGGAAGGGCATGTCCACTACTATTGATCCATATCCTTAGCCCTTTTAATTTTAAAAAACTTTTTATTTTAATATAGGATCTTGATTAGTTTTTCAGGTTGGCCTCAAATTTATGATCTTTCTGCCTCACTCTCTGAGTACCTGGAATTACAGGCATGCATTTCTGTGCTTGGCTGAGGTGATAACTTTTGAGCTGAATCTTAGTTGGTGAGGAGGAGAAAATGGATAATTTGAGGCATAAAGGCTAGTCTAATCCAGAGCAGTTTCTTACCCTTAACAATTCAGATGGGTTCACTCTTTGCTATGAGAGACTATCTCGTGCATTCTAGGATCTTGTGAGCATCCCTGGCCTCTGCCCATGAGATGCCAAGATGACAACCAGAATGTCCCTTGGCTTTCACCTAGAGGGCAGTGTCAGTGAGAGCCCTGGTCCAGCCAGGAGCCTCTCTGCAAGGGAGGTCCAGAAGACTCTAGTGAGGAGTACTGGAAAGGGGACGGATAAGATGAGGACGGGTAAATCTTGAGTCTTGACTAATGGGTTTTGTGTGTCAAGCTAGGGAGCTTGGAACTTCATCCTGAAAACACTTAAGAGGAATTAAAGTATTTTAAATTGGAAAGGGACCTGGACTAGTTTTTGATTAAGAAAAGCATGATGGTCACAGTGGGAAGGATGGGTTAAATGGAGATCAGAACAAAAAACAAGGTGAGTAGAAGTAATTCAGGAGAGCCATGAAGGTGGAGACAAAAAGGAAAGGATGATAGGGGTATTCTTGTCAAATCTCTAAAGCTTTTTCCAAGAGAGTATCTAGATTCTTGGCAGGATCACCAACCTTGTCTAATATCCAGTTGGAAATTCAGCTGTGTAAATTTATGAGGTAAGCCATTAAAGGCTTAAAAGCTACTTGTAAAAATTTTTAAGTAAAATATAAGTAAACTCATAGTATAATAAATTAAAAATAGTAGCCAAGTGTGGTGGCACAAGCTTGTAATCCCAGGCTGAGACAAGAAAATCTCTGTGTGTAGACAGCCTCAGCTACTTAATGAGGTCTCCTTTCCAACTTGGTGAAACCTTGTTTCAAAATAAAGAATAAAAAAATAGGGATGAGGTGTAGCCCAGAGGTAGAATGGTAGAATGACCCTGGGTTTCATTCCTAGTGCTGAAAATTTTTATATATGATAAATTATTATAATAGATTATTATAAATAAATTATTATAATATATATAGTATTACCTAAAGCTTCAAATCCAATTAGGCCTTCAGCAAAGATTCCTCGAGTAAATCATGAAAAACAAAGTAATAAAAGTTACCAATGTAATACAAAAATCTCAGTAAATCTTCAGCCCTCTAACCCAAGTGATCTGAGAAGTGGAAGCCAATTTTGTTGCCTGATTGTCCAGAAAATCATCTCATTTCTTCACTTAACTCTGAATCTATATAATAATAATAAAGTCATACGTTTGAATATTATTTTGAGAAATTCTGGGTTCAATCCATTTGAAGCTGGAGACCACGGAACTCAGGGAATGGTGGTAGGGAGTGAAGAGAGAGAGCACAAGTCTTCCCCCTCACATCATGGAGGCCGGAAGTAAAAGAGTGATCAAGGATGGGAGGAACCATCTGTAATCACCAAGGTTACACCCCCACGGACCTACCTTCTCCACTGCTGGGTTAAAACTCTCATGACTTGACTACATCAACCCTGAATATTAATAAATAAGCTCCTTAGTGGACAGTTTTTATATACCTATAACAACATTCTATATTAATAATAGTATTATTTATATTTAATAACTGCTGTGAATATACTCAGCTGTAAGAACAAAGGGGAAATGGAATCATTCTTAGCAACTTGAAAGTAGCTTTTATATTTAGACTTAAATATTTCAATTCTGTTTCAAATATATTCTCCAATAAAACTTGACTTGTATCGACTCTAAAAGGCATTTGGACTTAAAAATGTATTTAGTGGTAATAAAACAACTAACTGAATATTGAAGGCCCCCAAATGGTTCCAAATTACAGAAGCAAAGAGAATGCTTAAATACCAAGGAACAAATTACAAAATAAAATGATAAAATTTAAAGATCATGATTCATACATAAAATGCTAAGCTTCTAATGAATACTACTATTGTTATCAGTTCAGAGGGAACTTTAATTTCGTTTCTATTTTGAAAATAGTGCAGAATCAAAAGAACTTTAACATCTCCATATTAGAGACTGTGAATCACATCCGTCATGCCAGGCTCCAGCTACATCCTCTGAAAAGTATATTAAATCAGGATGATAATTGTTCAGTCAAATTTCTCCTCGAAGTATAGTAAATATGATTGATTTAATGTATCATTTAGATTCTGCTGGAAAAATGGCATAAAACAGCAACATTCTGCTGTTATTTTATAGCTTTCATTTTTGTAAAGTGACCATTAGCATAATATAGTAATATCATTACGACAATCTGCACAGATGAAAATATCTCAAAGCCAATATTATATTTTCATCAAGTAAATGACCATGTGTTTCAATAAACACAATTATGAATGTTAATATACCCACAGATTGAGTAATTTGATTTCTCAGCATCATTGTTTATAGGGAGAAAACAAATTAATCATCTTTGAGGTAACACTTAGAAATGTCTACCATTAGAATCCACTTGTCTATAACTTTTCTTTGTTGGCTGAACAGGAGGCAAGATTGTGTTTCTGACGGTCTCCTTCTGAGATGGTCTTGTCACTAAGTAAATATCCTGTGTAGCACAAGGATCCACACAACACCTAACTGTACAAAGGAAACATCCAGGGACCTCTGTGTGGTTGTCCTGTGCCACCCATGTGGGCAGTTCCTGAATGAGCCGCTCTCTAGCCCTGACTCTGTGAACAAGCAGGGCAGGGACTCTGGGGACCAGCCTGCGATCAAGGCCACACTGATTGCTGATAAGGCAAGTGAGACTGTCAACTGCTTGCACATAAACCCATTTAGCTATTGTTAAACTGTTTGGCAGTAAGAGGGACAAACATTAAAAATTAACACTTCTGTAAACAGAAATATTTCTAATAGATTCTGACTTTCTACAAAAGTTTTATTAATGTACTATAATCATCCATTGTAATGAGATTAAAAATTATACAAATATATATACCTACAACACTAGGTGCATTTTCTTCACCATACCACCCCCTCCCCCTGTTTTCTCCCCAAAATATGCTAATGAGATTGGCAGTAATAGCTTTATGTACAAACACTGCATTATTTAGACTATTCCCTTAACCCCCCTTTTCCCCCTTTCTTCCCCCATCTTTTTTCACTGTTCTACTGGTTTGTCTCTACTCTCCACATTATTTAAAACCCCTGCCAGGCGTGGTGGCGCACGCTTGTCATCCCCGCGCTTGGGAGGCAGAGACAGGAGGATCACGCAGGTTCGAAGCCAGCCGCACGCGCTGGCTTAGGAGACCCTGTTTCCAAATATAAAATGTAAAAATAGGTCTGGGAGTGTAGCCCGGAGGTCGAAGGGCTTCCAGGAACCCCATTACCACCAAAAAAATAAAAAATAAAACCCCTTATGCTTTTTATTTTCTATCTTCCACATATGAGAGAAAACATATAACTCTTAACTTTCTGAAACTGGCTGATATCAGGATAATATTCTGTTGTTCTATCCATTTTCCTGCAAATGCCATAATTTTGTTCTTTATGGCTGAGTTAAGGGAGCCTGTGGAGAGCAGTTTAATCTTTCCTCAACATTGAAAAGCTTAGTCATGGGCTGGAGATGTAGCTCAGTGGTAGAGCACTTGCCTACCATGCACAGGCCTTGAGTTCCATCCCTAGAATCACATCACACACACACACACACACACACACACACACACACACACACCCCAATTACTGTAATCTTTAGTGATAGCATAACTACTTATTCTACCCAAAGTAAAATAAAATAGAGCTTTAAAAAATTTATAACATGATGTTAAATATTAATCTTTAGCCTCTTTGGGAATTCTAGGCTAAGGGATATGTTCCCAAGCTCATGGTTTCTAGGTTGTGGTCACATATCTGAGATTTCAATGGCATTAATTAGTGAGTTATTTACTGTTATGGGTAGATATAAAATGCCCCTGAAGAGCTCATATACTAATATTCAGTGTGGATATACGTAAGTTGTAATTTCATTAGTGTAAATCCATTGTGATGGAGTTAATGGGAAGTAACCTAGACAGGTGGCGTGTGACTGGAGAAGATGAGTCCTTGGGGTATAGCCTTAGGAACTGTGCCTTTGTCTTTGAGTCTGTTGCTTATTTGCGCTCTTTTGCTCTGGCCTCCATGATATGAAGGCGGGGCCCTTGATCTCTCCCTTTTTCTGGTTCTTTTTACCATTCCCTGTGCTCCACAGACCCCAGCCTCACATGGACTGAGCCCTGAAATCCCCAAACACTGTAAGCAAATTAATCTTTCTTCTTCTAAATTGAGAAGTGAGATCTTTTGAATCATAGCAATGAGAATGTTTACTGAGACAGTTAATTACTTAGTGACTATACCAGAGACAAGCTCACCACACTCATTGCAACTTCTCTTAGTGATAGTCCCACAGCCTTATTACTGTTTTAGAGCTTCTATTCACCCTTTAATTCTGAAAACTAAAATTATACAGGGTATGTTTATGAGAAATATTCTGTATCATTTCAAAAATTTGGTTATTTTGCAGCTTTGACTATTTTTAAGTAGCAGGCATAGATAGAATAAAACTCATACCTGCACATCTTTCTCTAGAATTCTTCTTTATATAATTTCAGATACATTAAAGCCCTCAGGTACACTAAAATTAAAACTTTAATACTTGTGAGATTGAGTAGCCTACGTAAGGCTCTTCTCATGCATCATTTTTTCGATGCAATTTCCTACTTTTCATTTATTTTTCAAGCAAGTTTATTTGCTCAACAAAACATTTTAAGGATGGCTCTACCACATAATTCTAACTTCTCTGTCATTTTAGTGTTGGCATCTGTTAACTAATTTTTTTTCCATCCAGTCTGAGGTCTTTCTGGTCCTTGGTATGAGTGATTTTGATTGATCCTAGACATTTGATGTATACTGTTATGAAACTATGGATGTACTGTTGTCCTGCTTTCTCTTCCTTTAATTTTCTTTTCCTCCGCCGCTTACCTTCACCCCTTTAACCCAAAATTCATATAGAACTAGGAAAATGAAAAGCAGACTCACAGATGGAGGGAGGATTGGACGTCATGTGTCACATTTAAATTCTGCAGGAAGAAAGGACTTGTCATTAAGGCTCCTTTATGAGACAGAGGGGGCAGTGTTGCCATACCCACCCTCGCCCTCCATTCACAGTCTATGACTGTCACTTACGCTCTCAGTACCTGAGCAGCATCTCCACTCTCCAAAACTCTTGCTCTCCACTTATGCTCAATCATAACTCACTAGCGAAGATTAATTGGAGAGGAGGCATGTCTGAATTAGGATTCATCAAAGGACTATTTTAAAGAAGCGCAGGCTTATTGCATTCGATTCCAGGCTTAATTCAAAAACATGGCTTGAGTGGTTACTGAGGAAATTTCTTACGGGGCCTGTTAAGGCACAGAGACATCCCATTTGTACATTAGCAGAAACTAATGTGCATTCAATCCTTAACAATGGTTCGTTTTCTTGATTAGATTAGCCATTGCTTTAAAAAAAAACAATCATTTTTATTTATTCTCCTAACAAATCTGAAGTACATTTCATCTCAATTCTCTGAAATTTCACCAATTCTAACTTGGTAGAATCCAAATTAGAAGCCTGATTATACATGATATTTCAGTTTAAAGGGCATTCATTAATCTGTTTCACACTCTGATCACTAGAATCTAGTTTGCTACAGTTGTTCCATGATGTGAAGTATAATATGATTCCTTTCTGGATAAGATGCTAACTATAAAACTTAACAAACTGTGTTATCTATTGATGATGTAAAAACATTGTCTTAACTGTTTAGATATTTCTTTTTGTATGATAAATTCAGATGATTATTGATTAAGCACCTGCTTCTACAAAGTGTTTCCTGACACCAAAGACTCAAAACAGCGTATCCTACACATTTTGACATAATATTATAGAACACATCTGTGTTTAAAAGTCATTGAGAGTTGCAAAATTTGACCTAGAGTCGTAAGATGATAAGATTTTGGAAGCTAATTTAAGAAAACCAAAAGCCATTTTATAGAAGAATCTTTTCACTGTTTTGAAAGTGGCATTTGAAATTCAGAGAACAATTCAAGCTTGGTGCAAATGGAAAATCAAAGGTATTTTCGATCAATTACACACACTGTGCAGGATGTTTATGTGTTGATAGCTTATATCTCTACCTCCAGGTCAATTTGATTATTTACTGGCAAAGCAAATTCTTACTTATGATTCAGAACATAGAAATACACTTTCTCTTTCTGAGGGAAAGTTGAGCAGAGTCTAAAAAATCGCCTTTATTTCACTTTGAAGAATTAACAGTATAAGCACCAGGGGCAATGGGAATAGTAAACTCACTGAAAATGAAGATTATACAATTTTTGAAAGCAAAGAAATATTGTACTTTTTTAACTTGATAAGTATTTAGCGACTGATCATTCATCATCCCCCTCTGTGGTCTGAGTACTGAACCAAATGAAACCAGAAGCTCTGGATCAGGTAGCAATGAAAACATCATGTTTCTCTAGGAGCACAGGCCATCCACATCCTGCTAACCTATATTCCTGGACACAAGGGTAATTACAGCATCACAAGTACCTACGACACTTAGAGAACCTAATCTCCAACCAGGTGCATACTATAGTGCAGACACACACTGCCCTGCACACTAGCCACCAGCTACATACGGCCTTTCAGTTGTCAAACTAGGGCTGTTGTTGCAGGTGAATTAAATGTTTACTTGATTTTATTTAAATTGATTTTCATTAAAATGTGAATATTGGTGTTCATTTCACTTGTTGGGAGAAGGTTGAGTCTGCTTGAAATAACTGGGGTTATTTCCATAAGTGATATAAAATTCATTCCCATAAATTCCAAATATTGTATTGTCTCTAACTGTAGATTATTTCCAGTAAAAACACTGGGGCCAAATTAAGATATGCTGTAAGTATAAAATGCACACAAATTTTAAAGACACAGAGAAAAACAAGATATAAAAGACCTCACTGCCAATTGCTTATGCAGTGAAATAAAATGTTTTGGACATATGGGGTTAAATAAAGTACCCAAATGGATTCTTTAAATTCTTCTGTTTCCTCTTACCCTTTCAATGTGACTACCAGAAAAATTTAAATTGCACATGTGGCTCACATCATCTTTCTATTAGACACACTCTATTAGAGAGTGACGTTGCCTCACACTCTAGTTGACATGTAAGAGTCAAGAGAAGATTTAATTTTGTATGGGGGGGAGGAAGGTGAACTGACAACTCAAGGTAGAAAGAGGAATTCTTAGGGTTTTAGCTTCCCTTTAAGCCTACTGGTCTAGGCCAATTTGTGTCCCTGTGAGGCTTCTGAGCCTGAGTTTAAGTGGGAGAAATTGCCCATCAAGATGTTACTTATGGACTTCCGGGAAGATGGCGACCGAGAAAAGCGGGGCTTAAGAGCCCCGCTAACAACCAATCTCCATTACCACAAAATCGGCGCCTTTCATAGCCAGAAAACACCATCACCAGAGAAACAAAAAAATCACTAGGTTCCAGAGAGAAAGCGGACTGAGAACAGAGCTCAGAGCCACAGAGGAGATAACCGGCCTCACGCCCGAGGACACGGCAGCAGCGCCATACTGCCGGCGGCAGCGGCAAATTCACCGGACGGCTACAGCAAGCCGAGGTGATCCTCGGCGGAACAGCCAGGCGGGATTTCTCGCCACAGGTAAAATCGAAAGCTCCCAGTGGCTGAGCTCAGCACACGCTGCAGGGATTCAGAGTGGAAATCAAAACCAAGAAGAAATACGCCAGCCTCATGGCCGAGGGCGTGGCAGCAGCGCCATATTGCCACCGGCGGCAGCAGCAGAGAATTCACCGATTCAGTACAGCTACATCTGCGTACTCAAGAACAGTGAGTCAAATTGCAGGCCACAGAGGAGAAATCCCAGTACTGTTCTCCCTGGGACTTGACCCAGTGGGGGAATGGCGGTGGCAGAGATATCACACCATAGGAGAACGTGCAACCTGGCACCCCCCACAGTCTAAAGCAGCCTCTATCGACTCCCTGGGTCGGAGACTCTGTGATACAACCCAGTAAAAGAGTAGTGGGGTCTGAGATACTACAGACTCGAGATCCAGAGCACCTTAAGTGAAGTCATAGTGACCCAAGGGAAGAACCCAGAGAAGGCACAAACTTCTGAAATCATGGGAAAGAGGAATAATACTGGAGCAATGAATGCCCACAACCCCACAACATCAGAACCCGATAAAGCAGAAAATCAGAGATTTCTAGAAGATCAAATCAGGAAAATAACTGTAGAAATAATAGAGGTGCTTCGAAAAGAACTCAGAGAGAGCCGAAAAGAGATAAAGGATGCAATTAATGAAGTAAAGGCCTCAATTCAAAGCACAAACAACCGATTAGACCACATGGAGAAGAGAATCTTGCTCTTAGAAGATGATCATTCCCAAAATGAGCGCATAGTTTCTAATCTAGGAAAAAATATCTGACAGCAGGAATCTGATATTGAAGAAATATGGGCCCATTTTAAGAGAGCTAACCTAAGAATAATTGGAATAGAGGAGGGAAAAGAAAGTGAAAACAAAGGGATCAACAATCTCTTCAAGGAAGTAATAGCAGAAAATTTTCCAAACATAGAGCAAGAGGTTGATACACAGGTCCAGGAAACTTATAGAACTTCCTTTAGACAGGATCGGAGAAGAGGATCCCCATGCCACATAATTGTCAAAATGACCAATGTGGAAGCCAAGCAGAGAATCTTAAAGGCAACAAAAACAAAGGGCCAAGTGACATTCAGAGGCAAGCCAATTAGAATCACTCCAGACTTCCCAAACCAAGTCATGAGAGCCAGAAGGGCTTGGAGTAACATATTCCAAACTCTGAAAGAAAACAACTTCCAGCCAAAAATTTCCTACCCAGCAAAACTTTCTATCAAATTAGATGGAGAAATAAGAAGCTTCCATGACAAACAGAAACTGAAGGAATTTTTGTCTTCAAAACCAGCACTAGAGAAAATACTCAAAGAGATTAACTACAAAGAAGAAATAGGTAACACACACCAGAACCAGAGAAACAAGAGTTTCCATCCAACAGTCAACTAAGATTGGTTATCTGTGGAGATTCATTACTTATGTTAGTCTTTTACCTATCTCTAAATGGTATTGTTTGCCTTTATTGTTGTTAATTTTTAGGATTTCTAGTTGGAATATTAATATACCTTCAGATATAGCATTTGGAAATATTTTATCCCATTCTATTATAACTTTTAACTCTGTTTACATTGTCTTTGGATATACAATATTATTTTTTATTTTTTAGGGAGTTTGTATACTCTTCTGTTGCCTGTGCCATTGAAATCATATCCAAGAAATCACTGCCAATTTCAGTGTTGTGAGGTTTTATGACCCAGATTTTCTCCTAAAAGTTTATAGTCTTAAGATTTATATTTAGGTCTTTTATCTATTTTGAGTTAATATTTGTATATGGGATTAGGTAAGGGTCCAACTTTATTCTTTTCCATGTAATTATTATGTTTCAACAATATTTAGTTAAAATATTATTATTTCTACCACCAAATGTTCGTGGAAACCTTGTCAAAAATAACTTGATAATATAGGGAAGAATTTAGCTCTAGGCTTTTATTTAACTCCAATGGTTTATATATCATATATCTGCCTTTAGAATAGTACTACACTGTTTCAATTATTGTAGCTTTATATGGTTTGAAATCAGAAAATATATATCTTCTAGCTTTGTTCTTTTTCAAGATCGTTTTGGGTATCTAGAGTCCATATTCCATATTAGGATAGAGTTTTTTTCTGAAAACTAAATATATAAATATATGATAGTTTCACCTAAAAAAAATAGAAAAAAATATTCTCTGGTAAGAAAGAAAGTAAAAAGAAATATTGAAATTTTATCTTTAAGTCATCAAAAGCTTGGTATCAGACAAATGAAACTGTTATGTGAGATTATCATTTTTAATTTTGGATAAATTGCTATAATACTAGATGTCAACCACTAAGCCAAGCATGGGAGGGAGGGATGGGGAGAGAATGGGGTGGGGATCAGGTGGGGGCTGACTGGGCGATGTGTGCATGTATGTCTACAAAAGTTTGTATCCCACTATGATGTATGAATACAGTGCACCAATAAAAATAAATACATAAATAATAAATAAATAAAATAAAAAGGCAAAAAAAGAGGTTACTCATGCCATCAGCTCTCTGTTTCTTCTGAAACCTAGGCTTTTAAAGCTCCTAGTGACATCTTTGTGTGATGCTGCCATTTACAAACCTTGCCTCAATTTTTGAAAAAAAGTGTTTACTTTGTCTAAGTGTAATTAATATTAATTATTAAAATTATAGTACAAAAATCTCTTTTTACCGTATATTTCTATTTAACGCAACATGAATTTCCCTGGATGCCCATCTCTTATCTCCTGGTTAAAAAAAAACTTAAGTGAATTATCTGCCAGTACTCAGCCTCCAGAAATCTTTTATTCACCCTTCTGTTGGAGGCAAAATGACCATGATGTCTAAAACGGGGTCTTCCCATTTTGATTTTAACATATCTCTTTTTGGAACACAATAGTCCATTTAAGTGGACTATGGCATCCCAAGAAATGAAACTGCCCATCAAGTCTAAATTCCTAAGGAGAAGCTGTCCTGAACCTAAAGAACCACTTTTTTTGCCCATATTCAGAACTCTGCTTGATTAGTTTGAGGTCCAGGAAATTCTTTGAATAATCAAGGTAAAGTTTTTTTTTTCTTGCTAAATCAAGGCATAACCAGACATATCTCTCATTTCTTCAACTGGGCTATCCTATTGTCTTCTAGAGTCCACCATGGGTCCTCGATTAGCCATGATGGGCATTGTAGCTGGGGAATCTCAGTGCAATTTTGATTTGCATTTCCCTGATTGCTAATGATGTTAATGTTTTTACCTATTTATAAGCTGTTGTCTTTCTTTCTTTTATAAGGTTCTGTTTGGTTCAGTTGCCCATCTTTCTAACTGGGCTACTCTTTTTTTAGTATTAATTTTTAAGTTCTTTGCATATTCTAAATATGAATCCTCGCTCAGAGGAGTAGTTGGCAAAGATTTTCTCTCACTCAGCATGCTCTCTTTTCAGACCCTTGATTATTTTCTTTGTTTCACAGAAGATTTTTAATTCCATGCCATCCCACTTATTGATACTCTCTTTAATTTTCTGAGCTTTGGAAGTTATATTGTGGAAGTTTTTACCAGTGCCTATATGTTGGAGAGTTGGTCCTGTGCTCTCTTCTAGTAATTGTAGAATCCTTGATCTAACTTCTAGGTCTTTTATTAATCTTGATTTTACTATGGGGCAAGGTGAGAAGTCAGGGTCTACTTGTACTATTCTACAAACAGATAACCAGTTTTCCCAGCAACATTTATTGAATAGGCTGTCTATTCTCCAGCATGTTTTGGCACCTTTGTCAAAAATCAACTGGCTATAGGTAGGAGGATTTGTTTTTGTGTCTTCTATTCTAGCATTCTATGTGTCTATTTTTGTGCCAATACCATGATGTTTTATTACTATATGTTTGTAGTATAACTTTATACTACAAACTTTATACTATAAGAAATTTTTTTCTTATTTTAGAAATGCAAAGTTGATTTCATAATTGAAAATCAATCGATGTAATCACCATGTAAGTAGAATGAAGGAGGAAGATCATATGGCAGACACTCAACTGATGTAGAATACACATTTGGTAAAATCTAACATCCACTCACAATTACAAATAAGAAAAAAACAGGAAGTTGGGAACATAAAGGAAACTTCTCAGTTCATGAGAAAAATGCATTTTAAGTCAGGGGTAGTGGCACACATCTGTAATCCCAGTGTTTGGAAGGTTGAGACAGGAGCATCATACATTGAAGCCAGTAGTATGCCTGTAATCCTAGTACTTAGAAGGCTGAGACAGGAGAATCATATGTTGAGGCCAGCCACAGAAACTTAGGAGGCCTTGAGCAAATTAGTGAGAACCTGCCTCAAAAACAAAACATAACAAAAAAAATGAATGACTGGGGTATAGCTTGGAGGTAGACTACCCCTGGATTCAATCTCGTGTGTGTGTGTGTGTGTGTGTGTGTGTGTGTGTGTGTGTGTATGACTATGTATATAAACTCATACTTCCTAATAAAATGTAATCCTTCCAGAATGGTTTGCATTGCTGAATATTTCTTTGGCTATTCTGGGCCTTTGTTTTTTTCATACCAGTTGTAGGATAATTGTTTCTAGTTCTGTGAAGAATAACATTGGCATTTTAATAGCGACTGAATTGAATCTGTGTATGGCTTTTGGTAATATGGCCATTTTTATATTTATTTTACCTGTCAGAGAACACAGGGGTTCTTTCCATCTTCTAAGGCCTTCTTCAGTTTCTTTTAATATTTATAACTTTCATTGTAGAGGTGTTTTACCTCCTCAGTTAGATATATTCCTAACTTTTTTTGTTTGTTTGAGTATATTTTAAATGGAATTGTTTCTAAATTTCTTTTTCAATGGATTCATGATTGGTGTATAAAAGCTAATGATTTTTATAGATTGATTTTATAGACGGCTGCTTTGCTGAATTTATCAAGTCTAGAAGTCTTTGAATGCATTTTTTAATCTTCTAAATATAGAGCATGTCAGCTGTAGAAAGAATTTCAGTTTTTATATTTGTATTCTTTTGCTTTGCTTTTCTTGCCTATTGCTTTGGATAGAGTCTCAAGTACTATACTGAAAAGGAGTAATGATAGTGGACATCTTTCTCTTGTCTCTGATTTTCAAGGAAATTCTTTCAGTTTTTTCACATTCCATATAATATTGGCTTTGGGTTTATCATATATTGCTTTTATGATGTAGAGGTAAATTCCTTCTATCCCCTTTCTTCAGTGTCCTTAACATGAATGGATGTTAGACATTGTCAAATGCTTTTGAGTATCTATTGTGATTCTCATGTGATTCTTGTTCTTAGTTTTATTTATGTGATGAAGGATATGTAATTATTCTCATATGTTGAACCAGCCTTGTATCCCAGAAATGAAACCAACTTGGTCATAGCAGACAATATTGTTGATGTGGTTTTGAAAGTGTCGCTGGCATTTTGCTTAGAATTCCTTCCTTTATGTTCATCAAGGATTGGATCTCACTTTTGTCCCAAGGCAGAAGAGGTGGGATGACACCAGAAGAAATCTACCTGCAGAACTTTACACAATGCTTTGCGCATACTGTGCGTTCAATGCTTATCTGATAATAGAAAGAGCGCCTTACATCACAAATAGTCCTTTTAGCTCTAAAAGTGTTTTGTCATTATGAGTGAAAATTAGAAAGAAAGTTTGGAATTTGGTTTTATTTTCCCTCAGGCAATAGTCAAGAGAAACTGTTTCTGTTAAAGTATTAACCATATAGAACTGAAATTCTTACAGTAACAAAACCCAGGGGAACATGTTTTTTCAAGTTTTGAATCAGGTCTTTTAGTAGCCTTTGAAAATTTGTAGCTTCCTTAAAAATCTATAAGTTTGAGTGTACCTCAAGTCCAAAAAACCCACTGTTCTCAGAAGAATTAGGCAGCTATTAGGGTTTCCTAGAGAAAATTTTTATAGCAAGAAGTCGATGAGATAAAATATTTTTAAAAATTGAAAAATAGAAGTAAAGAAAGGAAACCAATAGCTTCCATCCAGGGCTTTGGGCAAGAATGAGAGCCACAAACTCCAGTGGGTTGTGGGTTTCCAAAATTTTGATTATAAACTCAGTGGTTTAGCATGCTTCACCTTGGTTAATTTGCTTCGAGTTTATAGCCAAAATAAAATTCTGTGAATGCAAAGAGGGATATTTTCCGTAATTTTATTTAGAATTGAGCCATTATTTTTCTTGTGCATGGTATTATTATTACATTTGTCTTTGTGAAATATTCATATTAATGTTATTGTTCTGCTGTGTTTAAAACAAAATGTTTCCCTCAGTCTCCTCTAAGGTTAAAGTATCTGAATATCTAAATATCACATTATTTACACAGAATAGTACATCATTATAGGCAAAAATCTTTGAATACTGTGCACTCACTTTGAAAATCTTTTGTACATTTTTATAAAGCTAGTTAGGATTTGACTTACTTTCTCACCAGATTATTAAAATGAATCAGGTAGCCATTAGATTTAGATTGAGTAGAATTTGCTTTGTAATGCTCCATCAGAATTTGCAAGACAGTAAATGGGAAAAGAAATTCTTATTTTAGTTGATGCTTGTGGTGAGGCAGTAACCTGAGGACCCATAGGGATATTTGCCTCTAAGAAGCAAAACCCATTACTACATAGTAGCTAAAGTTCAGAAATAGAATTCTGACCCAACACAATAAAAAATCAGTAAAACCAGACAAAGCAGTAGAAAAATCAGCAAATATAATATAAATGTGTATCTCTAATGCAAATCATACTCAAGCAATGTGATGTACATCTATGCAGTTATTTTGCCTATCATTAATATTTAATTATCATGAATCATTGCAAGAGCACAGACAACAATGATTTTCTGCAGAGACTTTTGCAGAGAATTTTTTTTTCCAGTTCTAAATACATAGTCTGTATACTAAGAAAACAACTCTGTACCTGCTTGGGACCCAAGTTTGTTGAACTGGATTAAGTATCATTTTCAAGGATAAAGAATGGACACTAATCAAAACAAAACAAAAAATACTTTCAATGTGCAAATGAGGACTTTAGAGTATTTTCTTAGAAGAGAGGAGCTTCACAACAAAGAACACTGAATATTATTTAAATAGTTTTTAATGAGTTGAGTGTATATAGGTTGAATAGTGTCACCTCCAAAAAGATACACTGAATTTCACATTCCTAGCACCTAGTAATGTGACTGTATTTGGAGGGCTAAATGAGTGTCATGTGCATATATGTGTCTACGGCCTTGTACTCCATTAAGATGTATGGCCACAATACACCAATTAAATAAATAAATAAATAAATAAATAAATAAATAAATAAATAAATAAAATTTTGACAAAAGAAACCATAGATGTGATCAAGTTCATACTAGGGCAGGATGAACCCTAATGAAGAATCCTCATAAGAAGAGGGAAATTTGAACATGTATCAGGTTAGGACAAAGGCAGAGAGTAAGAAATACACCTATAAGCCAGTGATCTCCAAGGATTGCGGTCTACCGCCAGAATCCAGAAAGAGGAATGAAAACATTACCCCTAGAATCTTCTGAGAGAGAGTATGGACCTGCTGATACCTTGATTTCTTACTTTCAGCCTCCAGCACTGGAGAGAATTTTTGCTGTTCTAAGCCACCCAGTTTATGGTAATTTGTTACAACATCCCTAGGAAACTAATACACAAGGTCATATACAAACTCTTCTTACCTCCTGGGAAACTAGATTTCCATCTTAGAGTACATATAAGTTATAAAAACACAAATAACTCAGAATCCTCCATTCCCCCAGTTTATTTTTTTTTCAAGAACTAGTCTTGGTTTGGCGTTATCCTTATAATGCCCAAAGTTTATTTTTTAAACCATATGTTACCAAGAAAAAGGCAAGTTTCTACACTAACAATATGTAGCTTTGTAACAATTAGCCATCTGTTTATAATGCTGTTAGAGATCAACAGTATCTCAATGGAAGCAGGAAAAACAACAGAAATATTATATCTGCCAAGTTCTAGTCATTTGTTACTTTACATAGTAATTTGTTGTCTCATGAGATTGCTAAGGAGAGAAAAAACCATGCTGTGCTACAAAATAAACTTTGTAAAGCAGGTAGTTTAATAGCAAATTAATGATGTGCTGAAAAGATCAAGAAAAGACAAAAAAGTATAGTTATGTTCTCTGTTGTACAGCTATAATGCAAGCACAGATGACTAACCTAAGAAAAGAATATTTATTGTTGTTCCGAGGACCTATTTGAAAAACAGAGGTTAAGACATCCTAGGAGGACTTCTCAAAATTCCACTGTGCTTTAAATACTACCAGAGTTCAGACATCATCACCTCGACATGATGCTTACGATGGGTGCCCATGTGGTAAAGTCTAAACTCTCCGTCTCCTCTCTTGGCTAGACTATTGGTCACACAGAATATGTTGATGCAGCAGGGCTTATCATTAACAACAAAGTGATTTTAAATTAAATTCATGGAAATTAAATGAAACAAAGCAGATGGCAAGCCCTGCCCCTAGTATCAGTTATAGTAGAACTATCACCCATTAACAAGTAAATTTTGCACATCAGATGATAAATATATATGGTAGATAGCTATATAGATGATACAAACTGGCTTTATTTCATAAAATTCTCTTTACTGTTTGTGGATTCATATTACTACTCATTCTGAGTTAAAAGCCCATGTTTGTTGTCTCTAGAATTGTACTATCTTTGAGACATGACAGAAGAATTTGAGGTGAGGACTTGGGATGAGAGGTAATGAGACTCTGGGTTCTTTGTATTTTTCTCCCTGGCAGAGAACAATGACACCCCTTTGTCACGGGCCTATTGATTTGAATTCTTCTTCAACACCACCCAGGGGACATCTTACAGGTGTCCCCACTCACCTAATATGTGTGATAAGGATTCACACCTCATCTGATAAAATGAGGACTGTACCACAAGCAAGCATGAAGTTTCTAATCCCAAACAGAAGACCATTTCTGTCACCAGTATCCAGCACGGTCCCTGGGAACTCAGTCCACATGCCTTTCCAACACAGTGGGGACTTTTGAGCCATCCGCCCATTCTTTCAGCATATATCTAAGCATCTGCTTTATTTAAAATGCCGTATCAAATGTAATTGAGGGTGAAGAGATAAGTAAGATCCAGCCCATACCTATATATGCTTCAGAGTACAAAAGGACAGAGAAATTGTCTAGAACTAAATATAAAATAATATTAGAAATAAGTCTCTGTGGTGGATCGTTTACTCAGGCATTCAAACAAGCTCACCGGGTATTCAGCCAAAAGCCAACTGTGATCTGAAGGCTCATTATAAAAGTAGAACCATATTCAGATGGCCAGCAATCTCAGAGGACCAGAAACCTATGGAAAGGCCAACTGAATTATAACATCATACGTGTAATGAGAGGTGAGTTTCCAAAATCTAAGGCAAGGGACCATTGAGACATCTAGCCCCACCTAAAAAGTCTAGAAAAGATTAAGGGTTCTATAAAAGACTTGTCTGAAGGGGTGTGTATGCTAGGACATGAAGGAGAGGAGTTACCAAGTAGAGGATTCTGTGGAAAATGCAGCTATGACATAATCACCAATGAGATTTCTTCCAGAAAGCTCCTTTAAAGCGGCATTGGAAATCAGTACCATCCTTTTGGCCTACTGCCATTAGAAAATACATCTCCTGAAAAATCATGGTGAATGGTACAAACGAAGCCCTTTGCACTGCCTTGACTCATACAAGTCAAGTTTAAAATGCAAAGAGGAACACGGGACAATATGAGCCCCACTCCAGGAGCTCCGCATTTCCATTGATTTTAACCATCCCCCCAGCTTTCTCTCAAAACTTCTATGTGATGATGGTATCCAAGACGACTTAACAAAAGTCATCTGAAATCACAAAATAAATGTACGGTAATGTGCATTTTTCTCCGTGCATCATAATGCATACTAACAATTTGTGATTTGTTATAATTTTCCCACTTGGCTCTCTATTGGATCTGTGTGACTGAAGAGGGGACTCAGGAAAAGAAATCTAACGCAAAAACTCCCTAGGATGGGTTATTTCTGTTTCAGTGCTTTATACCTAACACCTCGCTCTTTAACACTCAGCTGAAAACAGTTTAGTAAACAGTTCAGCATCTCTGGGACCACTCTTTAGTTTAATCAAAGAAAATAATATTGTTAAAAGATATTTGACATTAATTTAAAAAGTAGAAGAAAATTTAAAATTATGGGTACTATCACTGTGATTTGGAATACTCCCCAAACCATGGATCACAGACTGTATCAATATACCTCTAAGAACTTATTATGTTCAAGACATTTAGGGCACTGAAGAACCAGTGATAGAAACCGATTTTCAAAGGCATTATCCCAGAAATTAACTTTTTACAAGAGAAGCTGAGTCGCTTTCCATTTCAAGTCAGCCTCTTCAGCAGTTTCCTGAAAGCTGAAATTTTGCAAAATAGGATAAAACCCTTCATCGACTCTCCCTAGCACGGGAATCTGGGAGTAAATTGCCGTGTGTGTGACACGGCGCGTTCTCAAGCTGCTGCTGTATCAGCAAGCCGTTTTCAAAATAAAAACAAGTCCATTAAAGTGCACATCAAACGTCTAACGGAAGATGAGAGTGTGTAGCTCGATCATGAGGTCTTCACTTTCAGATTAGATACAAACATGGGGTAAATTTAGTAGAAGGAAAATAAAGATTTGAGACTATGATAAAAGGAGAGAACTCTCAGTTAACAACAGTGTGTTAAAAGAATGAGAAATTCAAAGTAAGACCATTGAGAGAGTCTCATTTATGCAAAATGAGAAAGGAATGAACTGGCCCTAGGGGAGGGGCAACTAGCACATCACAGACCAGGAGAGCAAGTAAGATAAATGGCTATTAACTCCAGTGTGCACAAAGGTGAAATTTTCAAAATAATTAAGGGAGGGAACTGAAAAAAAAAAGCACAAAATCTGAATTTTGATCCATAGGGATGTGTATGTCTCCCTAAATAATGATTATACTTACAGTGTTTATTTTTCTCATGTCTGTATAAAGAAAGAGCCTACAGAACAGTGGGAAACATAGATTGAAGATAGTAAGTTTGAGCAAAGTGTTGACTGGTTTGACCTACTTTATAGCAGTTCACAATTTGGCCTAAATTTACATCTCCATAATTTAACCTTTTTAAATAGATCGTTTTGACCTTTTATTTTTAAGAGCATCCTATTAATACTTACCCAGCCTCTGTGGGTATCCTGTGCTAAGTATTTTGCTAGCCATGGAAAAGCATAATAAATAATTCACTACAATCCTATGAGAAGGGTGCAATTCTTACTCCCATTTGGCAGATGTGAAGACTGAGGCAAAAACCTCTTAGATGCCCTGGGTCACCAGCTAGTCAATGGCAGAGTGGCTGTATTCAAATTCTCCAAGAGACAGATGCCAAGCCAGAACCAGATGTGTGAGGGATGTGGGGTAAGCTGGGCGTGGTGGCACATGCTTGTAATTCTTTTACTTGGGAGGCTGAGACAGAGGATCTCAGGTTCTCAGCCAGCCTCAGCTACACAGTGAGGCCCTCTGCAACTTAGTGAGATCTTGTTTCAAAATAAAGGACAAAAATAGAGCTAGATGTGTAGTTTGGAGGTAGAAGGCCCCTGAGTTCAAAACCTGGTGCCACAAAAGAAAAAAAAATACAAGAAAGAAAAGAGAAGTGTTGTGTTTGTGTATGAGTAAAAATAGGATGTAGGAGTTGGAGCACCCCTGGAAAAGCCTCCAACCATGAATCAGGTCTTCCCCAGCTGTGAGAAGAGATGAGGAAGGACAGGAGGTTAGGGAAAAGAACTCCTGGACTGAGGTGCAGTTCCAGAATGTCTGAGGCAACTTGAGTCAACCAACACACCTGAAAAGTCCACATCTGTCCACAGCCTGCAGGGAGGAGACTTCAGAGAAGACAGAATGTGCCCTGCCTCAGAAGAACAGAGAGACCATGTTATCAATGCCACCGCTGGAATCTCAATTCAAAACCTCCTGCCTGAGTGTGCCCACACCGCCACGATGCTGTATACAATCAGAAAAGGCACATATTTCTATGCAGTATCTCTCTTCCTCTATACAAAATCTCTCCATTCTTGGAGTCCACATCTCCTGTTCCAGGGTTAGACCATTCCAAGGAAACATACTTCTCTTCTATAAGAATGAGGAGAATCCACCCAGGCTGGTCAGTAGAACTAAGAGACTTGGGATCCCAGCACCCGTGGAGACACTCTGAGGCTAAGAGACCAATTTCAGGTTATACCTTGGTCTGGGCACAGCTAACAGTGGGGGTTTCTTTTCCAGGTTACCACCTTTGCCTACCTACAGCTAACCCAACTTTACTCCCACCCCTCAACAATTATCTGATCCCAGGAAAGACAGTAAGAAGGCTTTAATGCATAGCATTAGTTTTGGCTGAACTTAGCAAAGAAGGTGTTATGGGTAGTTATGGGTCCCGACTATACATAACTCAGAAAGGAAAAAAAAAGTTACTGGCCTGCTCAACACACAATTATGTGTGAACAGTGTGGTCATGTCTTGTAACTTACCCTCATATCATGGAAATAGAGCATAGAAAATGTTTTGGGTACCTACTTAAGAAATTTGCTAAATACTTAATTTTATGATAAGTGGTGTTTCTTATTTGCATTGAAGGAGAATTGTCAAGAAGATTAATGAAAATGCTGCAATATTGAAATTAAGTCAACAGAAGGTCGTGTTTCCTCACCTCTGGTCCCTTTCCTAAGTATTTTGTTGTTCCTGGGCTTTATAAAGTTTTTTTTTTTAACTTATGTTGTTTCATTTGAACTATTATGTAACTTCCACTTTCTGGGCCTGGCATTCTGGGACCTAACAACATGGAGGGACAGAGAGCCCATTGGTTGTTTCACCTCCTTTGACCTTTCCCTTCCTCTGTGACCCTTGTCAAGGTCATCAGCCTGCACAGAGGCCATTGCAGGAGCCAGCTGTCCCACCCTGCAGCTGTACAGACTTCCCTGCTTCACTACCCATTCCCATTCTTGCTTCCTTTTGCTTATATTCTATCAAAAGGCAAAATTACAACAACTTAAAGGTCTTAGTTGGTTTTATATTACAATCTAGAATCAGGCAACACTCTCTCCGTTAAAATGGAAAAAGTATTCCAGTGAGCTGAGCAGAGAAGTTTGGTTTAATGAGCAGAAAAGGGCTGAAAAATACAAAAACTCAGAGCAAAAATCAGACTGGTTATTTCCAAGTTACTTTCCTTGTAAGGTGCGAACCTGGTGACAGATCAACAGAAGATAATGGATTAATTAACATCAGATAACTTCATGTTACCTCTGGTGAATATTAAAAGGATGTTAAGAATTAAAGCAAAAGGAAATTGTTAGTCATGGTGGATTGGCCCACTGGGGGACTTTGGCTATATCCTGCTGCACTGCTTCTTCCCAGGGTCAGATAGCAACTAGTGCTGGCTTGATAATGGGAATTTTAGCCCGACTACTCTATTTTCAATTTTAGTCTGGTCTGTTGTCATCCATTACAGAAGCTTAGACTAAAACAAGGCCTCCTGAGATTTTTATTTAACATTTTATTTGAGAGTTCATTCCTACTGTGTTGCTCCTTCAAGGCCCACGGGCATCCCCGTCAGCTTGTTCTCACTCTGAGACTATGTGCATACCAAAGAGTGCTTTAGGGATTTATCCCACAGAACCTCCTCAGTCCAGAACCTGTCCAGCTACCTTCACCTTTAGTCTATGAGTATCTTTACTTGTACGGTGTATTTCTTGCAGACAACATATACACAAATTATGATTTTTAATATATTTTGTTACCTTATGTCTTTTGATTGGAGAGTTAAGACTATTGATATTCACCATGAGTATTGAGAAATGAGTTTTAATTTCTAACATTTTGAATTTTAGCTTCTGTTTGAGATAGTGTTTTTTCTTCTTTGCTTAGTTGTTTGTTTGGTGGAAACCATCCTTTCTCTGATTTTGACATTTATTTTTTATTTATTCTTTGTAATTTATCTCTGAGTGTTTTCTCTGATTCTGATTAGGAAGACATAAATTTATTCAGCATTCATTTGTTATGGAAGATTTTTGTTTCCCTATCGTATTTGAAAGATATCTTTACTGAGTAGA
Source organism: Muscardinus avellanarius (assembly GCF_963383645.1). Taxonomy (NCBI): domain Eukaryota; kingdom Metazoa; phylum Chordata; class Mammalia; order Rodentia; family Gliridae; genus Muscardinus; species Muscardinus avellanarius. The sequence continues at coordinate 106,765,450 of NC_137795.1, forward strand.
ATAGTCTTGGCTTAAAGTTGTTTTCTTTTAGAGTTTGGAATATGTTACTTCAGGACCTCCTGGCTTCCATAACTTATTTTGAGAAATTTAGAGTAATTCTTGTTGTTTTGTCTCTGAATGTCATTGGATTTTTTACTCTCATTGCATTTAAGACTCTCTTCTTGACCTCCACATTAGTCAATTTGACTATTATGTGGTGTGGTGAACCTTTTCTTTAATCTTGTCTAATGGGGGTTCTGTTTTTTTTTTTCTGTACCTGAGTATTGACCTCACTTTCTATGTTTGGGAAATTTTCTGAAATTATTTCACAGAAACTATTTTTAATTCCTTTGGTTTTTGCTTCCAGACTCTCTTTTATGCATATTATCCTTAGATTTATTCTTTTAGAGTTATCCAAGGTCTCTTGGGTGTCTTACTCATGCCATCGAATTGATTTTCCTGAATTAAATGTTATGCATTTATTTTGGAAATATTGTTTTCTAAGATTGGGATTCTGTTTTCCACTTCCTTCAAAGCTTCTATTTGATTCCTGTTTAGTATGTCAAGATCTTTGTTGATTTGATCTCTAATTTCTTTCAGGCTTTCTATGAACTCTTCTGAAATCCTGTATCATTTCTACTGTTATCTTCTGAATTCTCCTATTGGCATTTTCTCAACTCGTAGTTGATGGTTTCTGTTGATGTTGGATTATAGAAATGCATGGTTGTCTTGCTAATCTTTCTCATGATTTAAGGTTTCCGAAGTTTATATATTTCTTGGTTTTATTCTCATTCTCTCTCTCTCTCTCTCTCTCTCTCTCTCTCTCTCTCTCTCTCTCTCTCTCTCCTCTCTCTCTGTTTTCTTTTTCTAGTGTCTCTCCCTTTATAGCATCTTACTCTGAAGGTAAATATTTATTTTTAGGTATGACTAAAAAGTAAATATTCTCTGTGATATGGGTATTTTTAGCTTTTGTTGAGTATCACCCTATAATGCCAACTGTGAGGTCTGTGTCCCATATCACTCTTCTGCTGTTCTGCCTGTAGATCACCAATACAGGGTTGCAGTTATCCCAGATCTCTGTCTGCCTGCTGTAGTGGTAGCATTGTAGTGCAGTGGTTTTCAAGTACTAAACACCAGGAAAGTGTCTGTCAGAGTGGTCTCTATAGGGTGGACATAACAGATTCTGTCCTGTGCGTTTTAAAAATGCTATGTGCAGGGTGCTGTGCAGCTCCATCTGCCAGTTGTGACTAGTTTGTCTTTACTGTCTGACAAGTCTTTCTATTGGTTCACCTACCTGGTCAGGCCTCAACAGTAGGAGCTTAGAGGAGTCAGCTAGTATATAAAAGGGCAAATTGTATTGTAATTAGTGGTGAAGGGTGAATGAGAAAGAAAGGGATAGAGTGAGGGATTCAAGAATAAGGTAAAGTAGAATATAAAATCAAGTAGAATAAGAGTTTGATTGTAGCTAGGTAATATATAGTACAGAATAAAGACAATGAAAATAAAGGATAATTTGGGTAACCAGTGTAGAATATTAAGATACCATAATAGGAAATGGACATAATGCAAGGCACTGGCAGACAGGTTCCCTAGGAGTCAGGGAAACAGAACAGAACACAGACAATTTCTCACATGTATACATAGCAGAGAAGCATAAGAGAAAAAGAGGGGGGGAAAGGAAACTTAAGAATTGCTTAACCAAAAATGAGTAAAATTTCCTTGGTGAAAAAGAGCTGGTTCTTCTTGTTGTAGCTTTAGATATTTTCTTGCCTTTATTTTTTTCCTTCTTCTTGGTTTAAGGCTTACTTAGAAGAGATGTAAAAGCTACTCCAAAGCTCTTCTTCATGCCTGCTTCCCTTTCCATTCTTTTTTCTATTTTCTACTTTGCTAAGGAGGCAGGATAGAGCAGAGGTGCAGGGAGGTACTGTCCCTGACTGTCAGCTGCTCTGAGGAGGCTTTGCTAAGCTGGTGATTGGAGGTGTGGCCCTGGGCATTCACCCAACATCACCAGGCTCCTAGGCTCAATCCCTTGTGCAGAAAAAGAAATAGAAAGAAGGAAGGGTAGAGGAAAGAGAGAAAACATACACAAGGGTAAAAAAAAACATACAAATACATAACTACAAATCAGTAGCAAAAAAAAATAAAATAGCAACATACATAACTAAAAAATAAAAAGAAAATAATAGAACAATAAAAAAAAAACTCTTGCACTTGACCTCTGCAGCTCTCCTGGGTCTGTGTATATGCTTTTACCTGTTTAAGGTCCACTTATTACAGTAGGCTCCCAAGCACATTCCAAATATTCTAACTTGCTTGGAAACCTGTAACAGGACATCAGTCTGTAGCCCCAGCGCTATGGTCTCCTGCAGCAAGACCCAGGTCCAGTGTCTCACTCTGTCTGCAAGGGCTCTGAGCACTGGGCCCCAAGTGCAGGGTCCATGCCAAAGCAAGTGCAGTTCTTCTGCACAGAGAAGGCTGGGTTGGTCTGCCACTTTCTAGCCTGGTGCTTTCCTCAGAGTTTCATGGGCTGCATGAATTCCCACCCCCGATTTTATACTCTGTTTATATAGCTAATGAGAAGTCTGCATTCGCCTCCCTGGGGTTTGTGCATTCACCTCTCTCATGGGGTGTGTGGTGGGACAGTGCTAAGGAGGGACAGAATCTGGATTTGGCCCTTCTATGTTCTGTCCTTTCAGGGCTGTGTGATTCTGTGGCTGGTTGCCTCGCTGTCTGTGAAGTATCTCAGATAGATTGCTAGATATATGAATTTTTGAGACTTTCAAAGTTTGTGCCAGTCTGTGGTGCATACTATTATTTTCAAGTCTCCACTTATTCAGGGATTCGTTGCTTCTTTCTCTTTTTTCACCCTGGGTGTTTTAAAGCAGCCTTGGAGATGTTATTGAGTTTCTCTGTCTTCAGTTACAACTTTCCATGAAGGTAGTCTGGGATGTGGGATGCTACTCAGTTCAGAGCCCCCTGAGACAAGTTAAAGACAGGGCCACATAATGGTCCTTACACCACCGTCATCTTTCGCCTCCCCACAAGTTCTTATGATAATTCAGTGTCATAGTAGATTTCTAGAAGGAATTCTGGTGTTTTGGCTGTGACATTTCTAGTTCATGTTGTTCACTCATTCTTCACAAAAATGATGTAAAAAGTAAAGATGCTGAACCCAGTAATTGAAAGGTTGAGACAGGAGAAGCACAGGTGTGGGGCCAGCCTCAGCAAAATAGGGAGACCCTGTTTCAAAATAAAAAATAAAAAAGGGCTGGGGATATAGATGAGGGGCAGTTTGCTCTTGAGTCAATACCCAGTACCCCCTACACACACATACACACACACACACACACACACACACACACACACAAGCATGTGTGCACACAGTAAATCTTGATTCAATTCATTGTTTATACTGTGAAGGTTTCCCTATAAATTAGTAAAAACAATAAATTTATCCAACAAATACTCTTTAGGCCAAGATTCTTTCTTCAATTTTATCTCACTATAGAATCAGATTTGAGAATGAATTTTTTCCCAAATATTTCCACCAAGTATTCTTCTGATTTTGAATCATACCAAAAATACTAGGGGAAAAAAACAAATAATTAAAATATATAGTATACCTTCATTTCTATTGTTTGGGTGAGACATTGTTTTATGTGTTTCTCATATTTCTTTAAATTTATACAGAGGGGAGAAAAAGAAATTATGTTCAACATATGTGCTAATTAAAACCTAAATATAAATTTTCAATAAAGTAAAAGTGCTAATGAAAATCTTAGTTTGTCAAATTACCAATGATGTTAATTGTGTCTTGTGGTATGCATAATAAAAAGAGAACACTATCTGTTTATCCTGCAGTTAGTTATGCTAAGTAGTCTCCATATAACTAATGAAGTCAAAGTGGAAACTTTCATTAACATAAGAATAGAGAGTAACAATACTTATTTTTTTTCCAGAAAGCAGGAGGAGCCACAAGGGGCTCCTTTTTACTGGAACAGAAGTGGTAACCCCTCATTTTAGCCAGAAGAGGGAGCAGGTTGGTTACTTTTGTGGTCACACAGGGTCTTTCCAATGGCTCAACCATGGGGATGGGTGACCTGCTGATGACTGTTGATATCTAAGAATTGTGTTACCACCACCTTGCTGCCCTGCTCAGCGCCTTATCTCCTTGTTGTTGTTCTTCCTCATGTCCCAGAACAAATGACAAAGAATCAATCATTCAATCCATTAGTAATAATAGCTTAATGCCCAGCACTCAGTTAAATACTCTGTATACATTATGGAGAAATTCCCCTTAATAAAACACCAAGATCGAAAAATAATATAAGAGAATAAAAAGGAACTGCAGAATATGTTCAATATTTGAAGCTAAACTAAATATTCCGTCCCTCATCAAATCCTATGCCATGGAAAGTTTTAAATGAAAAGTTTGGGTAAATCTGTTCATTTATACTTCATATCTATAAGAAATGGTACATGCCAAGAAGGCTGGTACATTCCTGAAAACCTAGTATTTGGGAGGCTGAGACAGAAGGATCACAGGTTTGAGGCCAGCCTTAGCAACTTAGCAAGACCCTCGGCAACTTAGCAAGTCCCTGTTTCAAAATAAAATAGAACTTGGAGTGTAGCTCTGAGATAGAATGCCCTTGGGTCCAATCCCCAGTACCACACAAAAGAAGAAGACAAAGAAGAGGAGAAGGAGGCTGAGAAGGAAGAAGGAGAAAAACAAAGAAAAAATAAGTGGTATAATTTGAAAATTAATTTTTAAATAATTCAGATTGTTCCTCCTCCTAGATAAACTCAAGGCATTTTGTTATATCAACAGTTGGAAATTATTTTTTTAGCTCCCTCATACAGTAGCTAAATTTTGTATTTCTTTCTGTGTTTGAGCACTGGCTTTATTGCTTTTCCTCTGTAAAGGATAGGAAATCATTAAAAGTACTTAAACATGATGAGAACACTTTAAATTGGCAGAATGGTTTGATAGACTCCAATCTGTGTTTGAACAGTAATTAGGATTTTTGTATCTACATTGCAGAATTCAAGGGCCTAGCTGAGTGACACACAAAGTTATCTGAGCTCTGGCTTTCGCCTTTACTATTTCCAACACTGGGCTTTCCCATCACTAGGTACTGGTAGACACTGTTTTCATCATAGTAGTAACATTTTTCTAGTCATTTTTATAATAATTCTTCTATGGAAAGTTTAACATGAGAATTAAGGGCTTTCTGTTTCATTTGGCTTTCAGTGGGGTGACATATGATATGAGGTTGTTCTAGAATTTATTTTAAAGGATAGACTATTCTTTAACAAAGAATATTTTATTATTTTTTATTATTTTTATACATATTTTTATTGAAAATAAATGGTATACATTTAAACTGTACTTGGTACCCTCTCCTCCCCACCCCATTTTTCTGTCCCCCCTCCCAACAATGAGTATCCAGAGTAACCATGCTATATTCATACTTTTACACATATTCAGAGGTAGACCCTCATTAATCAAGTTCAGCCTTCATCCTCTCCCATATTTCCATTCAAACTTTGCTGAGATTTCCCTTCCATTATCTGGAGTCCCTCTGGTATCCCTAGTCTGGGCATATTAAAGGAAAGATATGTCCCTTCTCTTTCTGTGCTTGGCTGATCTCACTAACATAATGCTCTCCAGGACTTTCCATCTTCTTGCAAATGTCACGATTTTGTTCTTCTTTATAGCTGAATAGAATTCCACGTGTGTATTTCCCATAATTTTGCAATCCATTCATCTGTTGAGGGGGACCTGGGTTGGTTCTATATTTTGGCTATTACGAATTGTGCTGCTATGAACATGGGTATGCATATGTTGCTGAAGTCCTCTGATTTCAACTCCTTTGGAAAAATACCCAGGAGTAGTAGAGCTGGATCATATGGTGGATCTATTCCCAGTTTTCTAAGGAATCTCCACACTGATCTCCATAGTGGCTGACCTCGTTTGCACTCCCACCAACAGTGTAAAAGAGTTCCTCTTTCCCCACATCCTTGCCAGCATTTGTTGTTATTTGATTTCTTTATGCTTGCCACTCTGACTGGGGTTAGATGGAATCTCACTATAGTGTTGATTTGCATCTTCCTGATGGCTAATGATGTAGAAAATCTTTTCATGTATCTATTGGCCAGTTGTACCTTTTCTTTTGTAAAGTGTCTATTTAGGGCAATTGCCCATTTCCTGATTGGGTTGTTTGTTTTGCTAGTGTAGAGTCTTTTGAGCTCTTTGTATATTCTGGATATTAGCCCCCTATCAGAGTGGTAGCTGGTAAGAATCTTCTCCAATTCTGTAGGCTTCCTCTTTAGGTTATTGATGGTTTCCTTTGATGAGAAGAAACATTTAGTTTGATGCCATCCCACTTTAATTTACCATTGCTTTAATTTCCTGAGCTTTGGAGGTTTTGTTGAGAAAGTTACTGCCTGTGCCAATATGTTGTAGTGTTGAGCCTATGCCCTTCTCTAATAACTTCACAGTCTCTGGTCTAATTTCTAAGTCTTTGATCCATCTTGAGTTGATTCCTGTGTATGGTGAGAGATAAGGACTTAGTTCCATCTTTCTACAAATGGATATCCAGTTTTCCCAGCACCATTTATTGAAAAGGCTGTCTTTTCTCCAGCGTATGTGTTTGGCCCCTTTGTCAAAGATTAATTGACTATAGGTGTGTGGATTTGTTTCTGCAACTTCTATTCAGTTCCATTGGTCAGTATACCTGTTATTGTGCCAGTACCATACTGTTTTTACTACTATTGCTCAATAGTATAATTTGAAGTCTCGAATTTTGATGCCTCCTGCATGATTCTTATTGCTGAGAATTGCTTTGGCTGTTCTGGGTTTTTTTCTTTCTCCATATAAAGTTCATGATTGATTTTTCTAGGTCTGTGAAGAATGTTCTTGGTATTTTAATGGGAATTTAATTGACTCTATAGATCACTTTTGGCAGAATGGTCATTTTGGTGATATTTATTTTGCCTATCCATGAGCTCAGGAGATCTTTTCATTTTCCAAGGTCTTCTTCAATTTCTTTCTTTAATATTTTATAGTTTTTGTTGTAAAGGTCTTTTACATCTTTGGTTAAGCTTATTCCAAGGTATTTTATGGGTTTTGAGGTTATAGTGAATGGAATTGTATTATTATTTTTTTCATTATGGATTCATTATTGGCATAAAGAAAAGTCACTGATTTCTTTAGGTTGATTTTGTATTTTGCAACTTTGCTGAATTTGTTAATCAGCTCTAGAAGTCTTTTGGTTGAGTTCTTTGCATCTTCCAGATAAAGGATTATGTCATCTGTAAATAAGGATAATTTTACTTCCTGTCTTCCTATTTGAATTCCTTTGATTTCCTTCTCTTGTCTTATTGCTGTGGCAAGAGTCTCAAGGACTATATTGAAAAGGAGTGGTGATAGTGGGCATCCTTGTCTTGTTCTTGGCTTTAGAGGAAATTCTTGCAGTTTTTCCCCATTAAATATAATGTTGGTTTGGGTTTATAGTATATTGCCTTAATGATTTTGAAATACGTTCCTTCTATTTCAATTTTCTGCAGTGTTTTTAACATAAATGGGTGTTGGATTTTGTCGAAGGCTTTTTCAGCATCTATTAAAATGATCATTTGGTTTTTGTTCTTAGTTCTATTTATGTGGTGAATTACATGTATTGATTCGTGTATGTTGAACCAGTCTTGTTTTTCTGGGATGAAACCAACTGGTCATCTTGATATGGTTTTGAATGTGTATGGCTAGGATTTTGTTTAGAATTTTCACTTCTGTGTTCATTAAGGATATTAGTCTAGTTTTCCTTCTTGAGATATCTTTATTTGGTTTGGGAATTAATGTGATACTGGCCTCATAGAAGGAATTTGAGAAAGTTCCATCTCTTTCAATTTCCTGGAACAAATTATGAAGTATTGATATTAGTTCTTCACTGAAGGTTTTGTAGAATTCAGCTGGAAACACATTTGTGCTTGGGCTTTTCTTTGATAGAAGAATTTTTATCACCATTTCTATTTCTTTGTTTGCTATTCATTGGTTTAGGCTTGCTATGTCCTCTTGGTTGAGTTTAGGTAGGTTAACTGTGCTTCAAAATCTATCAGTTTCTTCCATGTTTTCTGGTCTATTGGGGTATAAATTTTTAAAGTAGTTCCTGATAATCCTTTGAATTTCTCCACTATCTTTGGTGATGTCTCCCTTTCCATTTCTAATTTTAATAATTTAAGTTGATTCTCTTTTTCTTTTGGTTAAGTTGGCTAGGGGTTTATCAATTCTATTAATCTTTTCAAAGAACCAGCTTTTTGTTTTGTCGATTCATTGAATTTTTTTGTTCTCTATTTCATTTATTTCTGCTCTGATTTCAATAATTCCCTTCCTTCTCCTGGCTTTGGGATTAGATTGTTGCAGTCTTTCTAGGTCCTTGAGTTGTGTCATTAGGTTCTTTACTTGGTGATTCTCTGTCCTTCTTATGTGGGCACTCAATGCAATAAACTTTTCCTTTTAATACTGCCTTCACAATGCCCCATAGATTTTGGTAAGTAGTGTCTCTGTTTTCATTTGTTTCCATAAATTTTTGTATTGCTTCCCTAATTTCCGCTCTTACCCATTCATCATTCAATAGTGTATCATTCAATCTCCATGTATTTGAATAGTTTCTTTTGAGTTTCCTGTTATTGATTTCTGCTTTCATTCCATTATGGTCTCAAGGATGCAAGGAATTATATTACATCTTTTGAATGTGCTGGTGCTTTCTTTGTGTCACAGGATGTGATCTATTTTGGAGAAGGTTCCATGGACTGCTGAGAAGAATGTGTATTCTGTAGTTTCTGGCTGAAATATTCTGTAAATGTCTATTAGGTCCATTTGGTTTATAGTTTTCTTTAGTTTTAAGAGTCTTTACTCATCTTTTGGCTTGAAGATCGATCCAGTGGTTTGACAGGCATGTTAAAGTCTCCCAGAATTATTGTACTGGGTCTATTTGAAATCTGATGTCCAGAAGGGTTCATTTTACAAATGTGGTTGCACCCACATTTGGGGCATAAACATTTACTATCATTATATCTTCTTGGTGTGTTGTTCCTTTTAATAAAAGGAAGTGCACTGTTTTGTCTCTTCTGATGTATTTTAGTTTAAATTCTATTTTGTTGGATATCATGGTTGCTACCCTTTCTCTTTTTGGTCTCCAATAGCATGGTATATCTTTTTCCATCATTTCACTTTCAGTCTATGAATATCTTTGGCTGTAAGGTGAGTTTCTTGCAGACAGCATATATTTGGATTTTTTTTAATCCACATTGCCAATCTATGTCTTTTGATTGGTGAGTTAAGACCTTTGACGTTAAGATATATTATTGAAATATGATTTTTGTTTTCTGCCATTTTGTGTTGTCTTCTACTTAAATGGCCCACTTATCAACTTCCTCTGTTCTCTGGTTCTGAAGTCTGCTTCTTTTTTCTTCTTTATGGCTTATTCATTTAAGTATTTTCTCTAGTGTTGGCTTTGAATTCATTAATTTTTGAGATTCTGTTTATCTTGAAACACTTTTGTTTCTCCATTGATTTTGAATAGTAGTTTTGCTGGATATAGTAGTTTGGGTTAGAAGTTGTTTTATTCTAGGGTCTGAATCATGTCATACCAGTCTTTCCTAGCATTCATGACCTGGGTTGTATAGTCTGGAGTGATTCTTTTTGTTTTGCCTCTATATGTCACCCATCCTTTTGTTCTCACTGCTTTTAAGATTCCTTCCTTGGCCTCTATGTTAGTCATTTTGACTATTATGTGGCGTGGGGAGGTCCTTCTTTGATCTTGTCTTAATGATGTTCTGTATGTCTCCTGGACATGAAGATCCAAGTCTCTTTCCATGTTTGGAAAATTCTCTGAAATTATTTCTCTGAAGAGATTATGGATGCCCTTGGTCTGTACCTCTATCCCTTCTTCAGTGCCTTTTATCTGTAGTTAGTACACTTCATTTTGTCCCAAATTTGTTGGATGTTTAGATTTTGTTGCTGTAATGACTTCTGTACACTGCTGACTGTGTTTTCGGTTTGGGATGTACTGTCTTCTAACAGTGATATTCTACTTTCCATTTCCTCTAAACTTCCAGAATTTCTTTCTATTGCTGTCTTCATTTCATTTATTGACGCTTTCATTTCATTCCAGACCTCTTTCTGATTCTTCTTAGCACTTCTAATTCATCTTTCATCTCCTCTAGACTTGTTTTGAATCCTTTCATCATATTGTAGATCAAGATTTGGAACTCCCCTTCTTGCATTTCTTGTAGGGCAGTATTCATGACTTCTGTTATTTCTCCACTATTCCTGGTTCTCATATTTCAAAGTTCTCAGGCCTGTTTTTCTGATGTCTTCCCACATTGGTGGGCATTATGTTTAGTCCAGTCTTAGTAGTAGGAATTTAGAGGAGTCAACAGGTATGCAGTACTTTTTCGAATGGTGAGGTTTGGGTGATAGTGGAGTAGCTAGGGTGATGAGTGCAGGAGTCAGATAAGGTAGAGGATATAATTAGGTTGTGGAAGAATTTAAGTATAATAAGGTTGAATCAGGTTGAGAATGGGGAAAGGTTCAATAGTAGGACTCTTGTATTTATTTGAATATTTAAGAATGGAGATGTGAGAAACTTTGTGTGTTAAACAAAGAAATAGAGTTAGGGGACAAAGAGAAAGTTTTGAGGAAAGATAGTAGAGAGTCTAAATTATAGACTTTTGTAGTAGGAGTGGAGGGAAGGAGCAAACACAAATGGATAAAGTAACAAAATAAGGTAAAAACACTATTATACATTAAATATTAACAACAACATCAACAAAACAAAAATGGACTGCCAAGAGAGAACAAAAATGGTTAAGAGAATAAACAGGATAAGCATAAAATAAAATGAACCAACAACCATGTGATATGAAGTGAAAGATCCAAACAAACAAGAAACCCAAATAAAAGTAAAAATAGAAGAAAAAATAATCCCCCCAAAAAACCAAAAACCAAAAAATCCCTCAAAACCAAAAAAACAAAATGAAACAAAACAAATCAGAAAAAAAAAGATAGAAACATTCCTACTACTTTACTAATATACAGTGTATATGCCAGTTTCTCGTATTTGCTTGGAGCAACCCCTTGTGGCCCTGTGCAGATATCATGCCTAAGCACCCTTGCTGTGCCAATGGAGTTAAAGTTGCCCCCCTTGGCACACACTGGTGCCCTCTGTTATCGCTTTTCTGGTGGGACTCACTGTGTGCCCGCTGGCTTCCATGGCTCATCTGAGCTCACGCTGTAACCTGGCAGCCCCATCTGGGGCTCTGAAGGTCTGGCAGCTCTTCCATATCACACTGATTCTCTGGGAGCACGGCAGGTCCGGTTCCCGGTCCCTGAAGGTCTCCCAGCGCCTCTGCGGGTGCCTCTTCTGGGTGCTGCTCAGGTGCTTGGGTGAGCTCGCAGCTTAAGATGTTAGAGCTATATGGCCTCTTTCAGACTCTTGGACAATCTCAGACTGCCCAGACTGCAGCACCCAAACATCCTTTTTGGGCTGGCGGCTCAATATGGCGCCGGCGGCTGCCTTGTCTGCAGCTCTCTTGTGCTTCTTTTAAGTGTGTTGCAGTGAATCTCACGGGTCAGAATTACTGAATTTCTTCCAGTCTAAACCCCAAGTCTGTTTGGAGTCATAAGCCGAATTTAATTTTGTTTTTTAAGATGCTGCCTTCTCAGTAGTTGAACTTAATTTGCTTCAGCTAGTGAGATATGTTGCGTCTCTCCATCACCATTTTCTTCCTTCAACAAAGAATATTTAAACAAATTATTTTTAATATTTAAACAAAGAATATTTAAATAAATTTAAAAATATGTTTGTTTTATGGGGAAAATGAATCACCTTTGGGCTTAAAAATCATACCAAAAGTTAAGGAAAATCCCATGAACCAATGAGCAAACTGTAGTATTCAGGGGAATGTTACTCAGTAATAAAAGGGAACTAAATATGGTTGCATCCTATCACATAGGTGAACTGAAAAAACCATTATGCTAAGTGAAAGAAACCAGATGTAAATTGTCATCTATATGATTCTGTTCAATGAAATGTCTTCAGAGGCAAATATGTGGAGGCAGAAAGCAGATTGGAGCATGCCTGGGGATAAAGTTATGGAAAACAAGGATTGACTGCTAATGGGCTAAAGAGAATTTGGCGGGTGAAGACAACGTTCAAACACTGAATTGTGATTATCATTTCCAAGCTCTATAAACTTACTAGGAATTATTAAATTGTACACTTAAAACAAGTTAATTTTATAAATCATTCTATATTGATAGCTCTAAAAAGTCAGAGCATCTGAGTATGTGTTTCTTATTCATACTTCTATATCATAGTTTTACTTTTTTTCTATTTTTGTTTTTATTTTTATTAAGATGTGTGATGCTGTCTATATACCCATACGTACATTTGCATATGTATGTATGGATGTGTGTGTGTGTGTGTGTGTGTGTGTGTGTGTACAGTAACATACATAGCACAAGGGTACACTAATCTTTAAGAACACAGTAATTTTTTCATGAGCATACATGTGTACCAACCATCCAGACCAAGTTATGAGATGTTCCCAGAATGCCAGAAGTCCCAAGGGCTTCTTCTAATCATTACTTCCAGGGGCCTGTCATTACGAGCACTGTGAGTTAACTTCACATGTTCTTGAAAGGCACCTAGGTTGAACCATGTAGTATATACTCTTCTTTGATACTCAGTCTACCTGTGAGATACATTCATGCTTGAAGAGTTCTTCACTGAAGTGTCCCTACAGAACACACATCACATTGCCTAATAAACCTTCCGTGGTCTTTCTGAGGGCTCCGCAAGCTGAAGTATTTGCATGGTGTCTCTGAACCAAGGCTTTGGGATCCTGACCCCAGCTCTGCATTTCCCTAGGCCCTTCTCTACCTCATATCCTCACCTGTAAGGTGAAGGTGGAATGTAGGAGAGCAAATATTTCCTCTCTCACCCCTTGCTAGGTCATGGCTAAGACCCAAAGAACAAGAGACAGATTGACAAGAGGAAAGCATGTGCATCTGTTTAGGTTCTATGAGACATGACATTCTTCAGAATGAAGATATAAAATATGAATCTGGGCATGTTTTGTGTGATGTCTGATGAGGTAGAGAGTTGTAAGTGAACTTGATTGGACCAAAAGGGCACAAACTAATGATATAAACTGGGGAAGTTTATCAAGACCTATGTGTTTGAATTCTTTTTCTTGTCCTTGTCTTAAGAGATAAGTATATTCTCCTACTCTAGCTACAGGGAAGCCCCCCCTGGAATGTGGGTCTTACAACCTGCTTTCAGAAGAAGTTCAGGTAGGTTTTATGACTCTCTCAGGACAGGAGAGGCAAAGGAATTTATTCTAGTTTCTGTGGACTGCTTTTGTTGTTTTCTGAAATGCCAGCATGCCCTATGTTTTTTATTGGTTCATTGCAATTACACACCATAGCTAGATTCAGTGTGACAGAAACATGCATGCCCAGAGCATACAGTGTGTCCTTGTCCCTCCCCACGTCCCCACAGATAATCTTTACATTGATACAGATAAGTCCATGCATGACCAACAGGTTATTTGAACAGTTTCTATCATCAAATCTCCCCTTTCTCCTTCCTCCCTCTTCACTTTCCCTCCTCCATTCCACTAGTGTCTCCCCTCATTTATCTGAATTTCTCTTTGTTTCTCTCTAGTTTCCACATATGAGTGAAAACATATGGCCCTTCACTTTCTGTCACTGGCTAATCTCACTTAGCGTAATATTCTCAAGTTCTATCCATTTTCCTACAAATGACATGATTGTGTTCTTTTTTGCAGCTGAATAAAATTTTATTTTGCATATGGACCATATTTCCATAATCTATTTCATCATATTGCCATATTTTGTTTGGTGGTACTGGAGTTCCTGGAAGCCCTTCTACCCCCGGGCTACACTCCCAGACCTATTTTACATTTTTTTATTTGGAAACAGGGTCTCTTAAGCCAGCGAGGCTGGCTCCGAACCAGCGCAGTCCTCCTGTCTCCGCCTCCCAAGCGCGGGGATTACAAGCATGTGCCACCATGCCTGGCCATATTGCCATATTTTGAGTTAGCATTCTCTGAACCCTATCAGAAAATATATATTTCCTTGGCTGCTTCTTAGAGTTTGCATGAGATAGTGTTTACACAGTGCTTAAGACAGAGCTGAGGGTCTAGCAAAGGTTCAGTAAGTGTGAAGGGAGGGTCATTTTATCTTCAAAACCAGGACACAGTCAAATGAATACTCCTTCTCTAGCACCTAACGTGACAAATACCCATGTCAATCATCCCATGCCACTTGACCTTGCTATTAATCATTTGATAGTAGTTTAATTTCATTTTAGACGTTTTTGTATTCATTGAGAGGTATTTAATTTACTGCTTGTTATTTATCCAAATTTATAATAATCCTTAGGGTATTTCCCTCCCCTGAAAAACTCTTTGGTTTATTCCATCCTTTTAGCAAATACTTTTGTAGATTGAGATAGTAATTTGTCATGTCTAATGAATTCAGGTGGGCCCGTTACTGCCACTCCCCAATCTTTATTTCTTATGGGAAGACAAGATCATATTATATTCTTTTTAAATCACTCCTATCTCATCCTGGGAAGAATAAAGCAGCATATGTCAAATCCTTCTGAGAATATACAACACTAGATAGTTTTCTTTTACATCCGACAGTGACAGGCCATAATACTAGTGAATAAATTCTTACCAAATTGAAACTCTAGGGCTCAGTTTCGATGTTTTATTTAATACTCCTCTTGCCAGCTTTCTTCCGACAGGGCTCAATCAAGATGTTAGCTAATATTCCTGCCAGTTGCATTGGAGGTAGTTTTATTCTCTTCAGAGTTGACTTTGCCACTGTTTCCACCATCACTCACACTTGTATGGGTTTATTGCTAGGCACAGATCTGTTATTGAAGAGACCCTTCCTCTTGTCCTCAATAATCTGGCAAGCAGTAATTTCATAACCCTCCACTGTTCACCCTGCTATGATGTATAGTACCTTTCTGAACATGGTAATTTTTAGGCCCTTTCAATTTGCAGAGAAGCAAATTGATACACATGGGGATTTTCCATAACTTTTTCCCCAGCCTGAATGTCACTCCGGGGATTGTGATTCTGTACAAAATGAAAAGGCCAGGCTGGCCGGAGGAGCCATCCTCCCGACTCTAAAAAGGAACGTGTCTTATCATTTACACTGGGCTGGCTTTCGAACACAGGGTCACTAAGCAGTGATTTCCAGGATCAAAATGAAGTTGTCGTGCAAGTCTTTGCCGCCACTGTGCCAGGTGCCACTCAGCCACGACAAACTTGCCTTCCTGTTTTTATTATGTCTTACTAATTCTGGGGAAAGATGAAATGTTTTTTTTTAATGCATGCTCATCCAAAGGTCAAAACAATTTCAAACCAGGGCAGGCACAGTCCTGCAATAAAAATGTGGCAATCTAGTTGTGCAGGAAGCCCAGGCAGGGGCTGAGGGAAGTGTCATGTTTACCTCTCTCGAAAGGGCACCTTAATCGAAAGACGGAGGCAAGAGGAGGTATGAATGCATTGTTCTGTTTCTCTTGCGTCTCTTGCATGAAATTGTGTCTTTGAAAGTATTTATGCTGGAAATGAGTGATGCTGGAGAGAAACTCACAATCCCGAGTGTACGGAAAGCAGAGCAGCAGGCTGGCATGGTAGCAGCCTTACAGCCTCTGTGGTCTTCATCACGCAGCAGGGGCTGACCAACTAGAGATGGAGGGAAACATGAGTTGGAGGAACTTCTCAGCATTACACATGACTGTGTGTTCTGCTGCGTGGGTAAGGATAGTGAGAGGAAAAGCTGATGCCGGCCATCGAAATGCACCATGAACTGTAAGGTTTAAACATATAAAACCTGAAAGATGGCTGCCATGACATATACCTAGAATCCCAGTACATGACAGGCTGACACAGGAGGATCACAGTTACAAGTCCAGCCTCAGCAAATTAGGGAGACCCTCAACAACTTAGTGAGGCCCTGTTTCCAAAAAAAATGTATGTGTATATATATATATATATATATATATATATATATATATATATATATGTGTGTGTGTGTGTGTGTGTGTGTGTGTGTGTGTGTGTGTGTATTTTTTCAAAATATATATATATGTATGTATATATATTTTTTCAAAATATATATGTATGTATATGTATTTTCAAAAAATATATTTTTCAATATATATTATACATATGTGTATATGTATATGTATATATATATGTATATATATATGGATGGGGTAGATGCTCAGAGGTAGAACCCTTGAGTTTAATGCCAGTACCCAAAACACAAAAATAAAATAAATGTATAAAAAACTGGGGATGAGATTCAATTCTCCAATATTTCTCTCCTAGATGGAAGAAAACCCTTTCTCTCCTGCAGCCTCAATGCTCATTCTGACTCTCAGCTCCAACCAATACAGGGGCTCTGAGGAATGGCACAGGAATGGGACCACACATCCCTCTCTACGGCTCCATTTCTCACTGTAGACATGCAAGCTCCATGCCAGAGGGGGCTGATGATAGGAAAAAGAAATGTGGACAAAGCTTTGTGCGTGACAGTTCTCAATGCAGCAACATGGATGCGTTTGGGTTAGTACTAAGACAGAAAATCATGTTTGGATGGGAGGATGTGAATAACTGCATTTGGACTGGGATTGAAGCGGCCAAATAGATGTGCTGGATAAACATATGTCAGCTGGACATATGTCTGAAGGTCTGAGGAGTGAGCTGGATTATTGTGTGTGTGTGTGTGTTTGTGCATGTGAGCGTAAACCCAGGACCTCATGCACACCAGGCAACAGCTGTACCTCAGAGCCACATCCTCAGTAAGAGGGCTGGATTAAACATGCAAATGAGAGTAGGAGGGTACAAGGTTACATATCTAGTGAAGGTCTGAGGCTGCATGAAGAAGAAGCAGAGAGAGTGCACAAGAGTGGGCCTCGGAGAGCAGGACATTTCACTGTTTGCATAGAACAGTGTTAAGACTACACAGGGGACAAAGAGAAACCAGAGAAGTAGGAATCTTGAGGACCAGGTCTCGTGACATAGGTTATGTATAAAGACTGTTTTAAGACAGAAGGAGAACAGGAACATCGCTGAGCATAGACTGCAGCTGAGAGGCTCAGTAAATCACCAACTGTAAAGGGCGCTTTGAATGTAATGAAATGGGTGGAGGGAGCACTGTTTTCATGCAGTGGTTGGAGAATCTGCCCTCACGTTAGTGTTCACAAAATAAACAGAAGGTGGTGAAATACAAACATCCTGGATGCCGTGAGCCACTCTTGCAAAGAGCTACTGATGGTGCTGAGATTTGTTTGCTAGTTGAGTTGCTGGTTTTTCTTAATATACAAGAATGTCAGTCTTCAGTGGCACTGGGAAGAATCCAGAGAAGACAGAATAAATGATAAAGTATAATTCCAGGAAGATGGGGAATGGGCGGAACCCCAAGCTGAGACCCTGGAGTGGCAGAGGTACTTTCGTACATGGCCCAGCCAGTGGAGATTTAACTGTAAAATATAGATCACTGGGGGAGGTGATCCCTGAAATGGAAGTCAGAGGATTTCCACTCTGGTCTTGCCCCATTATAACCTGAATGACTGTTCCATTTTCTTTAAATATCTCTCTGAACGTTCCATTTTTTTTCTACTGATGACAATTCTCAGTGAAAGGGTACAGGAGAAAATGACGTTCCTATAGACAGGTTTGTGTGTTTGCTCACAGAAAGCTGTGGGGCTTCCCTCTGAGGCCCTGCATGTCTCCATAAATGGTAAGTGAGGTCCATTGTTGAAGAATGAGCAGGTAGTTTCTTCAGTCACAAACACAGAAGATATATGGGAAGGGCAAAATCAAGGCAGATTGGGGTGGAGGCAAGCATGGTATCACCAAATGCAGAAATCCTCTGTCCACGAGGCTAGAGATAAGCTAGAAAGCAGGGTGAGACCTACGTAGCGGTAGCTCAGGTGTCCAAGGAGGCTGCGGAATTGGATCCAGTTAATAAATAAACACAGAATTTCCATTAAGAATCTTGCTTGCTGCAGAGAGTACCAAGATGAGGCAAAGTAGCAGCTAACTTCCTTGTGATCATCCAGAAAGTAGTTGATGTTTCAGCACGTAATAGTGACACAGCTTGACAAGGTTTCATAAACATTTGTGTGAAAACACTCTTCCAGTGAGACTCAGAGAAGATTTGTATAGGAAAATTATGTTTGTGTTTTCATGTAAAGGCTGAGTAGCAGGAAACCTACTGAGGAAAGGAGAGACTTATGTCTAGAAGTGGCAGGAGGTGGGAGCGATGTTGCTACTGGACGTAAAATTTGTCAGAAACAGGAATGCTGCCATACAACCCACCTAGGTCCCTTCTGAATACATTGCCCAAAATTCATACCATCACAAAGGCCAGGAAGAAAGGTCATCAAAGGCCATTTCCCCCTCATTACATGGCAAAACAAAGAGCCTGAGAGAGAAGAAAAAGGAAACATCTGGGTTATAATAGGGTAGAGCAAAGTGGAGTCTCCTGACTCCCATTTCAGTGCTCACCTCCCCAGAGATCTGTGTTTCACAGTCACATCTCCACTGGCTGGAACATGCAGGGTCTGGAATGTCACGTGGGAAGGAGCAGCATGCCCTGGTCTCCACTCCAAGCAGTGGGCATCAGGATCAGCTGTCTCAGAGGTGGTGACCCTTGGACCCAGCCTGTTTCTGCATTTGGAGAACAACGACAAGAGTATCTTGTGAGAGTCTCTAGGCCCTTGCAGATCTGAAGGGTGAGTGTTATTCTGGAGGTGTAACTGGTGACCTAGAAGGACTAAGGCAGAGGCAGGAGGCTGTAAGCGGCACAAGAAGCACACAGGTCTGTCTTGATCAAGACACAGATTAGGCTATCCTCCAGCAGAATCATTGCCCCCCCCATGCCTCATGCCTTGAAAATCTGCCATGATCTCATCAAGGCATCTGCTTTAATTATACATTACCTTAACCCTAAAGTGCCCAGAGAATAAAGGATAAAGCCTAAAAATCCTAAGACCCCCCAACAATCCATTTGTTTCGTGAATGAAAAGTTTAATAGAAAAACAATTTATCTCAGCAAATACAGTCAACAATCTCTTTGAGTTTTTATTTGTTTAAACTATTTGCCTGCCTTCGTGAATCTAATAGACTGCATACAACTTTAAATTTATTTCTTGTTTCAAAAATTATCTTTCCTCTGGTCATGATTCTTAACATCGATAGAACTGTAAGGCCGGACAAATACAGGAGGTGTAGAAAATCGTGCAGGGTTTGAATTGCTGTTCACACTTGGCTACACCAGGTTCTCTCAGAATTTAGAGTTCAGTACTGGTCATCAATTGAGCCCCTCTTCACTATGGACCGATTGGTCTCACCCAGTCTAGCAAGCAGAATGTGGGGTGGACTCCCCACTGCCTCGCCACTCCTTCAAGTCAACACACACAACCATGTCCTGTGAGTAAATTGTCAAAACAAGACCCTAATTTACCTGTTTTTTTTTTCTTACATTGGTGTTAAACGCAAGTAGATTATTCAGTTTCCTAAAAAGCAAGGTTCAGAGTAAATAAAATTTGATGCTGGTACTGCTAAGAAGAGAACAGGAATATTACATGTCTCTATTTGAGACATGAAGCCAGGAATGATGCTGCTAATGGATGAAGGCAGAGGGGGTATCAACACATGGCAAATGCCCACTGGACTGTGCACTTCCCTGACCTGAGGTGGCTGCATGACTGGCAGGATTGCCATCAGTTCTACAGAACAAATTACAGCATCCCTTCACTCGTGAAGGCCAGATGGAACTGATTAGAGCTGATCAAATGGCCGCAATAAAAACAGTTTTCAATGGATAGGGCAAAAAAGAGTGAAAATTAAAAAAAAAAAAAAAACACCAGGCGTGGTGGCGCACGCTTATAATCCCTGCCCTTGGGAGGCAGAGACGGGAGGATCGCGCAAGTTCGAAGCCAGCCATGCTGGCTTAAGAGACCCTGTTTCAAAATAAAAATATATAAAAAAATAGGCCTGGGAGTGTAGCCTGGAGGTAGAAGGGCTTCCAGGAACACCAGTGCCACACACACACACAAAAAAAAAAACCCACCAGAATTAAGAGAGTGTGTATGATTTTTTGCCTTCCTTCCTTTTGCTTTTCATTCATTTCTTTGGATAGGAAAAAAATTAAAGAGTATGAAATTCGAGGGACATTTTATTTTCAAGCTATAAGAGACAGCCAATATTTGTCAATAACCAGAACCAAAAGTATGGCCCTAATGAATCTTAAACTCCAGTGAAAGGAGAAAAAATAATAAGAAAAGCCATAATAAATATAATTAATGAATGCAAATAAATAAAGGCATCAGGGTAGGAGCTGGGGAGGGAAGAAACAAAGTTGTATTGGGTAGGTTTTAAGAGAAATATCAGGGGAGGAGCATGAGACATCTTTGTGGATACTCGAGAAAGAGGATTCCAGGAGGAAAACGTTGCAATCGGGAAGCCCTAGGTGGGAGTATGATTCGGTGTTTAAGGAATGGTGATGTGGACCAGGTGGCAGGAGCAGCCTGAGCAAACTCCCTGAAGAAGAAATGGGTCAGCAATAAAGGAGTTTATTCCTAATGAAAGTGGAGTAGTGTCTTCACTTATAATGAAGATAAATAATTAAAATCAGAGAGGCAGGTGGTCTTGATAAGTTCCAAAGCTTGCTTCCTAATAAGCATCTTGGTCAAATTACTCATCCAGATCTCCAAGGCAACAAACCAAAAAGTGTATCAGAATGTTGTGTGATTTATTACGTTCATTACAATCAGACCGAAATCAGCTGCTTCACCAAGAAGAAAAACACGACTAATTGACAGAATGTGAAGGGCATTGAGGAATCTCAATTAATATCATCAGGCTAATAAAACAAGTTGGGGCTGAATTCCTACAAGGAAAATTTGATTCTGTGTTTTAGTGTCCAGTTCTTTTGTTTTCAGGGAAAAGAGTAAGGGCAGATTTTGTTGACTCCACTGCTTAAGTAAGCATCCCTTTTACCCATTTTAGGAATCTGCCACTTATCATTGCTGTGGAACTTCCTGTCACCTTCCTGCTCTTTTGTGAGATAGGAGGACTTAAATCTGTGTCACTAACTGCCCATGCAATAGAAGAAGGTGCTAACAGCTGTGTTTCCTGGGATGATGCTTGACTGCAAGTTGTCTGTCTTTTGAACAACAAAAGGCCTCCTGTCCCCACTGAGCAGAGGAGGTGACATGTGACCCCAGGGTTTGTGCTTCATAACCATAACTGGCCTTTGCTTTGAAGGCCAGTTCACTCTTCAGACAGTAATACCTTGCTGGTTTGTTTGTTTGTTTTTACTTTTTTTTACTTTTTTATATTAGTGCATTGTAGTCATACATCTTAATGGGATAAAAGATGGTGGAGACATACATCACATCACTCAATTAGTCCTTCAGTTCCCACACAATTCCCTCCTTCTTCTTCCTTCTCATGCTTGGCTCAGTGATTGACTTTGATGTGTTTGTTTAAGTACATCATGTGCATTAGAGAGTTTTCCTCTTCCCCCTTCGATCTCCTCAAGTCGCCTTACTTGCTCCTGTATAGAATCTCCTTCTTCATCTAGAGTTCCTCCAGTTACCCATTTCTCCTTAGCTTTCACGTATTAGGGAGAGCATCCAATTTCTTACTTTTTGTGTCTGACTAATCTCACTTAGCACAATGTCCTCCAGTTCCATCCATTTCCCTGTAAATGATATAATTGTGTTTTTCTTTACGGCTGAGTAAAATTCCATTGTGTGCGTACCCCACAGTTTTGTAATCTATTCATCTGTTGATGGACATCTTGGCTGTTTAGATAGTTTGGCTTTGGTGAATTGTGCAGCTATAAGCATAAGATACACATGCATTAATTTGGTAGTTTGGTTTCCTTTCCCTCTTAAGAATAACACATGCAATATAGGGTTAAGGTCAAGGCTATTTTAAAGTCATCAAGGTTTTGTTTTCATTTTGGGTTTGATTGCTTAATTCATTAAAGAGTAGGGGGAAAAGGGATCCATTTGAACTGTTGAGCCATTCAGGTTCATCCTTTCTTCTTATCTTTTCCAGGACCCTCCTGGTCCTGTCTTCACTAGAATCTCAATTAGTATCATCAGGCTAATAAAACAAGTTGGGGCTGAATTCCTACAAGGAAAATTTGATTCTGTGTTTTAGTGTCCAGTTCTTTTGTTTTCAGGGAAAAGAGTAAGGGCAGATTTTTTGAAGTGGCAGTCTTAAATTTGATATTTCCTCTAAGTCAGAGTTTGTGTGGGGTCGATTCAGGCTTAAATGACTTAGGAAGAAGAATAGGAGTCATGATATAGTAGTTACTGATCAATACTGAACCAATCATCACAGCTTTGCTGATATGACCTTTGTCTACACATATGTCCAGACTACCATGCTCTCACAGAATCCACACTCTTCCTGGTCCCCCTGCCTCTCCTGTTCCTCTCCTTATGTTCAGGTGGCTTGTCTTGACTGTTCATAGTTGCCTTCTTACATCCTCATCTCCTTCACCCCCTGAAACTTTAACATTTCAGATGTGAATCTGTCCTTCAGGTGATCTGCTGATCTTCAAATCCAATAACATCTGTCAACTTTATCCTTCACCTTTCTGAAACATTCAGCTAGTAACCGTGGGGTATAATGTCTAGATGTAGAGGTGATGAAGACATGAAACCAAGGCAGTACAATATAATGAAAGCAATCATTGTGTTCTGTATAAGTATTGACTGAACACAGAGAGGCGCTAACAGCACCCGCTATGAGGGTGGGAAGGAGAGTAGATTCTAGTGGAGTCTTCATTCCATGCCACCTTGATTCTCCCTCCCTCGGCAGCTGCCCTTCTCTGAGACCTTCTTCTCTGTGCCCACAGGTTTCTACTTCACTCATGCTGGTTTCCTCTTGGGCCTCACTATCACCACCGATGACTCCAAAATGTTAAGGTTGAGCCTCATCTCCCTTAAAGTCACACAGGTGTCATGGCTATCTCCACCTCAGCACTGCCATATCACAGGGTTTCTCTGTCTTTGTTTTGTTGGCGCAGTAGGCAGGACTGTCTCACGCTTTGCAGGACAGTTAGATATCTTGACCTCAAGTGCTAAATACTAAGCACCTCACAAATGTTTCCATGTCATCCCTGAGGAGGTAAAGTCAGCCCCCACTGAGACTCATTATCACCTTAAGTACACCTTCTGTAAAACTAAACAGTAACTTTCTCCATAATCAGCAAAGCTGAACATTCTTTCAGCACATTTAAAATGTGTTTAACCCGGAAAACAAGGAGGAACCACTAGCTGATCTATCTAGTCACTAAATCCTACTGACATCCTTTCACAGGACATTTTCCCTCGTGTACGATGTCTGTGCATGATGCTCTAGGCCCTGGTCACCTCCTTCATGGGAAGGTCTCCCTCTTTCTAGTCTCCTTTCTTGTATGGCACGTTCTAAAACATCACACCAACCCCACATGCCCCTCAGTTGTTTAAAAACCCATAGCAACTAATTTTAATGTAAGGTCAAGGCCAAATAGATGTAATTGAAACCTTCCTCTCAAAACATTTTTAATGTTTTTATTTTTTTAATTTTTTATTGGTGCATTACAGTCGTATATCTTAATGGGATAAAAGACTTGTGTAGACATACATGCATACATCACCCAATTAGCCCTTACCCAATCCCCACCCCTTTCCCTTTCCATCCCTCCTTTCCATGCTTGGCTTAGTGATTTACTTTGATATGTTTGTTTAAGTACATCATGTGCTTTAGAGAGTTTCCCTCTCTCCCCTCCCATCACCTCAGTTAGGTCGCCTTATTTACTCCTCGACAGGATCTCCTTCATCTAGAGTTCCCCCTGTTACTCATTTTTCCCTAGCTTTCATATCAGCAAAAGCATTTGATTTCTTATTTTTTGTTACTAACTAATCTCACTTAACATAATGTCCTCCAAGTCCATCCATTTCTCTGAAAATGATGTAATTGAGTTTTTTAATGGCTGAGTAAAATTCCATTGTGTACATATGCCACAGTTTTGTAATCCATTCATCTGTTGATGTATACCTTGACTGGTTCCATAGTTTGGCTATGGTGAATTGTGCAGCTATGAACATAGATACACATGCATTAGTTTGATAGTTTGGTTTACTTTTTGGGGGGTAGATACCCAGAAGTGGTATTGCTGTATCCGTGGTAAATTTGTTCCCATTCTTCTGAGGATCCTCCATACTGTTTTCCAAAGTGGTTGCACTAATTTGCAATCCCACAAACAATGTTTTAGAGTTTAGAGTTTCCATTTCTCCACATCCTCACCAGGATTTGTTGTTTGTAGCTTGAATGGTTGCCATTCTAGTTGGAGTTAGGTGACATCTCAGGGTAGTTTTGATTTGCATCACTCTGATTGCCAATGATGTTGAGCATTTTCTCATGTATTTATTGGCCATTTGAATTTTTTATTTCATGAAGTGCCTATTTAATTCACTTGTCCATTTTTTGATTGGGTTATTTGTTCTCTAAGTGCTGAGTTTCTTGAGTTCTCTGTATATTCTAGATAATAGTCCTCTATCGGAGGAGTAGGTGGTAAAAATCTTCTCCCATTCTGTTGGCTCTCGATTGAGGTATTTGAAAGTTTCCTTTACCATACAGAAGCTCTTCAGTTTCATGCAATTCCATGTATTGATTCGCCTTTTAGTTTGTTGTGCCTTTGGGGTCTTGTTGAGAATTTTTTTTTTTATCTGTGCCTATGTGTAACAGTGTTGGACCTATGCCCTTTTCAAAGAGCCTCAAGGTTTCTGGACTAATTTCCGGGTTTTTGATCCATCTTGAATTGACTCTTGTGTAAGGTGAGAAAGTGGGATTAATTTTCAATTTTCTGCATATGGTTAACCAGTTTTGCCAACACCATTTGTTGAACAGGCTATCTTTTCTCCAGTGTATGTTTTTGGCCCCTTTGTCAAAAATCAATTGGCTGTATGTGGACTTGTTTCTGTGTCTTCTATTCTGCTCCATTGGTCTATGTATCTTTTTTTGTGCCGGTACCATGCTGTTTTTATTACAGTGGCTTTGTAGTATAGTTTAAAGTCAGGTATTGTGATTCCTCCTTCATGGTTTTTGTTGCTGAGCAATACTTTGGCTATTCTGGGTTTTATTTTCGTTCCAAATGAATTTAAGGACTGATTTTTCTATGTCTGTGAGGAATGATCTTGGTAATTTAATGGATGAAGACAAATATTTGAAAAATTTTTTAGTTTATAACTGAACTTTGCAAGAAAGTGAGGAAGAGCTTCAGAGGTCTATAATGAGGCAAAACTGTGAACACAGAGCAGAAATTAGTGATGAAACCAGCTACTACTCCTCCCTACAAGCTGCAACTTCTATATTGCTGACCATTTGGACAAGAAGGATTATAGACATGCAGTGAGTTATATCAGTTGTCCCTTTATGGAAAACAGAATCCAAGGGGCAAGGCTCTCATGTGAAAGAAAATGGCATTGAAACTGAAAACTAAATACCCACTCTGCAAAAGGAGAGAGCACAAAATTTTGACATTCTGAACTTTTGCTCAAAATAAAGAGAAAAAGAGATTACCCCTTAACTTGTATAACAATAAGCCAGATCTGATGTGTGTTCACAATGTAACTTCATGCTATTTGGATGGATGTAAAAAATAAGCTGAAAATAAATTTTAAAAGAGGTCCCATGTTGGCAACATCCCCAACTATCTGATAAAATCAAATGAAAAATATCTGAGAGGAACATGCCTTTGTTTGGAACACAAAGAATTCTCAGGGATATAATGCTGAAGAGAAAAGCTAATCATGAAGTGGAAAGGAAGCAAGATGCCATAATTATGAACCAACAGAAATAGTTGATAGCATTTTCGGTCCTCTGAAACTTCAAATATTAAATTGTTGCATTAGAAGATTTTTCTTTAAAGAAGGAAATTGAAGACATGATTAAGGAAGATGCTAACAAAAAGTGCATAGCATTTGAAACAGAAACAAATAAAAATTACAGAAATAATGCAATCAATGAAATTAAGTTTCAAGGAGGAGTTAAAAAGCAGCTGAAGTAAGAATAATGTAAGGAAAAATAAATATGAAGAAACTTCCCAGAAATCAGCCAGCGAAGCAAAGAGTTGAAAAATATGAAGGGATTCCAGCGCAAGGCAAGTAGATTGGGATCACCTAACATCTCTAGTTGAACTTATAGATGAAAAGAAAAAGAAAAAGAAGCTTTACAAAATTTCAGGCACATGGCTAAGAGCTTACCAGAACTGAAGAAAGTATGCAGATTCAAGATAGCAGCGTTGTAAGCAAGGCTTGGTTGCTCAAGGAAGGTTTCCTGGGGTGTGACCTTGGGGATTTTATATGGTCCCTACTTCCCTCTGCTCTCTCTGTTCTGTCTACTTCTGACCTCCTCCATGGGAAAGCAGAGCCCTTTTACTATCCCTCTCTCCACTTGCTGCCACTATGCCCTGAGCTCCACAGACCTGGCCTGACATGGACTGAATCTCTACATCTCCAAAACTGTGAGCAAATAAATCCTCCTTCCTCTAGGATGTATGGCCAATTGACTTGAATCATGGCAGTGAGAATATTGACTGAGTTATAAAGTTTTAAAATATTCTTAGACAATAAAATATTTATAGCAGCACTATTCAAGATGACCAAGATATGGACTCTAATTAACCATCCATCAGTGGATAGATAAAGTTTGAATATATAAGGAAACACTAGCCAGCTGTTAAGAAGAAGAAAATTTTATCATTAGTAGCAATGTGGGTGAACCTGGAAGACATTGTGTTCAGTAAAATGAGCCAAGCACAGAAAGATAAGTACTACACTACCTCTCTTTATATGGAATTTTTAAAAAGTTAAACTCAGCTGGGCGTGGTGGCGCACGCTTGTAATCCCCGCGCTTGGGAGGCAGAGACAGGAGGATTACACAGGTTCGAAGCCAGCCGCGCGCGCTGGCTTAGGAGACCCTGTTTCCATATAAAACTGTAAAAATAGGTCTGGGAGTGTAGCCCGGAGGTAGAAGGGCTTCCAGGAACCCCAGTACCACAAACAAACAAACAAACAAAACAAAAAAGTTAAACTCATAGAAGCAAAAAGTTTACCAGTAGCTAAAAAGGGCTGGAATTTTGGGGGGTGTTGATCAAAGAATATAAAATTTCAACTAGTAAAAGGAATAAGTTTAAGCCAGCATGACTATTATCAATAATATGTTGCATTTTGAAAATATAAGTATATGAGGTAGTAATGTACATGTTCCCTGGCTCAATTTAGCCATTTCACAATGTGTAGATATTTCAAAACAGCATGTTGCACATAATAAATATGCAAAATTTACATTTGTCAGTTAAGTTAAATTTAGGCAAGTATAGGGACAGTTGCCTATAATTTCAGTTTTTGGGAGACTGAAGCAGGTAGGTTCCAGGTTCAAGGCCACCCTCATCAATTTAGCAAGACCCTCAGCAACTTAGCAAGATACTGTTTCAAAATAAAAAAAATAATTAAAAGGGTTGGGGGTGTAGTTCAAAGGGAGAATGCCTATGAACTACCAGTACCACAAAAAATTATTTTTCTGGAAAGATGTCGACCGAAAAAAGCAGAGTTTATGAGTCCTGCTAACACTCGATCTCTATTGCCACAAAATCAGCGCTTTTCATAGCCAAAAAACACTATCAGCAGAGAAATAAAAAATGCAAACACAAGGGACAGAGAAAAAGAAGACTAAAAGAACAACCAGAGACCAGAAAAGAAACCAGCCTGCATTGGGGCGGTGGAGCCATGCCGGCGCCATCTTGCCTCACAGCACCAGGCTTCAGAGAAGAAAGGTAAGCAAGGAGCTGAAGTGAGCAGCTGAAGTGATCATTTGGGTGTCATTCAGCAGGGTTTCAGCACAGAGAATGTCTAAAACTCCTAGTGGCCAAGCTTATCACGCCTTTCAGAGACTCAGAATGGAGCTCAAGACCAGAAAAGAAATATTCCAGCCTCACAGCCGAGGGTGTTGCAGTGGCACCATATTGCCAGTAGTGGTGGTGAGTTCACCACGCCTGCAACAGCTCCAGATCAGCGTGCACAATAACCATAAGTGAAATTGTGGCTCATAAAGGAGAAATCCCAGCACTGCGCCCCCAGGCACTCGCGCAGCTTTGATAATCTCTCTGGGTCTGAGATTTTGCAGTCCAACACAGTGAAGGGGTAGTGATGGCAGAGATACCACACCCTAGTTGAAGCTCCCCATGGAAAAATGCCCAGTCCGGCACCCCACAGTCTCGCGCAGCCTCAATTAACTCCCTGAGTCTAAGACTTCATGATACAACCCAGTAAAGGAGTAGTGGCAGTTGAGATTACCACAAACTCAAGATCCAGAACACCCTAAGTAAAGTCATGGTGACCTGGGGAAGAACCCAGAGAAGGCACAAATTTCTGAAATCATGGAAAAGAGGAACAATAATAGAGCAATGAATGCCCACAACCCCATAATATCAGAACCTGATAACACAGAAATTCAGAGCTCTCCAGAAGATCAAATCAGGAATATAATTGTAGAAATAATACAGGACCTTTGAAAAGAATTTAGAGAGAGTCTAAAGAAATAAAGGATGTAATCATTGAAGTAAAGGCATCAATTCAAACTATAAACAATTAATTAGGCCACATGGAGAATAGAATCTCGCTCCTAGAAGATGATCACTCCAAAAACGAACATGTAATTTATAACTTAGAAAAAAAATCAGACAGCAGGAATCTGACATTGAAAAAATATAGGCCCATTTTAAGAGAGCTAACCTAAGAATAATCAGAATAGAGGAGGGAAAAGAATGTGAAACCAAAGGGATCAATAATCTCTTTAAAGAAATAATAGCAGAAAATTTTCCAAACATAGAGCAAGAGGTTGATACACAGGTTAAAAATATATTAGATGAGGAATCCTACAATAATCAAAAGAAAGTATAGTAAGTACAATAAATATAAAGGCAGGGATTAGTGGAATAGAAAGCAAGCATTCAATATGTAAAGATCAAAAGAATTAATTATGCAAATAGTCTAATAAAACTAAAATTTCTAACTAGATTTTAAAAAGACAAATGCAACTATTAGTATATTTTAAAAAATTAGATGCAATGTATAAATTTATTTAAAAAGAATACCTAAGTGGAAACAGCAGATATATAAAATACAAACTTACATAAATTGATATAAGAATAACCTTATAATAATTAGTTATTAAATTTAAGATCTTCTGACAGTTTGTCAAATAATTCCAGTCTCATACAGTCCCCCAGTCATTCTCTGAATCTGGTGTTAATTTGATCTCAAAGACTTAATAATATTACCACAATGGAAAATTATAAACCAATGTGACTTATGAACACACCCAATGGCAAACATTGTAAACAAAATAGCAAAGTAAAGCCGGGCATAGTGGCTCATGCTTGTAATCCCAGCATTCGGGAGGCTGAAACCTGGAGGATTGCGGTTCACGGACAGCCTCAGCTACTTAGTGAGGCCCTCTGCAATGCAATGAGACCTGGTTTCAAAAAAATAAAGAATAAAAAAAAAATAGGGGAGGGGTGTAGCTTGGAGGTAGAATGCCCCTGGGTTCCATCCCCAGACCCACAAAAAAAAAAAAAAAAATAGCAAAGTGAATATATGTGCATAAATAATGATTTATCACAGCAAAGATGATTTTTAAAATATTATCATCAGAAAAACCTGTAAAAGCTAAAAGGAGAAAGTGTATTTCAACAAGAATAATGTCTTAAAATTCACTATTGATTCATAGTTTTAAAAATCTTGACAGATGACAAATGGGAACAAAATGCCTGACCATAAAGATGAAATATACTTTTATTTATTTTTTATTTATTTATTTATTTTTTGGTGGTACTGGGGTTCCTGGAAGCCCTTCTACCTCCGGGCTACACTCCGAGACCTATTTTTTTTTTATATTTTTTATTTGGAAAAGGTCTCCTAAGACAGCGCGAGCGGCTGGCTTCGAACCTGCGCGATCCTCCTGTCTCTGCCTCCCAAGCGCGGGGATTACAAGTGTGCACCACCACGCCCGGCAAGAAGTATACTTTTAAAATGACAGCAACATTACAACTTAATGGCTAAACATTAAAAGTGTTTCCGGGTAGGAAATTTTTGGCTGGAAGTTGTTTTCTTTCAAAATTGGGAATATGTTACTCCAAGCCCTTCTGGCTCTCATAACTTGGTTTGGGAAGTCTGGAGTGATTCTAATTGGTTTGCCTCTGAATGTCACTTGGCCCTTTGTTTTTGTTGCCTTTAAGATTCTCTGCTTGGCTTCCACATTGGTCATTTTTGACAATTATGTGGCATGGGGATCCTCTTCTCCGATCCTGTCTAAAGGGAGTTCTATACGTTTCCTGGACCTGCGTATCGACCTCTTGCTCTATGTCTGGAAAATTTTCTGCTATTACTTCCTTGAAGAGATTGTTGATCCCTTTGGTTTCACTTTCTTTTCCCTCCTCTATTCCAATTATTCTTAGGTTAGCTCTCTTAAAATGGGCCCATATTTCTTCAATATCAAATTCCTGCTGTCGGATATTTTTTTCTAGGTTAGAAACTATGAGTTCATTTTTGGATTGCTCATCTTCTAAGAGCGAGATTCTGTTCTCCATGTGTTCTAATCGGTTGTTTGTGCTTTGAATTGAGGCCTTTACTTCATTAATTGCATCCTTTATCTCTTTTTGGCTCTCTGAGTTCTTTTCGAAGCACCTCTATTATTTCTACAGTTATTTTTCTGATTTGATCTTCTAGAAATCTCTGATTTTCTGTTTTATCGGGTTCTGATGTTGTGGGGTTGTGAGCATTCATTGTTCCAGTATTATTCCTCTTTCCCATGATTTCGGAAGTTTGTGCCTTCTCTGGGTTCTTCCCTTGGGTCACTATGACTTCACTTAAGGTGCTCTGGATCTCGAGTCAGTAGTATCTCAGACCCCACTACTCCTTTACTAGGTTGTATCACAGAGTCTCCGACCCAGAGAGTCGATAGAGGCTGCTTTAGACTGTGGGGGGTGCCAGGTTGCACGTTCTCCTGTGGTGTGATATAACTGCCACCACCCCTCTCCCACTGGGTCAAGTCCCAGTGAGTACAGTACTGGGATTTCTCCGCTGTGGCCCACAATTTGACTCACTGTTCTTGAGTACGCAGATGTAGCTGTACTGAATTCAGTGAATTCGGTGCTGTTGCTGCCAGTGGCAATATGGTGCCACTGCTACGCCCTCGGCTATGGGGCTGGCATTTTTTTTTTTCCTTGGTTTTGATTTCCACTCTGAATCCCTGCAGCGTGTGCTGAGCTCTGCCACTGGGAGCTTTAGATGCCCTCTGCGCCGAGAAATCTCGCCTGGCTGTTCCGCAGCGGCTCACCTCGGCTTGCTGTGGCCATCCCGTGAATTCGCCGGTGCCGCCAGCAGTATGGCGCTGCTGCCGCGTCCTCTGGCGTGAGGATCTCCTCTGTGGCTCTGTTCTCAGTCCGCTTTCTCTCTGGAGCCTGGTGATTTTTTTTTGTTTCTCTGGTAATGTTGTTTTCTGGCTTTGAAAGGCGCTGATTTAAACAACTTCCAGCCAAAAATTTCCTACCCAGCAAAACTTTCTATCAAATTAGATGGAGAAATAAGAAGCTTCCACAACAAACAGAAACTGAAGGAATTTATGTCTTCAAAACCAGCACTAGAGAAAATACTCAAAGAGATTAACTATAAAGAAGAAATAGGTAACACACATCAGAACTAGAGAAACAAGATTTTCCATCCAACAGACAACTAAGATTGGTTATCTGTGGAGATTCATTACTTATGTTAGTCTTTTACCTATCTCTAAATTGTATTGTTTGCCTTTATTGTTGTTAATTTTTAGGATTTCTAGTTGCAATATTAATATACCTTCAGATATAGCATTTGGAAATATTTTATCCCATTCTATTAGTAACTGTTAACTCTGTTTACATTGTCTTTGGATATACAATATGTTTTTTATTTTTTAGGGAGTTTGTATACTCTTCTGTTGCCTGTGCCATTGAAATCATAACCAAGAAATCACTGCCAATTTCAATGTTGTGAGGTTTTATGACCCAGATTTTCTCCTAAAAGTTTATAGTCTTAAGATTTATATTTAGGTCTTTTATCTATTTTGAGTTAATATTTGTATATGGGATTAGGTAAGGGTCCAATTTTATTCTTTTCCATGTAATTATTATTTTTCAACAATATTTAGTTAAAAGATTATTATTCCCACCACCAAATGTTCGTGGAAACCTTGTCAAAAATAACTTGACAATATAGGGAAGAATTTAGCTCTAGGCTTTTATTTAACTCCAATGGTTTATATATCTGCCTTTAGAATAGTACTACACTGTTTCAATTATTGTAGCTTTATATGGTTTGAAATCAGAAAATATACATCTTCTAGCTTTGTTCTTTTTCAAGATCGTTGTGGGTACCTAGAGTCCATATTCCATATTAGGATAGATTTTTTTTCTGAAAAATAAATATATAAATATATGATAGTTTCACCTAAAAAATAGAAAAAATAGATTCTCTGGTAAGAAAGAAAGTAAAAAGAAATATTGAAATGTTATCTTTAAGTCATCAAAAGCTTGGTATCAGACAAATGAAACTGTTATGTGAGATTATCATTTTTAATTTTTGATAAATTGCTATAATACTAGATGTCAATCACTAAGCCAAGCATGGGAGGGAGGGATAGGGAGAGAATGGGGTGGGGATCGGGTGGGGGCTGACTGGGCGATGTGTGCATGTATGTCTACAAAAGTATGTATCCCACTATGATGTATGAATACAGTGCACCAATTAAAAAAAAATAGAGAAAAAAAAAGTGTTTCCGTTAATATTAGTAAGTCCGTAGAAACCCCGTTCAGCACTGAACTCATAGTCATTGTTTTAGGGTAGGAAAGAAAATAGGAATGAAGAGAAAGAAACAAATGATCATTAAAACAATTCAGAGAAACAATGATAACCATCACTTTGTATTAGTATTAATCATGTTTTTCTGGGACAAGAGTACAAAGGAAGCAGCCATGTTAGTAAGGGAGCCCCCGTGCCAGCAACCTCAGTGCAAACAAGCCAAGTTTACTTGGAGCAAGTTGGCCTGTCTTGCTGTCTTTAATACTGCTCAGAGTTGTGAACTCCCATCAAATCTGTCACTTCCATTCTGTTCAAATTAATAAAATCTAATTCATTTGAATAGGATTCAAACTGATTTGAGTCAGCTGCATCAAATTTTGCTCAGTGGAATTAGCTCTTGATTGAAATCTATTAAGTTCAATTCAATAAAATAAATTTAAATATTATGCATTGAAATTAATTTTTAATTAATTAACATTTCAGTTCAGGTCCATTTTAATCTGAACTTCACTCCTTCATTTCCAAGTTTGGCCCTTATGCATATCAAGAAAATATAGAAAAATCCAGTGTAATTCTGAAAGTTACAGCCTGAAGCTAATCAACTGCATTCATTTCCATTTGTTTCTAATCAGATGAGCTTAGTGACAGTCAATCACAGGAAGATCGCATGCTCACCTTTAACTGTCAAATCGGGGTTTTATGTCAGGAATTCAAAATTGTGAGCTTTTCCCAACTTCGCATCGCAGTGTGCAGTAAAAAATTTCTGGAATATTTTTTTGATTCATTCTTTGTTTGGTCTTTTGATGAACATAGTTCAACATAGAATTGGGTAGATGGAAAACAAAAGAAGTGATTACTATCCATTTTAATAAACTGATGTCTTAAAACTGTAGGCAGGATGAGATGCTATCTAAGAGAATGCCAAGATATGTGACTTTTAATTTTACTTTAAGGTCCTTAATTGAGGGTGGTCGTGATGAAATTGCAAAAAGAAAAGGGTTACAATGATCATACTATTCAGAAAAAATTGAGAATTAAGTGGAGGTGATGCTGTAGTAAGCACCACTGGCACCTCCTCCTGTCTTATCTAGTAAATAAGGTCATGGGCAGGTATCCCATTGGTACCCAGGCTCCTGAGCCAGCTTTCTTACAGATGCTCCTAAATGTCTGCAAACTAAACCCATCACTTTCCTTTAGCCAGGTCAGTATATGGCAGCCTTGTCTGATGAAAGGTCACCAGGGCATTGGTGAGAAATCCCCAAGCTTTTCCTTTGATATTCTTGTTCTATAGGTATTATTCTATGGGTCATGAAATCTCTATTGTTCAAGAGAGTCAGGTATATGTGAAGTACATTGGAAACCCTTTTCTATACTCAAATCCCACTGGCAATTGAGTTGAGAAGTAAAAACAAGGTTAGAAGCAATCACTTTTTGGCTTTACCTTCCTACTTTTATGGGAATCCTGAGACCTGAGCCTCATGGTCCAGTTCTTAGAAGTCATTACACTGAGGCAAATGCCTCATGTCAGAGAGAAGCTGTCGCTTTGAAAACCTAGAGGGCTAGGACTACTGGCTTGTCCCCACTTCCAGTCCAGGATGCGGTCACCTTTAGCTTTAAACCCTTGAATTGCTTGGAGTACAGACATCCCATACAGACGGGAAGGAACATTCAGTCTCCTTGATCTTCGAAATGAAAGCCATCAGATCACTTGGGGGACTCTAGAGTAGCTATAATACTTTGAAATTTTATCTTTCCTCATTTGGATCAGAGATTATTAAAAGATTCTTACCTTCCCTCCTGACATCATTTGCATTGGGAAGAAGGTTCTTACAGGTATCAGGATGTTCTGCACATCCAGCCTAGAATTGCAACCAGTTAAGGTCATGTTTACTTAGTAAGCATACCATAGCATCCACACCTTGACATGGATCACTGTAATCGGAACGGAGCAGTCAGCTAAAATTCACTAATGAAGTGGGGAAAACAGTGGTGTGGTGGTGTGGTGCAGTAATGAAGATGGAAGGGAGGAGGAAAGGGGGAGATTTTTTCTGAGCAGGAGTCACAAGAGGATCCTATGTGAGATGATAGGTACATTGCTCCTCTTCACTACAGTAAGTATTCTAGTATCTGTATGTATATATCTATACCAATATCATCATGTTGTTACTCTCAAATATATACAGTACAATTTATTTAAAGGGGATGGGGGTCCCTGCACTGTAGAGAGCTCTGAGCAAGCACCTTGCTGAGCCCACTTTGGGGTGGGCTGCAAAGTTACTGCCAGCAGGGGGCGCTAGGCACCACAGTGAAAAATATTTTCTTCTGCAAATCACACCTCTTCTCTTTGCTAAAAAGCTCCTTGTGGTTCTTTGACAGAGTTTGCAGATACACTGGTAATAGGAGATAAAATAAAAGTAGTTTTTATCAAGCTAAAATACTTTGAGTTTTCATGTAGAAAACTTCTATAATCCATATAAAATTTGATGAAATGGAACTCATTAAGTGTCCGGTGACAGTCCTGAGTCTTGGGCTAAACTGTGTCCAGTAATAGTTACTTAAGTAGCCTATTAAGTTGCTAATGCAGCTCAGAAGTTCCAAAAACATGTTTTGAGAAACACAGAAATGTGTCACATTTTCAAGAGGTCTTCCTGTATTTGCCTCTGTGTTTCTGAAATCGGCACTATGCTCTGGCTCTGTGTTTCTGAAACTGGCACAATAATAGCCTGTTGATGGCAAAAAATAAATAAATAAATAAAACAAAGATCTACTGGATCCTCCAACTCCTGGAAAGTAAGGAATTTATTTCCCTTCTCCCTTTCACAATCTATTCATCACATTATAGTTTATTTATCCACACTATAACAAGCCCTTCACCACAATACAATTTTATGTGAATAAAAAGTGTTGTGATTATATTTAATTGTTTTCATTCAATATGCCTCACATTGATAGTTTAGCTTCCAGTTAACTTGGAATGTGGTTCGTTGTTACCTAATCTTATTGCAGTGATTATAACAATTTCATATAGTTAACTAAAGTCTTCATACTCTGGGGTTAAAAAAAGTTTTCAAACTCTCTGACAATTAAATTCTTTCTTTTCTTATCACTTCTTATTATTGTCTTTTAGAAAGTCTTTTTACTTTCATCACTTTTAACTGCTTTTCTCAGAGTTAATTAGCAGGTAAATAATGATTTGTCAAGTAAAAAGTAGCACTTCATTTGCATTACACTGGGATGAGGCCACTCTTGTTTTAAAGTAAATTGAACCATTATATTCTTCCTGAATATACACCATATTAATAATTTATATTAGTTAGTGATCATTGGTGATTATTAGCCAGTGATTTATTTTAGTTTTAGCCAGTACTAATAATAAATGGCACAGCTTGCTTTCCCCCTGAAATCTATTTTTTCTTGTTTACGGTAGGTATGGGAACAGCTGAGTAAAGGGTTTTGTGCTATATTTGACTTATTTTTGCTAGGAAGGAGACCAGAATAGTATGTATTTTGCATCTCCCCTAACTGAGAACAGTAGTTCTATAAGAAATAAAGCACTGTGGTTTGGCAATGAAGTGGGGAATGGGGGAAGCTGAGAAACTTGTTCCTGATCACAGCATGTCCCCTCCTCTCACTGAACAGAGAAAATGTCACTGCAGATCTTCTCGTTTCTCATACTGGTGTCTAATGACAGTCCATTTCTACAGTGAGTTGAGCTTCTGTCATGTAGGTTAGCACAGAGCCTGGATCCCAGAGCTAAGGGCTTTGGCTAAAAACTCACAGCCAAAAGGCTAGAGCGTGAGACCTCCCTCCCTGGCCTTCTGGCTCCCTGAGGAGCCCTTGGAAATCAATGGCCTCTCTTCTCACTTCCTGGAGCACATTTCCCACATTCGTTCTAAAAGTGTGACTGACGGTGATCTTGCTTCTTTTACCGACATCGTCCTGATTTTCTCAAAGAACACTGACCCATGCACGGGTTCTTAGAGAGCTGCCCCCGAGTCACCCTCACGGTCTATTAATGAAGCTATAACACAAGGCTAGATTGCTCCAATTGCTCATTGGAAGGAGTGATTGTGGGTTGAGCTGAGGTCCTGAGATATATACTTTGCCACTGAAGATGTAAGGTACAGGCCAGATGCAGGAGTTTCCTGTCATTCAATCCATTAACTCCAGTTCTACATGTGTCTGGTGTGTTTTCTCCCTCCACTCGATGTATTCGTATCACCAAGTTTCCAAAAACAATGATATTATCCAAAATTTCTGTTGGGAGAAAGTATTTAGCATTAGGTCAACCTGAAAAGATGCAATGCAATCAATGGATCTGATAACCAACCTGGTGATGTTTCCACACACCTGGAGTTGAGCTGTGGTCTTGCAGGTGCCATAAGCTTTCTGCAAGGCCAGCCCGGCTCCATCCACCTTTGTCCTCTTCCTGTAAAGTGGCTGAGATGGAATCGTCAGAGACCTTGTGCAACCCATGGGCCAAATGGCCTAAACATTTCTTGGGGAGGTTAGCACTGTTACCATAAATTGATATTTCAACCCTTTTGGACACTCTGAGCTGCATCAAAAGAAAGAGCGTACCATTAATCATGATTTCAACATTGTGAAACAGCAAAAGCTGGGTTCTTTACTTGGACAAACATGAAGGGAGGGAGAGGCAACATAAATTAAATTCAGAAAGCAAACACACTCCTGCTATGTGCCCATCTGGGCAGTAGACAGTTTCAGAGTGGATCTCATCTCAGAGAGCTGGCTTCGTTGTCCCTTTGAAATAGAGTCTTGAAATCTCCCTCTTGACTATTAGATAAATTTGGATATAGCTTTTAAAAATCCAAAACCGATTGTACCAAGGAAAAAATCTTAAATTTTCCAAATTAAGTCAAATCTAGAAGTTTTTACTTAAGTTTTGACTTGTGAAGTAGGGGGATACCTGAACAGCTGCTTTTCGAGTTCAGAAAACTTGTTCCTTCATGACACCAAGTGGGAGACTTAGTCCCGACCTGTTTTTAGTAACTTTGAATGGCACACATTTTCAAAATTGCTCTTGCGGAAAACTACTGCAGTCTCTGAGAAGGAATCACAGTGTTTTTTACATAATTCAATGATGGCTCTTACCTACTGTATCGTATTATTAGCAATGGTGTTTTGATTGTTCAAGTGATAGACTGTGAGTACATGCCTTCCACTGTCAGGGCCTTCCCAATCTCCATCCCATCCCTGTCTCCAGCTGGCTGTCACCAGGCTTCCCTCCCTGCGATCCCCCTGAAACTCTTCTCCACCATCTCTAGTGACCTCCTACTTGTCACATTAAAAGAAAAAGTTTCTATCTTCTTCGTGTATTTGCTACGAAATGTGGCAATGGGGGCCAAGCTGCTCTTTTGAAAATTCTTCCTCTACTCCATCTGTCTACCTTCTTTCTGGAACTCCTCTGTGGTCATCTCCCTCTTGTTCCATCTCAAAATGTTGTTGGAGTCTAAACTATTCCACCTGTATCTCTGCCACTTCCAATAATTTCTGGTTTGTCCTGATGGTTCTTAAAACAAGAGTTTCCACTAAACAAAAAAGGCTCCTGAGATCCAGATGTCTCCAGCCAGTTGTGTGTTGTATATGTCAAGCTCATCATCTTTTTTCAGCATCCCCTAAGCTTCTGACCTTCTTCTCTATTTCCTGCCTGTAGTTCCCCCCAGAATAGCCTAGGACTAACCCCCAACAGCTTCTGCCACCTTCTCTCCCACCCAGATCCCACCAGCCCCAGTTACACCTCTTAACTTTCTTTCTGTTTTTTTTCTCTCTCTCTTCTTCCCTGCTACTATTTTATCACTTCTCTTCTGTATTAACAAGGGAGCTTCACATTTGACCTCCCCAGCTTCATTCCACAGAAATTTGCCTTTTCTTTTATTGTTGATCTTTTAACACTCAAATTTCATCACAATAATTCCCTGCTTCAAACCTTTTCATAGTTTCCCACTGTTTTCAGGATAAATTTCTAATTGCCAAAACTGGAGGCAAAGAAGCATCGAAAAGCTAGGCTAAACTAATGCTAAATAACATCTTACTTAGACAAAGGACTCTGGCCCCCATTCCCTATAGATTTCTGTCTGTAACAGCTGCTACCCACTCAAGTACATCTCCTGAGCCCTACTACACCCAAGATGTACATGCCCCCACATATATCTTGCATATGGAACGTCTCTCCTCTGCTCCCTTTGCTCTCTGACACCTTCATCATCTGGATAATGTCCAGTCAGCCTTTAAGAAATAGCTCACAGTATCCCTCCCCTGGGAAACTTCCTTCGTGACTTCTGCTGCTCACCCACTCTCCTCCATGTCCATGATACTTGATAAACTGTATTCCCAATCTGCATTTTTCTTCTTCATTGTTCTTCTGGGTTACTTTATAATGTTTGGTACAAACATCCAGTGGATGTTTGATAGTTGAATGAGTGAATGAATAAATGAGTTCATACTGGGCCAAATAATAAAGGAAAGCAGTATTGGGATTGGTTCAGGAGCCCTGTAGATAGCACAGTCTGTAGACGCTCAAGTCTCCTATACAAAAGAGGATAGCACGTGAATATAACCAAGGCGTGCACATCTTCCTGAATATTTTAAGTCATCTCTAGATTATTTCTACACCATAATGCAATATAAATACTATGTAAATATTTGCTATGTTATATTGCGTAGGGAATAATGACAATATTGTTTGTAAAAAATCTGTACATGTTCAGACCAGGAACCATTTTAAAAAGTATTTTAGATTCATGGTTCGCTGATTCTGTGGTGGCAGAACCCATAGATTCAAAGCATTGACTGTACCGCAAGCAGTGTCCAGTGGATTCCCACCTGTATGCCTACTTCTGGTCAAACTTCTGGGTTTGGAGCTAATCTGCTGGGTAATCCAGAAGAGAACTGTTTAACCCTCCATGACCCAAGTTTCGTTATACATAAAATTAAGAGATCATACTTAGAAACAGTGAAAGTCCAATTTATCTCTTGTTATCTATGATTTCCATGACTACTGATTCCCAGAAAATTAAAACCAGTCATGAAGAGAAATCGTCTACCAAAGAATCAACTCCTGGCCCCTACACCTCCATTGAGGACTGGCTTATCAGGGCTCTCAGCCTACTGCATACGTTCCCAAGTTAGAGAAGCCTGAAGGTACACTTTTCTCCCAAGGCTCACGTAACAATGGAAAAGCTTTTCTTCCAAGGCTCATGTATCAATAAAAAACTTATGCCTACCATTCCATCAGATGTTTCTATTACATGTGACTGTTGATGGACAATAAGAAGGTTCCTCACTGCTGCGTCTATGGAGAATGTTAGTGCTCCTGAGAACGGGGTAGAGAGGGTGGCTCATAGTGACTGACTGGATCCATTTCTCAACGCCCCTTTCCCCTGTTTTGCAGATGGCAGCCCTTACACATGGTGGGTCGGCAAAGCCAACGAGAAGCACTACTACTGGGGGGGCTCGGAGCCTGGGATTCAGAAGTGCGCCTGCGGCATCGAGCGCAACTGCACCGACCCCAAGTACTACTGCAACTGCGACGCCGACTACAAGCAGTGGTGAGTGTGGCCGGAGCAACTGCCCGGCCAAACTAACTAGACCAAGGGGGGCTCGGAAAAATGCCAAAATAATGAGATAGCAAGTAGAAAGGTGTGGGACTACAGCAGTTGACAAATGTCACAAATGTACAGAAAAACATAAAAGCAGGAAGAGGTCAGCGAGACAAGGGTATGCGTTCGGAAACAGACTGACATGGAATTGATGTGTTCATATTTTATTCAGAGAGAGAAATAATGAGCCGTGTTGCCAACAGTGATTTGCATTATAAATGTGCCTCATGACAAGAGAGGGGCTGGCCCGGCCAGGCAGCCTGTGTGCATATCTGAGAGTGGGAACCATCCACTCCAGCCAGTGTCGCTGCCTCCGCAATGTTTGCTGAGTGGCTGGACTAGGAGAAGAAAATATAAGGAGAGGGAAAAATAAAAAGGAAAGAAAAGGGAGAGATGGTTTTTTGCTCTTGTCTCTGGCACATGCTGCCCTGACTTCTTTCCCTTCATACGTCGGATTGTTTATAACCCTGATACCAATCAGTTCCAGAATCATCCATTTGGGGGTTGCTTTCATCCCTCTTCAGGCCTTTGTCCTGTTTCCAAGGGAATGTCCTCTTGTGTCTGTGTCGATCACAGAGGAAGATAAAATCAGCTGTCATTCTCTGCAAAAGAGAGGGCTCAGAAGGTAGACGGAAGGCTGAAAACCAGAGCCCGTAGCCAGGCCTGGCTTCCTGCAAGTCTCGAAGCCTGGAAAACGCCCTGCACTCTGTTCTTGGTCTGTGTAGCAGCTCCAAGCAGAGTCCCAAAACTCCCCAGGTGACTCCATAGCTTGCTCCAGTCCACAGCTGTGCCGTACCTGTATATGGACAATTAACATGGAAAGTTCATCCTACCAGTTACCAAAATGCAAAAAGTCTGAGAACATAAAGTTATCTGATTGTCAGGTAGGATGTCTAGTTACTTACCCAGAGCTACATATTTTTT
This sequence comes from Muscardinus avellanarius, assembly GCF_963383645.1. NCBI lineage: Eukaryota > Metazoa > Chordata > Mammalia > Rodentia > Gliridae > Muscardinus > Muscardinus avellanarius. The sequence goes on from NC_137795.1 coordinate 106,806,992, forward strand.
TTTTTTAGTAAATGAAGCAAATTACAACGGCTATATGTTTTAATAGCTTAGAATGTGTGCACCTGTGTGTGCGTGTGTTTGTGTGTAAAATACTTATATCTGTTTTATTATACTTTTTCATTGTAAAGAGAAAATCATGGCACTCAACTTTTAACTATACATACACACACACACACACACACACGCACACACACACACACACCACAAAGATTGGGAGTCAGAGGAACAGAAAGAACATGGCTTTCAAGTTAATCTATTATTCTTCCAGTCAGTCATTCTTTCGATCTGTCATTTACTCAGCAAATATTGATTGAACACTGATGTGCCCGGGCTTCTTCCAGGAACCGGGGATGAAACAATGAATGGCGTGTGCAGGAATCTCGGTCCTGACTCGTGTTCCTGCTGTCATTTTCTACCAGTTATGTGTCACTAAACATGCCTGGCAGACTCTCTCTGATCCCCTTGTCTATTCTACTTTGACTCCCTGGTTCTTCAGTAGACCAATCTAGGTGCAGCCTCCCTCCCTAGGAGAAATAGGAATACTGTCCCTGTGGGTTCCCATCCAGGCCACCCAGGGTGTCCCGCCACCGCTGTAACTCTTCCGTCCATCTTGTCCTGACACAAAGGAGAGTGGAGGGAGGCAGAAGGAGGACAACCCAGTGCAGACAGTCCAAGGAAGCTCATGTTTGTCAGACCTCGTCCGGGTCTGAGGATACTGTGGCAGAAGAGCATGGCCTCTGTCTTCAGGGAGCTCAAGACTCGCTCGCTGCAATACAGAAGGTGCTCTGGGGAAGACATGCACAGAATACAACAGAGACTAGTGGAAGAAAATTTATGTCTAACTGAGGGATTAGAGGGAAGGGTCCAAAAAAGTCCTAGGGGAAAGAGGCATGCGCAAAAGAGGAGGAGAGAATCCCTGGCATGAGTGTCTTGGAGGAGGATCATGAATGAGCATAGCCAGGGTGGGGACCCATCTGTCCTGGGCTCTAGAATGTGACACAGGGAAGGATCCAGGAGGCAGCAAGATGCTGAGGGTGTGGGCAGAGCAGCATCAGAGCTTCTCTTCTTATTGGAGGGTTCCAGAGTTTTATTACCAGCAGCTCAGCTCTGTGTAGGTCAACAGGAGGGATGCAGGGGGAGAAAGGGGGAGCTAGCCAAAGGATATTGCTGCAGACCTTGAAAGGCATCCAGGGCTTAAGGCAGGCGATGGTAGAACCATGAACGATGGATCAAAGGGTCGTTGGGGAAATAGTATCTATAGGATGTGATGATCTTGACCATGCAGGAAGAAAGGGAGCAGCCCAGGACAGGCTCGGGAATCATGGTAAAGGGAAGTGGGTTGTTCATTTGGCCTAAAAGTAAGTCTTAAATAGTATTTAATATTGAACTTGAGGCACCAGCCTGATATGTGTGTCTCAACCCATAAGGCTCTGATAGTGGGGTGAAATATAAGACTTCAGAGGAGGGCCCTTTCCTCTGAAGCATTCCAAAGAACATAACTGAATCCATAACAGAAGACCTATTATGAGCACAGCTGCTCCAGGCCTCAGTCACTGACACCTTCCTCTGGAAAACTCTGGATGGAACTGTGACATTTTGCAGTGCTCAGGGGCCCTGCCACTACTAGTGTGCTGTGTCCTCCTGACCTAAGAGCAGCTAAGACATCCTCACCTGTGCTAGTCAATACCTGACAAGAACAAGTAGAGGAGAAAGGGTTTATTTGGCTCATGATTTTAGAGGTTCAGTCCATGGTCAGCCAGATCCAGGGTAGAAGTTTTATGGCTGTAGGTTAAGGTGGAAGAAAGAGGCTCAGCTCCTGGCAGATGGAAAGCAGAGAGGACAGAAAAAGCCCCAATGTCATGCCCTCAGTGATATACTTCCTCCAGCCACATCCTCTCTGCCTACAGTCACCACCTAATAAATCCATTCAAACTATTAACCTATCCCTGGCTTAATCCATGCATGAGCTCTCCTGATTTCATAATGAGATTTGGGGGAACATTCCAGATTCAAACCATAAGATCACCCGTTCATTTCTGTAATGCCTAATATCTCATAAACATAGACAGAATTTTGGGACTAATTGAGGTGTCATGAAGCTGGGTACAGTGGTGTATTCCCGTAATCTCACTACTCGGGAGGCTGAGACAGGAGGATCACAGGTTCAATGCCAGCCTCAGCAACTTAGCAAGATCCTGTTTTAAAATATAAAATACAACTAGGCGAGGTGGAGCACGCCTATAATCCCCACACTTGGGAGGCAGAGACAGGAGGATCGCGCAGGTTCAAAGTCAGCCTCGCTGGCTTAAGAGACCCTGTTTCCAAATAAAAATATAAAATAGGTCTGGTAGTTTATGCCAGAGGTAAAAGGGTTTCCAGGAACCCCAGTACCATTGTTTTAAATAATTGCGATGAATGGGGTTGCTTCTAGAGATTTCTTGGAATGTGTTCAGAATCAGCTGAGAGAATTTACCTTGGAGCTAAGGGACTACACATCTCAGTTCCCCATTTGGGGAATAGTCTTTGAACCTCTTTGGAACTTAGATTTATTGTCTGCATGCATAAAAAATAAATCTCGGCTGGCATACTTTTGTGGGAACCATACAAAAGAGAAAAGATAAAACATCTTATAAATTTTACTCCATGAGACGCGCAGCCACTGGCAGTTCTTAGTTATGTAATTCTTATGCAATTCTCGACGGTCCCATGGGTCTTAAGAAGTGAAACCTGGCTGTGGGAAGTCGGTCCTTTCATGTTTGATCCTGCCACGTGGCCGGCTTCAGGTGACTTCTGCTCCTCCACCTGGCAGACGTAATGAAAGAGGGTTGAAAGGAGAAACTCCAATATTAGGAATTATTAAGTTGCCAAACCCATGATCCCTCAGAGAAAGTTGTTCTGGAGAATCCACCAAGCCCACTTCTCCCTCCCCATCAGGCAATGAAAGTAGCTCTGTCTTTTGGGAAATTCAGCCAATGGGGCCATATGGGCTGGGCGTGGGAGCCTGTGGTACAACCCAGCCTGAATGTCTGCCCTTCTGAGGAGCAGGGTGGAAGCCAAGCCCCTCTAGACAGGCTGGGTGCCGCCTCCAGCCAGAGAAGTGAGACACACTGTCCCAGCAGCCCTGAGCTCCACGATTGGCACTGCCCAGTCCTTTTCTACATGTTCAGGATCAAGGAAGATTCTCCCATCATTTTTATCTTTTGAGCAATTTATACATTTAACATTTTAGCTAGCTATTTGTAAGTCTTAAATTTAAAACTTAGACCATAGACCACATGTCGTATGTTCTTTTGCTTTGAAGAAATATAAAACTTGATTGAACATTTATTCTTATTTACTAGAGTAAAATACATAAAAATGGAGCCAGCCTAAATGAGATTGTAGCTCAGAGCATGATTGGGTCTCACGACAAAGTTGCAACGGCCTGTGAGTGCTATAACCATCTCAATAATTGCCTGATTATCTATGCTGTGAGAAGTTCTGCACAGTTATTTCTGAGAGTGAATGTAATTTAACATTTATGATTTACTATTCACGGCAATAGTCAATATTCCCTCCTACCGTGCCAGAATCCTAATTAAGCAAGTCTTGGTCTCAGTTAAGTGCCCACTGCTGGGTAATTCCTGGTCCCTCACAGCCTGACTCAATGAGCTAAATCATCACATCTGAAATTAGCAATTCCAAAACAGAATGATCAGTAAAGGAATGCCATTCATGGCTCCAGTGCCCTTCTCCATCGTAGAATTTCCAGATAACTGTGTCCTGGCCAGGATGAGCACAGACGTGGTAGGGAATAGGTGAGGATGAAAGCCATTTACCCCGTCTTTGTCCTACAATGAGTACGCAGGTCTCACCTCACTGTTAGAAAGGCCAGTCAGAATGCTACCCAGGATGCTCTGTTTTGTTGACCCTGAATAGAGTTGTGGTTAAGGTGACAGCCATGGACAGCCATTAGGATACTCATAAGGGAGAAGGCAGGTCTCCATGTCACTAGTAAATGCTCAATAAGCATGTACTGTAATGCTCACTCTTTCCAGAAATCCCCAAACGTACACACCCAGAGCCGTTGTGTCCTGGTCTTGGTGTCCACCAACCCCTCTACTCTGACCTTGGAGAACCCCTGATACCCATGGTGTTCAGAGAGGTCCTCAACCCCTGGACTTGCTGTCTCTGTGACCTTCCTGGATGCTGTTCTGGACAAGAGAGGGCTCTTCAGTCATCCTCAGGGAAGCATAAGGCCAGCTGCAATCTAGGGGCTAAGAGGACCGTTAGATCCCGAGAACCATGCAACTGTTCCCTGATGCCACTGGCCAGGAGGCCGGGCAGGAGCCTGACCCGGGCCTGCTGAACTGCAACCATGACTCTGGTAGATGTCAGCTGAGCTCTATTAATGAGGCCCCAGGGAGCCCAGGAAGTTCCTAAAGACCCCAGAGGAACAGGAAGCACCTTTCCAGAGCCCAAACCCCATCGCACCTCCTGTGGGAAGATCAAATGTGGCTAAGGCTGACCTGTGAACATGAATTCTCTCTAGAAGAAATCCCCAGCGCAGCCACAGAGGGCTGTGTCTCTCAGCTGAAGTGGAACATGAGTAGGCTGAGTATGTCCCACGAGTCAGTGACTCAGTGACGTCAGTGTTAGGTGACACCCAGGAGGATGTAGTGTCATTGCAAAGCCTCTCCTCGTGAGAGGTGGAGAAGGGGAAGTTCGCAGAGTCCTCCCTCTGCTATTTCACAGGGAAAAGTAGAACAATGTACCTGCAGCTCTTAGTGTCAGAAATAAGGAAGTTTCTTTTTTTCATTCTCTCTCTCTCTCTGTACTGAAAATTGATCCCAGGGGTATTCTTTGCCTGCTCTTTTCATTTTTTATTTTAAAAGAGAGTCTCACCAAGTTGCTGGGGCCTCACTAAGCTGCTGAGGCCAGCCGGCCTCAAACCTGTGATACTCCTGTCTCAGCCTCTAAAGTACTGGGATTATAGATATACACCACCACGCCCAACATGAAGTAGGGCAAGTTTCAGTTTAGACTGCTTGGGGGAAAGGTGTATAATCTCTAGTACTGTAGGGATAAAGTTCTGCTAAATTTCCATTATTAAACTGAAAAATACTTCACAAAGAATACTGAATGTTAATTTCTGATGCCAAATTTGAGAGTAACACAGGTATTTACCTGACATGTCCACAGACATAAGGCCATAAAAGGGATTTCTTGGGATTAGAGATTCTGCCCCAGTGGCAGTACTAGAAATAATATATAACCACCACCCCATCCCACCCATTCCCAAGCAAGCAAAGAAACAAAAATTAGTGTTTTTTTTTTTTAGTACTAAAGATGGAAATTGAGGTCATTATACCTCCAAACTACACCCCCAGGCCTTTTTTGTAAATTTTTGTTTTGAAAGAAAATCTCACTAAATTGCTGAGGTCTCGCTAAGTTGATAAAACTGGCCTCAAACCTTCAATCCTCCTGTCTTCAGCCTCCCTACTACTGGGATTGCAGCCATGTGCCACTGTTCCAGGCTACAAAGCAAAAATTGTTCTTGTAGTTACAGTTTTTAAGGCCCAACATAGGCCATTCAGTAAAAGGGGGAAAAGGGAAACATAGATAATAGACGTTTGAATAGAATCTGTCTTAGACTTTTACAAAAGTTGAAATGAAGGCATCAACCAGAAGACATGTCTTTTCTAATAACAGTTTGGAATGAGAAGCCCTTTGGCGTGAGAACAAGATCATTCTGGGCTAGCAGCAGAGTCTGGACTCTGAAGCTGAATATCCTGTACCTCTGTTCTGCTCCAACATTTAGCCAGTTAGGCAGCCTCTTCCTTGCCTCAGTGTCCTCAAGAGTAAGGTGGAGTTTGCACCAGTGGTGTGAGGCCATTTCATCCAGAATGGCTGCCTGGGATGCTGAGAACAGCACCTGCCCAGAGCGAGCTCGGCATGGCTCTGTGCCCCATCATCACCATGAGTTGGAAGCATCATGCTGGATGCACTCCTGTCAAGACCAAGGAAATGAGGACAACCTGGAGGTTGATGTCAAAATCTTAAAGTGCTGGGCATGGTGACACACACTTGTAACCCCAGTACTCGGAAGGGTAAGGCAGGAGGAGATCAGGTTTCTGGTCAGCCTCAGTAACTTAGTGAGGCTCTGAGCAACTTAGTAAGACACTGTTTCCAAATTAAAAAGAAGTTTCTTGGAGAGAGGAGGATTGTCTGTGCCCTTAGCTCCACATATAAATGTGAGTTGTTGTTGTTTTTTCTCTGTATAACTCATGTTTGCACTTTTAAAACTTTTGGGATCCACCTTGGAATAACAGTCACTTTATACTACAAAACAGTGGTTTTATATGATAGAAGTATGATATTCTGAGGACTACTGACGTCAATCATGAGAAACAATAATTCTAGTGGGCCAAAGCAAGAGATTATATTCAAATAAATAGGTGTCCATGCCCATTCATGAGTGTATAAAACACTAAAATGTAGTTAAATATGTGCTTCCCTTTTTAATACCTAATTGGAGACGCCGCTCTGATGGAATGCATGCCATCTTCATTAGGTTACGACAGGGGGATGGCAGGTTCTGGGCTAGCCTGGGCAACATGGAGAGACCTTTCGTGAAATTAAAAAATAAAAAAGACTGAGAGTGCAGTTCAGTGGTAGAGCACACCACTGCATTCAATCCCCAGGATGAAAGAAACACATCAAAACAAAAATTAAGCTCTGTGGAGGAAGTAGAGGGAGAGGAGGAAAAGGAAGAGGAAGAGAAAAGAAATATAATTTCAACCCTGTTTAGCCCTGAAGCCTTCATTCCAGTATCAAAACAAGGCTGGGGCTCTTCTCAGATGTGCTGCCCAGCTCCATGTGTTTTGTTTCTTACACTCACTCTCCTGGAGTTTTCTGGGAAGATTTCATTTACCTTAAAGATGCGTCTGAACAATATATCCGTGGGAAGTCTAGGCAGCCAAATCCTTTGAACAGTACCTGCCTCTCACTGTGTGGTCAGGGTTGCGAGCCTTGGGCATGGGCTCCTGGCCCTTCTCATTAGGATAAGAACTAGGAATGGGCAGGCTCTTCTGGATCAAAACCTAAGATTTGAGGCCTCCACACTACCCCCCCCACCCCAGTGCCTCTGTGCTTTCTGCAGGCTGCGAGTTAAAAGACTTATTGGCAGGAGGGATTGGGACACGTCTCTCCTGGTTTCTAGAAGAAGCATAAAAATGATCTATTACCTACTGTCTCAGGGATATGAGGGTACCAGCATGCTTGGCACAGTATGGAACCCGCGAGACACCTCATGGATTGTATCATGACAGAAAGGTAATTGGGCACCGGGAAGGATGTCAGCAAAGTGTCAATACAGTTTGACCACTGCCCCCAAATAATATTGATGACAGGAAGGAGAGGAAGATTAATCAGGTGTGAGCCTGTCAAATGGTTAGAGAGTGCTGCGGGCTCCCGAAATAGATGCAGCCTGCTAGCAGGATGTTAAATAGACTTGAACAGAATAGATTATGTAGTCAAAGACGGAGATCTAAGAGGGCATTGTGCAAAAGCAGTGTATTCCTATCGGCGTTCTTTTCCTGTATGTGCGTTACAAAGAGCGATATCTGTTATATTTTCTGGAAAAGAAACACCACATTTTTCCCCAAATTCAATTATGCAGAAGTATCAAAATCCAAGGCATGCCACATGCCCGTGGATGTGGCTTGTTGGTTGGTTGGTTGGTTGACTGGCTGGCTGGCTGGTTGATTGGATGGTGGTTGGTTGGTTGGTTGGTTGGTTGGTTGGTTGGTTGAATAGCTGACTGGTCAGTTGGTTGAATGGCTGTCTGGTTTGGTTGGTTGGTTGGTTAGTTGATTGAATGACTGGCTAGCTGCCTGCCTGGATGGATGGATGGATGGATGGATGGATGGATGGATGGATGGTTGAATGGCTGGCTGGCTGGCTAGTGAGTTGGTTGTTTGGTTGAATGGCTGGATGGCTGGTTGAATGGCTGGTTGGTTAGTTGAATGGGTGGCTGGCTAGCTGTTTGATTGGCTGGTTTGCTGGTTGGTTGAATGGCTGGTTGGTTGGTTGGTTGGTTGGTTAGTTGGTTGGTTGGTTGGTTGAATCTCTGGCTGGCTGGCTGGCTAGCTAGATGGATGGATGGGTGATTGGTTGAATGGCTGGCTGCCTTGCTGGCTATTTAGTTGGTTGTTTGGTTGAATGGCTGGCTGGTTGAATGGCTGGTTGGTTGATTGAATGACTGGCTGGCTTGCTGATCAGTTGTATGGTTGATTGGCTGGCTGGCTGGTTGGATTGTTTGATGGCTGGCTAGCTGGCTGGCTGGCTAGCTAGTTGGAGGTCCTACTGGAAGCTGACACCTCTTACACCTGAAGCTCATCATCAGCCTCTTCCACCAAGCCAACCACATCCTCCAGTTGTCCCTGTTATGAATGGAGCTCTGACCCTTGCAGTTTTGCGAATATAAACCCAGTTGCCAATACTGTCAGGGCATGACCATGTACCCACTCAGAGTCTCTTTCCTGGCCTTTCACAGGCACCTGAAACTTTGTGACTGCAGTCTTTCTTTCCATTCTAATTCAAAGTAACAACCCTCCTGTGACCTTCCAGTATGATGTCCAGCCTCAAGACCGTAGTCCCCCAGGACTACGGTCTGTACCTGTGATTATCTGTGTCCTGCTTCACTTTGAAATCTCCAGGGCCCAGTGGTTTCTAGAGTAGTCAGGAATGAAAACCACTGATTTATGGAAAGGTTGAGATACTTATAAGTAGAAAAAACAATAAACAAATAAGAGTGCTGAAGCACAATGAAAAATGAAGGAATGGAAGCTATCTTATGTCCTAAGGGTGTGAATGCAGCAGTCAATCTTAAAGTAGACTTTTCTAGAGTTCCTCATTTTGTTCACTTCCCATTTATGGAAAAGAAGCCCATTTTTCCAGCCTTCTGATCTAGTATTCTTCAATCTTGACCTCACCCTCACAGTCCAATATGGCTTCCAGAGCTCCAGCCATCACATCCAGGTAGAATAGAGACAAGGGAGGAAATGAGGACAACCATGCCCTCTCTGTCTCCCTGACAGTGACTTTAAGCAACAATTCCATTCATATGTCACTGGCTGAAACTTTAGTTAAGTGACCCCTACTAGCAACGAAGGTGCTGGGTTATGTTGGCTTCTACTGGGCCTGATGGCACCTTACTTAAAAATTAATATTTCTATTACCAAAGATGAAGGGGGATGTGAGCATCCTATACCATCTTTTTCCCAAACAGTAACTCTTCCAAAGTCCTTCCTAAAGACCTGGTCACACACCTTCTGCAGTTTCTCTTACCTCCAGGACAAAGTCTGCCTTGCTCTGGTTGCTTTGTAGTGAATTCCAAGGTCCGTCCCTACCATCCAGCTCCGTGTTCCTTCTCTCTGCACCATTCTAAGGATACGTCCATATTTTCATCGCTGTCCGTTTTGCCTGCACCTAAAAATCCCTCCACATACTCACCTTTTGCATACCCCTCCCTCCTACAAGCCTGCATCAGTGCCACCCAGGAAGTCCCTCTGTCTATCCCATCCCGATGTCTAGAAGTCCAGGCACCAAAGTCTTGACACGTGAGGCTCAAAGCAAATTACATTCACTGCAGAATTATTTTCTATTTTACCCAGAACTATATGCATGGGTATGTGTCTTCTTTCTCAACTTGTAGTAATCAAGAGACCAAGCAGCAAGCCCGGGGAGCATCTGTAAGTCCTCCTCAGGGACTGTCGCTTAGTAGCTGCTTGACAACTGTTTGGCATTTGAATTAAATTTGTAGCACTTTTGCAATTCAGATTTCTATTCTTTTTTCCCTTAGTGTTTATAAACTTTATTTTTTTCTATAAATTATAGATTTGTATAAGGGCACACACTTACCTCCATGGTAGCCTCTGTAGGTATTTTTATTATACATAGTATCACAAATTTTTACCCAGCCTAGACAACTTAGCAAGACCCTGTCTCAAAATAAAAAATAAAAAGAGATGTAGCTTAGAGGTAGTATACCCCTGTGCTTCATCTTTATAAGGTTCACGGACAGCCTCAGCTACTCAGTGAGGCCCTTTGCAAGGCAGTGAGACCCTGTTTCAAAAAAATATAAGGACTAAAACATAGGGCTGTGGGTGTAACTCGGAGGTACAATGCCCCTGAGTTCTATCTCCAGTACTGCAAAGAAAAGAAAAAAAAAGGAAGTTGGATGGTTAGTTTATACTACATAGAAAAGTAATTTGACCAAGATTTTTTAATGCTATTAATAATTTGGCATGGTGTCACATGCTGATAATTTCAGTACATGGGAAGCTGAGACAGGAAGATCACAGCTTCAAGGACAGGCTCACCAACTAAGTGAGGCCCTCTGTGACTTTGCGAGACCCTGCTTCCAAGTAAATATAAAGTAGAGCTGAGGGTATAACTCAGAGTCAGAATTCTCTGGATTTCATCCTTAGTACCACAAAAATATAAATAAAGACATACATACATACTAGTAATATTTGTATACTGATATTTACATACATACATACTAGTAATATTTGTGTACTGATATGTACACCTCAACTGATATGTTTAGATACATGTGTCACATACACCCACACAGATGTATACTTACATATGCGTATATCTCATGTAGCTCCTATAGTAGTGTATGTACATATAGTAACTTTATAAGGTTTTTAGGAGGCTGTTATTGTCTTAGTCAAATTTACTGCCCAACCTTCAGGTGAAATGCATTTTCGTCTTTATAAAAGAAAACGACTACAAGGTGTTTGGCAAGTGTGTGGCAGCGTGTGTCTGTGCGGGTGAGTAGCAATGCCTCTGTCCTGGTGAGCGCCGGGACAGGCCAGCCTTTATTTTAGCTTAGCATTTTGACAGCACAGTGGTCCCCAGAGCCTCACCTCCTAATTCTCAGAGTCTGTGGACATGTCACCTTGCATGGCAGAAGAGACCTTGCCCACGTTATTGGGGGTCCGGATCTTGAGATGGAGGAGTGGCCCTATCGTCACGGTGGCCCATCTCATCACATGAGCACTTAAGAGTGGATTCTGCTGGAGTCGGAAAGAAAAGTCCCAGCAGAATCGCCAGAGAGAGCCCAGACTGGCTCTGAGGTTGGAGGAAGGGTCAAGCCAAGGAACAGAGGTGCCCTGTCGAAGCCGGAGGAGTGAGAGACCAGCTTTCCCCAGAGAGGCTGGAAGGAGCAGGGCCCTCCGCACCCCAGTCAGATCCAGGGTGGAATTCAAAAGCATGAAACTCTACAGTAATGCATGTGTGATCTTTCAGGCCACACAGTTTGTAGAAATTTACCATGGCAGCAATAGAAAAGCCATCGTTTCCTGTCTACTGTGGAAATGTCACTGAAAAGACTCCATAAAGCTTTATTGCTCTCTCATATCAGTATAGAGTGAGGTTGACCGATAGCATGAACTTGCAAAGTCCATCCTTAAAGGAGCTCCCAGCTCACGTCATGTTCCGTTCCCATCCACTGCCCGCTGATGGCAGGAGCTTTGAACCTGTGAAGAGGCCTGCAGGGACCCTGCGCTGCACCCACACCCAGTGCCGATGGGTGCTTGGCCCTCCCCGTGATCAGATCTCCTCCAAGTAACTGCTATGGAGCCATTGCGAGGGATTTTTAACACTCGGGAACATTTGTTTGTGCATCTATTCATTCAGCCTGTGCCAGTCCCTGCTATCGACTGAGCGCCATGGTAGGCCCTCTCCCTTAGTCCTCAGAAACACAGGAGCAGCAGGAGGTTTGAACACTCAAGCTCCTGCTGAAAGTCAGCCATGTGGACTTGTCCCCTCGATCCCAAAGGGTGTCACACACCCCCTCCAGCCCCTGTCTCTCTTTACTGTGATAGGCAGTCAGAGAAATAATTGATTTATGAAAGCTTATCCATTTTCTTTTTTAAAATATACTTTTATTGGTGCATTGCAAGTACACATCATAGTGGTGTTTAATGTGATACAAGCATGCATGCATATGATACCCGGTGTGGTTTTCTCCAGATCCCGCCCTGTTCCCTCTCTCCTCCCTGTACTCATTAGTGATCGGTAGTGATGCCTTCATGTACAGGCATAGCATTATTTGAACTGCTTCCTTTGTCAGTTCTCCTTCTTCCTCTTTCCATTCCCTCCCACAGTCCCCTTCCACTATTCTCCTGGTCTGTCTCCTCCTTCCTCTGAAGTCCTTTTTATTTCTCAGCTTCTCTTTGGCTTCCTCCAAAGAGAAACATATGACCTGTCACTTCCTGAGCCTCGCTGTCCCGCTTAGCAGAATATTCTCTAATTCCATCCATTTTCCTGCAAATGGCATCATGTTATTGTTCATGGTAGAGTAAAATTCCAGTGTCTTATAGCTCAATACCCTATTTCCTTTATCCATTCATCTGTTGATGGACACAGAGGTTGGTTCTTTAATCTGGCTGTTACAAGTTCTGCTGCTACAAACATGGGTATACATATATCTCTGTAACACTGATTTTAATTCTTTTGGAAAGATACCTAGAAGTAATGTATCTGGGTCTTGTTTTCCTAGCAACTAGTGAATTAGAAGAAGATGTCCTGGATATTACAGGGTTTCCAGTTCTAATAACCATGTTTCACTGCATGGACCAGAGCCCACATTCCACATCCTTCTTCATTTAGCCTCAGAGTTAAACTCTGCACAGTTCAGACGTGGATCCAGAAATTCCTCTTTTCTACTAGTAAAGAGTTTTCATAGCTAAGACAGTACCAGGAATATTATAAGCACTATTATTCTATTGTTTCTATTATGATGCTGGGCGTGTTTGGGCCAGTTCGCTGCTCTGCATGAAAACTATCTTATTTCCTAGGATCTGGATGCAGTAGTCAATCTTAAAGTAGACTTTTCTAGAGTTATTCATTTCTTTCATTCATTTAACCATTTCTGCCCTGAGTCCTCCTCATGCAAAAGGCCAATGATACTAAAAGATGCATACCACCTCTGCTACTAATGTCATGACCTTCATGAGTTACTTTTCTCACTTTGGTTGTCCAAACTTTAAAATGAGACTGATCATACTGCCCACCCATAGAATTTTGTGAAGATTTTTATTTTTATGCGATATATGTATGTATTATTTTGTTTGAATCTGTATATCGAGAGTTTGTAAGCCTACCAATGATGGAAGAGTGGGCCAGATAGAAAAGGAAGGACGCAAATCTAGTCAACAAACATATGCAGAGTGCTTATTGTGCACAAAAGCTGAATGTCATGGCAGGAGGGAAATGCAATGTTAAAAATTCTAAGTAACACTAAGACACGGAGTGGGATTTTTACAGTGCATATTTTACAAATGAAAGAGAACATGTAAACACTTATTGGAACCCCTATGAAAGTTGTTAAGAATGATTCTGTCAAGTTCCAATTAGCCACATACAAATTACCCCATTGTAGACTATCTGGAGTAAATGTCTCTAGTATAGAAAACATTACAATAATCACATTTAATCCTTGTTGCATTTGAAATATGCATGCCAATGCAAATTACAAATATTGGAAGGAAAATGAAGACAGAAGGCAAATGAATTAAGCAATTTGTTGAGGAGAAGAAAAACTATGCTATGAAACAGCCAATCTTCCTTGTTAAAAGCAGTCTCTCATTTCTAAATGAATGCCTTTGGTTTGGGTTCGCTGTGCCCAACCAAAAAGTGCACATACCCTAAAGCCTTACACTGGGAGAAATGTGGCATGCACCCTCCCATTGGTTAGCCCCACGGTGTTTGGTCTAGGCCATTTGATCCAGGCTGCAGAGTCTAATGGACACCGAAAATAACCACAGTAGCCAGGTGCGGTGACACACGCCCATAATCCCAGTGTTTGAGAAGCTGGGACAAGAGTATCAGGTTCTAGGCTAACCTCAGCAACTTTGAAAGATCCTGCTTCAAATATTTGCTTTTTTTTAAGGGGTTAGGGATATAGCTCGGAGGTAGAATGTCCCTGGGTTCAATCCTTAGTACTAAATAATAATGATACCCTCACTATTCCCTTGACTTCCTGTGCTTTCCAGTTCTAGGAGTGGTTCAGACCATGTTCATCTTTATTAACTCTCTAAAGATTCCATGCGGAATCAGAAAAATAAGCTAAGGAGACATGAGAGGTGCTGAAGAGCTATTCGTAGACAAAGAATACTGCTTTCTTCCATTCAAGGTGCTATAACCAAATACCACAGATTGGGGAAATTATAAAGAAAAAATATATGTATGTAATAAATTGTGTGTGTGTGTGTGTGTGTGTGTGTGTGTGTGTGTGTGTGTGTGTATAACTCAGAACTCCTAAGAGAGATCTAGGCAGTTTCTGGAAAATATAGGGAGAGTATATAAAAATATAAAAATTAATCATTCAGTGCCAAACTGTTGTGAAATTAAGATAGAGTTGTGTCAGTGTTGTGTTCCATGTGCCAGCATTGTTATTTGGGTGGGTCAAAAAATATTGGCCAGTTCTGTGTTTTCTCCAATAACACTTAATCACCTGCATTAAGTGTTCTCCTCTACAACCTTACAGCTGTTGAGTGATACTAACCAGATTCCCATAAACCTCCTACTTATTGTCATCTGGAAATTACTAAACTTCTTTCTCTGTAACCTGAGTTTTCCTGCACAGGAATATCTAGACTTTTCAGGTTGGATCTGAGGCTCGTCTTCTGCCCGCATCTTTTGGTACTCTTCTTGCCCAATGCATTCTTGTTTGTCATCATGAGGAATCTGTTTTCCATTTCAAGGAGCCTATCTTCCTGATTGTAAGTTGTGGCTTATGTCAAAGGGGTCCCCAGAAACCAAATATCCAGTGTGACAACAGAGCAGCCCTCCTTCACCAGAGTTAGAGCCACGCTTCCTGTCCCCGTGTGACACCAGGATGTCAACAGGCCCTCCGGGAACGCTGGAGATGCACTGTAGAATCTCACCATGGGTTTTCTGGATCCTGAATTTCCAGCATTCTTTTTAAACCATACGTCATATCATCCATTGGCAACCTTTTGGAAATAGGATAAATTCTAAGAAGTTAATTGTACTTCATACCACAAATAGGCCAACTTTTAATCGATTTCAATCTTTAGAGAAGTTATAGGTTCACAAAATTAAGTGAACCCCCCCACCACCAGATACAAGCGACCCTCTCTCAATATCAACCCCCTTCACCAGAGTATAGTTGTCATAAGAAAAATCTAAACTGGAACGTCATCGTCACCCGAAGTCCACAGTTTACTTAGGGCTTCATCTTGGTGCTGTATATTCTCTGGGCCTTGTTGAACACTCAGTGGCATGCATCCACTCTGGCAGCATCGTACAGGGCAGCTGCACGTCCCTACAAATGCTAATTGCTCCACCAGTTCATCCTTCTAGCCCCTGATACTTTTGCTGTCTCTGTAGGTTTGACTTTTTTAGAATGTCATATAGTTGGAGTCATAGAACACATATTCTTTTCAGATGGAGAAAATTTTATTTTGATGATTAAAAAAGACTAGTACATGGAAGAGTTTAGTAATAGTGGCATTGTAAAAAGAACAAATATGGTTAACTATCTTCCGGTTGGAATTTGTTTAAATCAGAGACAAATGTTTTTTGAGCTATCTTTAAACAAAATCTTAAGTGTACATTCAAAATGAAGATTGGGATGAGTATTTCAGAAGGAGGGCAGGCAGGGACCAGAGGCTCCACTGCCTCCACACTTCTCTCCACCCTTTAAGGACCTTAGACACTTCTGGGAAGCCTCTGATTCTTCAGCACAGAACTAATGCCACAGATTTTAGAGATTAGGACTTTAAAAATTTAGCAAATTTATAATTGGCTAAGATGAAAATCTCCTTTTATTCATAAAGAACTGTGCAGAACAGTCCATAAAATTGTCAGAGTTCATCTGATCTGTTTGTTTTATGCTTTTTAATCCCATGGCATATATTTCCTTGAGTTTGTTCAAGATGTGATATTTGTAGACCAAAGACATTTCCTATAGTCAAAACTCAAGGAAAATTAAAGTCAACATCTTTTTACATGTCTAACACATGAAATCACTACCAACTACATAAAATACCATCCTCTCCAAATTAAAATTAAAATTAAACTTTGATTGACTGGTATACAGATTATACTTCATGAGAAATATCCATAATTTTACACCAAAGTTTATGTTATGAACATTCAGGATAAATGTCAAAAAATGAGAAAGGCAGGAAAACTGAGGACACAGAAAATCTACATGAAGAAAAAGGAGTGTTTTTAAAGTACTTTACAAATAAAATTTATTTATTTTAATATACATAATTTTTATTTTTAGTTTTTATTTTTATTGGTGCATTTATAGTCATAAAGGGGTACAAGATAGTAGAGACATACATGCACACATTACTCCTTTAGTTATTACCCAGTTCCCACCTCACTCCCTCCCCCTCCCTCCTTCTCATGTTTGGCTTTGTGATTGACTTTGATATGTTTGTGAATGTACATCGTGTACATTAAGTAATTTCCCTCTTCCCCCTCCCATCTCCCTCATATAATAAAACAAGGGAGTTTTTGATTCTTAAGACCAGTGGACATGGTCTTAAAAGTAGTTTTGATGACATGAAGGTATCTGAAGACTATATTTTCTTTCTAATTTTAATTATTTATACTCTCATAATTATACAGAGTAAAATTGAATTACTAATAAATGCCAGAGGAACCAATTTAAATTGGCATTCATTTCCAAATTCAACTCCTACATAATCACTGCAGATTTTTCAAAGTTTAATATTTACTATAATAAGGCAACAAAACAACTATATATGTTAGAAAGGGTAAAAGAAACTTAAGATAAATGTCATATACTAATGTTATGTTTAACTTTATATTGATGAAGAAAATTTTTCTAAAGATTTCAACTTCTGGAGCATAACATTTTTAAGCAAAGAAAGTAGAAAAAACTTCTGTTCCCCAAACCATTATTGTCCTATTAGCCACACCTCTTCTTTACCATAGCCAGCTTCAGTAGATGACAACTGAAACCTGTATTATACTGAGAAAATTTTTTCTTTTTTCTTTACTTTTATTATCCACACATTGTAGTCATATGTCTTATTGGTATAAAAGACTTGTGGAGATATACATGCACACATCATCCAATTAGCCCTTACCCGATCCCCACCTCATTCCATCCCTAACCCTTTTTCCCATGTTTGGCTTAGTTATTGACTTTGAAATGTTTAAGTACATCATATGCTGTAGAGAGTTTCCCTCATCCCCATTCCCAGCCCCTCGTTTAGGTCGCCTTATTTGCTCCTCTACAGGATCTCCTGCTTCATCGAGAGTTGCTCCTAATACCCATTTCTCCCTAGCTTTTGCATATTAGGGAGAGCATCCAATTTCTTATTTTTTGTGACTGACTAATCTCACTTAGAATAATGTTCCCCAACTTCCATCCATTTCCCTGTAAATGATGTAATTGTGTTTTCTTTATGGCTGAGTAAAATTCCATTGTGTACATATCCCACAGTTTTGTAATTCATCTGTTGATGGACATCTTGGCTGCTTCCATAGTTTGGCTATGGTGAATTGTGCAGCTATGAACAGAGATACGCATGCATTAGTTTGGTAGTTTGGTTTCCTATCTTTTGGGTTGATACCCAGAAGTAGTATTGCTGGATCAAATGGTAAATTTGTTCCCATTCTTCTGAGCATTCGCCATACTGTATTCCAAAGTGATTACACTAATTGCAGCCCCACCAACAATATTTTAGAGTTCCTACTTCTCCACATTCTCGCCGGCATTTGTTGTTGTTTGTGTTTTGAATGATTGCCATTCTAGCTGGACTTAGGTGAAATCTCAGGGTAGTTTTGATTTGCGTCTCTCTGATTGCCAATGATGCTAAGCATTTTTTCATGTATGTTTGTCCATTTGAACTTCTTCTAATAATCTGGCTGGAATAATTGAAATAGTATAGACATTAGAACCTTACTAAAAGGCCAAAAAAATGTTTGACTGGAATAGGCCTTAGATAAATGGAATAAGTATCATGCTAATCATTGTGGAATTAAAAAAAAAAGCTTTGAGTTCCATAAGAATTGACAGAGACTAATTAAATGACCAATATCATTCTCTGAACTTTCTAATCCCAAGTCATTGCTTTGTACACATGCAATATCTTCCAAATATTATGGATTAAAATTGACTCTGTTCCACTTTAAGTTTTTAAGATAAATACTCAATGCCAAAAAGTTCTTTCTCAAGTTAAAAATAACTCCTAATACTATATGAGTGACTTTTTTCTCTGACATTTTGGAATACTGCTAATGTGATTGCTTTAGGAAATTACTTAGCAGGGAAGTAGTGTAGTGGCCAAGAACTTGACTGTGTTTTGGTTACTGGCACAACCTGCCAATTATAAGATTTCCAGTCTTGGGAAATAATATAACCTGTCAAAGTCTCAATTTCTGTCTTTATTGTTTTGTACTTTTATTGGTGCATTGTCATTTTATGCCATAACGAGGTATAGAGTGATAGCACATACATGTCCACAGCAATTGGTATGCTTCACTCCAGATCTACCTCTCACTCTCCTGTTTATAAACATTGGTATTGATAATTGTGTAATTGATAAATGCATATTGAGATGTGTATATATACATACATATATAAATAACTAATTTTATATAAATTTAATATATATTAAATAGTACTATATATAGTGCTATTTATTTTTTTTCTTTTAAATTTTTTTATTGGTGCATTATATTCATACAACATATTGGGGTAAAAACTTGTGTGTACAAACATGTACTCATCGCTGATTTAACCCCTACCCAATTCCCACCCCATTCCCTTCCCGTCCCTCCCTCCCTTGCTCGGCTTAGTGGTTGACTTCGATATGTTTAAGTACATTGTGTGTTTTAGAGATTTTCCTCTTCCCCCCTCCTTTCTCCTCCTTTAGATTGTCTTGTTTCGCTCCTCTATAGGATTTCCTCTTTGAAGAGTTCCTCCTATGACCCATTTCTCCCTAACTCTTACATATTAGGGAAAGCATCTATTTCTTATTTTTTGTGACTGACTAATCTCACTTAGCATAATGTCCTCCAGTTCCATCCATTTCCCTGAAAATGATGTAATTGAGTTTTGTTTTTGATGGCTGAGTAAAATTCCATTGTTTGGGTATATAGTGCTATTTAAACCATTATCTTCATTATGTCTCAATTTCATAGCATGACGAACGGCCAAGAGCAGGATGAGAATGAATAAGAAGGTTATGTTAGAGCCCCTACCCCATGTACAAAGCTATGCCATGTGTTAAGTGAAATAATGCATAAAAGACATCATATGAAGTGGCCAAGAGTGTTAAGTGTTGTCACTCTTTATTAGTGGTGCTATGGCTTGGATGTATATTCCCAGAATTTAGGTCTTAGAAACCAAATCCCTAAAGTTACCTATATGTTAATAGCCTGTAAAGATGATGCCCCTGGGCAGTGATTAGGATTAGAAGGGGTCTTCAGAGAGGGGCTCTATAATTTCAGCAGTGGCTTTATAGGAAATGGAAAAGAGACCAGACCATTACTCAAAAGTCAATGTAATAACAAGGAAGGAAGCAAACTGGGAAAAGTGGTACACAAGAACTATAAAATATCCAGAAAAAAATTGTAATAGTAAGTTCTTTCCATCAATGATTATTTATTTATTTATTGCAGTTCTGGGGACTGAACTTGGGGACAGTCTACCTCTGAGCTATATCCTCAGCCCTATTTTTATTATTATTTTCAAACAGGGTCTCACTAAGTTACAGGGGGCCTCAGTAGGGAGCCGAGGCAGGCCATAAACCTGTGATCCTCCTGTCTCAGCCTCCCAAGTACTGATATACAAGCATGCACCAACATTCCCGGCTTCAATAATTATTTTGAATGTAAATAGATTAAATTCCCCAGTCAATAAACAAAGACTGGCCAGATGGAATTTAAAAAATAAAAAGATTCATTTATAGACTATCTACCTGACACTCATGTTAGATACAAGGACACATATGGGTTAAAATCAATGGGATAAAAATGTCCTTTATGTAAATGGCAACCAAGTATATACCAAAATATAAATATTGTCATATACTGTCATCAGAGTCAAATAAAGCCATTCTATAATGATGATTAATTCAAGAATTATATACAAGTATAAACATGAAAAACTATGAAAAAATTCAAGAACTGTAAACAAGTATAAATAAATATGACCAAGATCAGTACATGTCAACTTGTAAAGCAAACATTTATGGAACTGAAGGAATAAATATAAACAGCTATACAATAATGGAGGGAACTTCCATACTCCACTTTCAATAGTACATAGAACATCAAGACAGTAAAATCAATAAACAGTGATTTGAACAACTATACACCAAATGGATCTAGTAGATATACACAGAATATTATTACTCCCAACAGCAACTGAATGCACATTATTCTGAAATGCACATAGAATATTCTACAGGATAGATCACGTGTTAGGTCACAAAACAAGTATTGTCAAATTTATGATTGAAATTATACCGAGTATCTCTTCTGAGAACAATAAAATAAAACTGAAAAGTAGTTACAGAAGGAAAACTGGAAAATTCACAAATATGTAAGAGATTCAATAGCACTCTCTTGAACAGCCAGTGAGTCAAAAGAGAAACCAAAGGGGAAATTCAAAAATATTGTGAGGCAAATGAAAACACAACACACCAAAACTAATGGGATGCAGTGAGAGCAGCACTTGGGGGGAAAGTCAGAATGATAAACAGATACATTAAAAAACGAGGGAAAATCTCACATCAACAGCTCAACAATACACCCCAAGAAACTAGAAAAAGAACCACAAACTAAGCCCAAAGTAAACAAACGGGCAAAAATAATAAAGATTAGAGCAAAACTGAACTAAAAGGAGAATAGAAAAACAATTTTAAAAAGTTGAAGAAAGCCGGGTGTGGTGGCGCAGGCTTGTAATCCCCGCGCTTGGGAGGCGGAGACAGGAGGATCGCGCAGGTTTGAAGCCAGCTCCGCTGGCTTAAAGAGACCCTGTTTCCAAATAAAAAGTATAAAATAGGGCAGGTAGTGTAGCCCTCAGGTAGAAGGGCTTCCAGGAACCCCAGTACCACCAAAAAGAAAAACAAAAACAAATGTTGAAGAAAGAATTGGTTTCCTGAGAAGACAAAAAATTTTATCTAGAAAAAAGAAAGAAACTCAAAATCAGAAGTCATGGGAGACCTTACAGCCGGCATAGTCTTTCCATCTGTTCATTCAATTTGTGCTGTTTTGCATAAAGGACTTGAGCATCTATGGATACAGGTACCTATAAGAGTCTTATAACCAATATTTCCTGGATACCAAGGGACAACTATATTTATCTGCAATACAGGCATACAGATTTGCAATTTATCCATTTTCCTTATAGTTTATTTGCTGAAGTTTTTTTCCTCCCCTTGGAATGCATTTAAATTTTCAAGATATATTTTTTGAATGATCCATTTAATGAAAAAAAAAATTTTTTTTGGTGGGACTGGGGTGGAACCCAGAGGCTTCCTACCTCCAGGCTACACTCCCAGCCCTATTTTATATTTTATTTGGAAACAGGATCTCACTAAGTTGCTGAGAGCCTCACTAAGTAGCTGAGGCTGGCTTCACACCTGTGTGATCCTCCTGTCTCAGCCTTCCAAGCACGGGGATTACAAGCGTGCACCACCACAGCCAGCCCACTTAATGTATTTTAAAGTTAATTTTGGTAAAACTTCCAGGTATGTCCATTCACCATACAGTTTAGAAATTATACTGATACATAATCTGATGCAAAGTCATTTTACTCATTTATCTTAATGGTATTTATTTACATCACCTCAAAATTGAATTTTATGCCACCTTTTGGTAAGTTGTGAGTTGATATACAACTGAAATTGTTTATGAGATTATGTTAAACCAAGATTGAATTTATTTTGAAGTATGATTTAAGATCACAGATTAAATTATACCCTCATATTTTGGATACTTTATAAACTATTCTAAATATTCAGTTTTTAAACGATCTTGCCCTTTTGTTCTGATCTTGCAATTTAGGATACAAAGGTGAGCTCTATTTTAGAATAATATCATCTTTAATTTTATATGACTAGAAAATATTACTTTTTTTCCAAAGCTGTTGAAAAACTACTTATTATATTACAGGCTCCTGGGTCAAGCTTTATATAGATTTTTGAATCATTATTTTAAAAAAAAGATTTAATTTTCCTTCTTTTCTGAGCTATTGGCTTAGTGATTGACTTTGATGTGTTTGTGAATGTAGACCATGTACATTAGGGAATTTCCTCTTGCCCTTCAGTTAGACCAGTTAGGTCACCTTATTTGCTCATGTATGGTGTCTTCTTCATCTAGAGTTCCTCCTATCACCCATTTTCTCCCTGGCTTCTGTATATTAGAGAGAGCATCCAATTTCTTATTTTTTGTGACTGACTAATCTCACTTAGCATACTGTTCTCCAGTTCCATCCATTTCCCTGTATGACATAATTTTGTTCTTCTTTAAGGCTGAGTAAAATTCCATTGTGTACATATCCCATAATTTTGTAATCTGTTCATCTGTTGATAGACATCTTGTCTGATTCCATAGTTTGGCAATGGTGAACTGTATAGTTGTGAACATAGATAGCATGTATTAGTTTGGTAATTTGGTTTCCATTTTGGGGGGTAGATATAGAGAAGTGGTATTGCTAAATCATATGGTAGGTTAATTTCCATTCTTCTGAGGATCCTCTATACTGTTTTCCAAAGTGGTTGCACTAACAATATATTAGTGCAAATCAAAACTACCCTGAGATTTCACCTAAATCCAACTAGAATGGCAACCATTCAAAACACAAGCAACAAGAAATGCTGGCGAGGATGTGGAGAAGTAGGAACTCTAAAACATTGTTGGAGGGATTGCAAATTAGTGTAACCACTTTGGAAAACAGTATGGAGAATCCTCAGAAGAATGGGAACAAATCTACCATTTGATCCAGCAATACCTCTTCTGAGTATAAACCCAAGAGAAAGTAAACCAAACTACCAAACTAATGCATGTGTATCTATGTCCATAGCTGCCCAATTCACCATAGCCAAACTATGGAACCAGCCAAGATGTCCATCAGCAGATGAATGAATTACAAAACTGTGGGATATGTACACAATGGAATTTTACCCAGCCATTAAAAAAAAAAAAACTCAATTCCATCATTTTCCGGGAAATGGATGGAACTGGAGGACATTATGCTAAGCGAGATTAGTCAGTCACAAAAAATAAGAAATCAGATGCTTTCCCTAATATGTGAAAGCTAAGGAGAAATGGGGGTCATAGGAAGAAGTCTAGATGAAAAAGGAAATCCTATAGAGGAGCAAACAAGATGACCTAAATGAAGGGATGGGAAGGGGGAAGAAGTAATTCTCTAAAACATACAATGTACTTAAACATATCAAAGTCAACCACTAAGCCAAGCATGGGAAGGAGGGATGGGGAGGGAATGGGGTGGGAATTGGGTAGGGGCTAAATGGGTGATGTGTCATGTATGTTCACACAATTACCCCAATATGATGTATGAATATAATGCACCAATAAAATTTTTTTAAAAAAAGCAAAAAACCCCCACAATATATTAGAGTTTCCAAATCCTCACCAGCATTGTTGTTTTTTGTGTTTTTAATTATTGCCATTTTAACTGAGTTAGGTGAAGCCTCAGGATAGTTTTGATTTGTATCTCTCTAATTGCTAATAATGTTGAGCATTTTTTCACACATTTATTGGCCATTTGAATTTCTTCTTTTGTGAAGTGTCTAATTCATTTGCTGATTTTTGAATAGGTTGCTTGTTTTCTTAGTGCTGCGTTTCTTGTGTTCTCTATATATTCTAGATATTAGTCCTCCATCAGAGGAGTAGGTGGCAAAAATTTTCTCTCATTCTCTTGGCTCTCTGTTGAGGTTCTTGATAGTTTCCTTTGCTGTACAGAAGCTCTTAAGTTTAATTCAACCCCATGTATTGATCTGCCTTTTAGTTTCATGTGCCTTTGGGGTCTTATTGAGAAAGTTTTTACCTGTGCCTATGTGTTGCAGTGTTGGACCTATGCCTTAATCAAGGAGCTACAGTAAGGTCTGGTCTAATTTCTGAATCTAATTTCCAAATCTAATCCATCTGGAATTGGCTCTTGTGCAGGTGAGAAAGTAGGGTTCATTTCCATTTTTCTGCATGAGGTTAACCAGTTTTTCCAACACCATTTCTTGAACAGGCTGTCTTTTTTCTAGTGTATGTTTTGGGCCCCTTTGTCAAAAATCATTTGGCTTAAATGTGAAGATTTATTCTGAGCTTCTATTCTACGCCATTGATCTGTTTCTGTTGTTGTGCCAGTGCAATGCTGTTTTTATTACCATGGTTTTGTAGTATAGTTTAAAGTCAGGTATCGTGATTTGTCCTGAATGGTTTTTGTCACTGAGAACTACTTTGGCTATTCTGAGTTTTTTGTTGTTCCAATCAATTTAAGGACTATTTTTTCTATGTCTTTGAGGCTTGACCTTGGTATTATAATGATATATCATTGAATCCATAGGTATCTATTGGATTTGTGGCCATTTTGATGACATTTATTCTATTTATCTATGATCATGGGAGATATTTCCATCTTCTAAGGTCTTCTTTGATTTCTTATTTCAATATTTTATAATTTTCTTTGTAGAGGTCTTTTACCTCCTTGGTTAAGTTTATTCCTAAGTATTTTATTGTTTGTGGTATATCCTGAGTGGAAGTATTTTCTGGATTTCTTTTTTAGTGGGTTTATGGTCGGATACAGAAAAGCTTTTGATATTTTAAGATTGATTTTTGTATCTAGACACTTTTTCTGAATTTGTTGATCAGTTCCATATGCCTTTTGGTTGAGGCTTTTGGGTCCTCTAAGTATAGTATTATGTCATCTGCAAATAGTGAAAGTTTTAATTCTTCTTTTCCTATTTGTACTCTTTTGATTTCCTTTTCTTACCTTATTGCTCTGGTAGTTTTTACCCATTTAATATGATGTTGGCTGTGGGCCTATTGTAGATTGCCTTTATGATGTTGAGGTATGTTCCTTCTTCTCTGATTTTCTTCAGTGCTTTTAGCATAGATGGTTGTTGGAATTTGTCAAATGCTTTTTCAGCATCTATTGAAATGATCATGTGATTTTTGTCTTTTGTTCTATTTATGTGATGAATTTTGTGGATTGATTTTCATGTGTTGAATCAGCCTTACATCCCTGGGATGAACCCTACTTGGTCATGCTGTATGATTTTCTTGATGTGGTTTTGAATGCTTGTTGCTAGTATTTTGTTTAAGAGTTTTGTATCCAAGTTCATCAATGATATAGGCCTGTAGTTTTCTTTCCTTGAGCTGTTTTTATTTGATTTTGGTATTAATGTGATGTGGCTTCATATAATGTATTTGGGAGTATCCCATTTCTTTCTATTTCATAAAATAGATTGAGGAGTATTGGGAGTAGATTTTCTATAAAAGTTTTCTAAAATTCACTTGGGAAACCATCTGCCCTGGGCTTTTCTTTGATGGTAGGATCTTTATTGCTGCTTTAATCTCTATGACTGATTTTTATTGGTTTAAATTTTCTATATCTTTTTTATTCAGTTTAGGAAGGTTGTCTTTCTCTACAAAGTTGTCCATTTTTTCATATTTTTTATTTTGTTGGAGCATAGTTTTTTCAAAGTAGTTTCTGATAATCCTCTGGATTTCTATACTTGTTGGTGGTAAATGCAAGAATAGAATAAAGCCACAGATCTGTCTAATAGAATAAGAGTATGAGTTCGGTAAGGTAGTATGTGGTAGAGATTAGAGATAGTGTATGTAGTAGTAGTATTCTGGCAACCAATGTAGAGTATTTAGTATACTGATATGAAGTGGATTTCATATAAGACAAAGAAGAGAAAAGAAGAGAGAATAAAAAGTGATGGAGAGAAGACAGTAGGTATGTGCAAGGGAAGAGGCTTGGGAAAGGGGTGGGGAAGAGAGCAAACAAGCATACACACACTCACAAAAACCAACAAAATAATGTGACCCTACAAATATATGAATACTAAGCAGACTGGGCCTCTGCAGTCTCTCTCTGTGCAGATGCTGAGTGCCACTGGCACCTTTCCTGCTGCAAGCCTGGTTCTCTAAGTTTCTCTCAGTATATACAGATGGCCAATATCAATGGGGCTGGATCTTGTGTTAACCATAGGTCTCCCTCCACACTTTCCACAGATGTGGAGCCTGAATCTCTCCCTGCCTTCATAGGTGGCTGGTATCTCTGGGACCAAACCCAGTGTATATATAAGAGTCTCTGTTCTCCACAGCTAGGGCTGGGTTGGTCTGACTTCTTCCCATTCACCACTATTGGATGGTCTGTGGTGATTTTGGAGATCTTCTTTAACACTAGTTGTATCTACTGTTCAACACAGGTCTCCCTCCATGCTTTCCACTAATGTGAGCCTTAGTTTCTCTGAGCCTCTGCTGCCTCCAACAGCAGACTCTACCCCCACCTTTACCGGGTTGAACCACAAAGTCTCAGACCTAGTGAATTTATCGCAGCTGTGTGAGTCCCTGCAGGCATCATGATGGGCATTCTCCTGCAGGGACAGGGCAGGGTAGGTGGGATCACTTACAGTGTTGTTCAGTGCTGCTCGGCCGCCACTGCTTCAAGTTGTAGCCAGTGTTTGTGTAGAAGGACCTAAGGGCTTACAATTCCTGTGAGCTGCAGCTGCTTACTTCATTTCAAGTCATTGGTTATTTTCCTGTGACTTTCTGGCAGTTGAGGCAAGATGGCGTCACTGTGGCACCAACAGCCACAGACACTGACGGTGGGGTGGGGTTCTTTTCCGCTCTCTGATTGGTCTTCTAGCTTTTTTCCTGCCGCTTTTTACTTATCCTGTTCTTTTTAAGGTTAGAGTGTTTTCTTTCTTTTGTCAGAACGCTGTTTTTATGGCAATAGAGACCAAGTGTCAGCAGAATTGATATGTGCTGCTTTCCATCTTCCTGGAAGTCTTCATTTTTTTTCTTGTAGGAGTGGTTGAGATTTCCCCTTTACATTTATAATTAGAGGCTAAATAACTTTCATTTACCATAGTTATTATCATAAAAAATTGAGTAAAGTTGTAATTTAAATCAAATATCTCTCTATATATTCAATCAAAAATCTTCTTTGGCTAAATATTTTGATAAATTTTTCTCTGATATAAGCATGCATGGATAATAAAACAAAATAAGGAAAGGAAAATATATATTGCATATATGTGCATGCAATCACAATGCTTTAGTTAAATGTGAATTGGGGCTCATCAATGTTTAACTTGCAATTATTTAGTGATCTTGGGAAAATTATGTTTGAAAGACCGAGAGTGGGACAAAACTTTACAGTTCTAACAAGCTCCCAGATAGAAAAAATATATTTGCCCTTTTCAGTTTTTTTATCTTCCTCCTCAGTAAGATATATTTACTTAGAAGTCATACATAGACCATGGAATGCTAAATGTTGGACTATTTTAAGATAGCAACATGAAATACACATTACATAAATGAATATTTTTAGTCCTTTAGCTTCATGAGACTCTTCTTTTAACTTGAATCTGCTTTCATGTAAAAAGCGCAACTCAAAGTGTGCTTGTTGAGAGAATAAGAAAATAAAACCCTCAAACAAATTAAATAACTAGACCTTTCCTGTGCTCTAAAATATCTATCATCTTTTCAATGCCCTAAAATTGCTAATTATAGATACCCCTGGGTTAGCACATTAGTTTTAAAAGCAACTCTTTTTTTAAGGGGAACAAAAACAATAAGAAGAAGATGTGATTTTTAGATCACTGATCTGGGCGCACATGTCCAGTTTTTTTTTTTTTTTCTGTGTTGTACATACTGTTAATGATATTTGTATCCTTACCTACTATGGATCTTGGACCTTCACCTGTTCTCAAGGACAAGTGAATATTAGTAGAGAAGACTGGTCACTTAAATATAGCTTAATATAAGGACAACAGAGACTGATCGTAAAGAAGGGGAAGACTTTGGAAAGGGGAAATTTTTGTATTCAGCCACCTGTAATAGGATGCAAAGAAGAAACAATTCAACATGGAGTGATAAAGGATGCTGCTGGGGGATTCTCCCAGAGTCAGTTTTGCTTCATTCAACTATGAAATGACTACAAGTATTCATTTATCTCTCTCATTCTTCATTTGGAAGATATGATAAATATGTATTGTTCCTTTTTCTCTTCTTTCTTTTTGAAACAACACACACATATAAAAGCAATGCTGCATCCCCACTCACCTTGATAACCGGCATGGATCGATTCAGTTGAGCATGCCAGACCCGCCACACTCGTAATCCCAGTGCTTGGGAGGGTGAGGCAGGAGAATCGCAGGTTTGCAGCCAGCCTCAGACACATGTGAGGCCCTCCACTAATTAGTGAGACCTTGTTTCAAAATGAAGAATTAAAATATGGCTGATGGTGTAGCTTGTTGGTAGAATGCCTCTGGGTTCAATCCCCAGTACCACAAGAATAACAAACAAACAAACAAACAAACATCACGTTTCTTTCAAAAAGTAGGTCTTATGTGACCCTACCCCAACTTCAAGTCTGTTCACCTTTCACCAAACACCAATTGCCTAAAGCAAGTATATTTCTGTTATTTTTCCCATTAAAAAAGAACACAAGAATATCAACTACCTCATATAGGATCGTGACTCATCTCACACCCTGCCCAATTGGAAGCTTAAAGCAACTCATCATAAGTCCTTCTGGAGCCAAGATAAATATCTAAGTATCTGAATTTTTTGTTGTTGTTGTTAGTACTGGGGTTCCTGGAAACCCTTCTAACTCTGGGCTACACTCCCAGACCTATTTTTTATATTTTTATTAGGAAACAGGGTCTCCTAAACCAATGCGGCTGGCTTCAAACCTGCGCGATCCTCCTGTCTCCGCCTCCCAAGCGCGGGGGTTACAAGCGTGTGCCACCACGCCCGGCTAAGTATCTGGATTTTGATTCATAACCTTAATTATACTTTTCAGTATTAGATTGCAGTGCTTCACATTCCCATTCTCCCTAGCTCAAGGGCTCATTTATTTTTAATGTCTGTTAAATATGTGTACAAAATTTCACTCCACATCACACACAACATACAGTTTTGGCAATCAATAAAAGATATTAGCATAAAACAATTTTATAATTAAATATATATCAGGAACCAGAAAAGGAGCAAGAGAGAAGCTGATGATATTTTACCCACATGTAATTAAAAAATCTATATGCCAGAAAAAAAAATCAGGAAACTCATATAATTCTCTGAGTGACTGTCTGTGCAGAAGTTCATGGTCACATGCCTGTGGTTCAAGTATGTAAACTCAGAACATAAAAAGGAGGCATTTAAATGTATTATGCTTAGTAATGAAAGGGGCCAAATGTGATTATTTTTGACTAAAATTAAAGGTAAGCATACACTTCCAAACACATATACCCTCATCAATTTTGAAGAAAAATAAATAAATGCTTTATTCAAAGGGCTTCTTTTTTTCAGTTGAGTTTCAGAGTTATTTAGTTTAACCTGAGATGCTTTTAGTGTCCTTCAAAGCTATAAATTTTCCATGTAATTGATTCAAAACAAAGATCAGAGCCTTAAAAATGACTTTAGAAGCAACTCACATCCAAATTTACCAATAATATATAGACAGTGGTTCAAACTTTATTGCCTCAGGTAAGGGAAAACTTAAGGCATAGAAAAGCTCACAGAACAATATAATCTTCAAAACTAGCTTCACTGAGCATGAGTGTCTAAGCATAAAAGAAACTATTTTAGAAAACTCTATCATACAAATAAATTGCCTTAGTGTTTTTTCTGTTTATTTAGTTTTTTGTGTGTGGTGGGGAGGAGTTGGTACTTGGGATGGAAACCAAGGGCATTCTACCTCTGAACTACACCCCCAGCCCTCTATTTTTTATTCTTTTATTTTGAAACGCTCTCACTGAGTTGCAAAGGGCCTCATTAAACAGCTGAGGCTGTCCTTGAACTACAATCCTCTTGTCTCAGCCTCCCAAATGCTGGGATTACAAGCGTGCACCACCACACCTGGCTTGTCATAGTGTTTTAACTGTAAGTCCTCAAAATAGTTTCAATTGCAATATCTGAAACAATCAGCATAAGAAGATAAATTTATATAAGTCGTTTTTCAATTTTGTTGTCAGAGTAATGTTATAATCGCTGGGGTTGGTTTTAAGATACTATTCGCTGTAAATTCCCCAATAGTAATCTGGCTAGAAACTCCAGATGTACCTCCCAGTGTGTCCTGATATCCACTCACAGCCTGGCGCTGAGCATGTGCTAAAATGTGAGGGATCGGGGCAGATGTTTATCTCGAGGGAACACTAACTATGCCAGGGAGAAGAAAATTTGAAGAATACTTTTTGATGTGGTATCTCATGAGTGGAAGAGACAGACCCTGGAAGTCATTAGAGATTTATGACTTATTTATAAGCTAGGGTCACATGTATAGGATTTTCAAGGCAAACAAAATGGAGATGGCATGAGGATAGTTCATGTTACCGGAGGCCAAACATTATAGACTCTGCCCCACACTAGGATTCTCAGTTGCTCCTCTGGAAATGATTAGTCTTCTTTCTTTCTTGCCAGCCCTAAAATTTTATTGATAACACACACACACACACACACACACACACACACACACACACTCAACAACCCTCGGAAAAAGTTGTCATGTCCAAGAATCCGTCTCTCCCTAGAGAGCTTAGCAGACAGCAAACAGCTCTGCGTCTTTATAAACAAATCATTCTGTGGATGACAGGAGAAACACAAACATGTCAGTTCTCTACCAGAGTTCTTCCTCGCTCAATTGCCAGGTTTGCTTCTATTTGGATTACAGAATTAAAATGTAATTAGCATGTTTTTAATGAGTCCAAATGTGACACATTAGGATTCAGTAATTACTACAAAATGATGAGCTGTGATTGAATGTCCCCATAAACAAGGGACATTTAAAGGCAGCACCATTTATTGCTCAGTTGTTGCTGCTTTTGAAACCATCACCCTCCCCTGAAGAGTGGTTTCAGGATTGAAGTCATTATGCTGGATTATTGCACCCATGTTTACAAACAGAGCCAGCTAGCCTGGCACACTTAAAGAGTGCAAGTTCTTTAATCATGTAAAGAACCTAGCAATTGACTTCCTTCCTTCTTTTTTCTTTCTTTCCTTCTTTCTTATTCTTTTCTTATTTCCCTCTATTTTGTCACAGTTGGCTTGATATTGGCATTACAAGTTAATTTATCTGCTATTAAGATAATTGGGTTCAAATGGCATTACTTTCCTCTTCAGTCTGACTCAGGACCTTGCTGCTGTTTCTGGGGTGCTGTACATCATCAGGGTCCAGTAGAGCTTGGGGCTGGTCTAGAAGAGTGGTTCAGAGGTTAAATTCCAACATAAAGATAGCAGAGCCGAACGCAGCAATGCCCCTGCAGAAGTCTGACCTCTTAGCCCACCCATTCCTGGGCTAATTGAGCCATCCGCATGCCAGTAGGTACACATATCCAACACGGATGGATTTCCCAGTAACACTGAAATCGGAAAGAGCGTTGAAGTGGTCAAGTTCCCTATAGAATCAATTTTTTCCATTATATAGCAAATGAAAAACAAGCACAAAGATGGGCAAATTATTTCTTTTAATTCTTAAGGCAGGTTTCCTGAAAGGAGGAGTTGTAAAATATGTAACTCAAGCTTAATTTGATATCCATTCACATGGATTATCATACTTTATAGAGAACCTATCTGCGAAATTCTAGCCAGAGAGTCTGGAAGCCGGTGTGGATTCCCAATGCCTCGTGCAAAAAGTTAATAGCAATGCTAAAGGTGCTGGAGGCTTCATATCTTCTTAAGGCCACAGGTAGCTTCCTATAGCTTAGATCCAGTAATCCTCATCAACTATGTCCAGGGAAAATATATCCCCCAGCCTTCAAGAATATGACAACTACTATCCAGTCTTCTTTAAGTCTTTTCCAGGCTAAACATCCCACTTCCAATATAGTGCTCTTGGAATTTCACCTTCTACCAAATCTCATCACATTCATCACTGTTCTCTGAATAGAACCATAAAGAAATATGGACTTTCCAATATGTTCTGAATACATAATAGTGAAATCAGTAGTGCCGTACACGTTTCACATTTCTGGGTAACCAGATCCTTCCGTACCTGCCAGGAGTAGATTAACCTTTTTTACAACTTTATTTTGCTGCTGGCATATAGTATTTTTGTATTAAGTTTTATAGTCATTTTTAGATAAAATGATATCTAGTCATTTATCTTTATTGAGTACTTTGAATTTATTTATTTATTTATTTATTTATTTATTTATTTATTTATTTTGGTGGTACTGGGGTTCTTGGAAACCCTTCAACCTCCAGGCTACACTCCCAGACCAATTTTTATACTTTTTTTAAAATTTGGAAACAGGGTCTCATAAGCCAGCACAGCTGGCTTCGAACCTGCATAATCCTCCTGTCTCCGCCTCCCAAGTGCGGGGATTACAAGCATGTGCTACCACGCCTGGCAAGTACTTTGAATTTAAACCAGCAATTTTTCCCTTTAACAACATTGGGTTATATAGTGTTGTTTTATTATTCCATTCTTTTTGGAGCATATTAATCTTTCTCTGAAAGCTCTATTAAAACCTCAATATTGGGCTCATTTGAAAAGTCCAGGAATCTGCTTTCTATTCCAAACAATTGCAGATAATCCTGAGCAGAAAAAGACCAAGAACAGACATATGGCACACACGCAAATAGGAAAATAGGAGCCTGTCCAGCATTTTAGTAAGTAGACGTTGCACTAGCTACCAGCTCCTACCTCCACCATTTAGCCATGTCCCAACAAGGATGTGGAAAGTATCTCAAACAGATGCTTTTCTGGAATGAAGAACTATTCACTGAGGAAACTTTCTCATCGATCAATCTCCATGCAGAGTAATGTCTCAAATTTCTGCCTTTCATCTCTAATTACTAATGAGTCCTCCTTTTAATGGAAGATCTAGCATACTGGTTTTGTATTTTTATACTCTTTCAGCTATTTGGAAAATCACAAAAACATACCAACTTTGAAGTCATATAAAATTCTTAAATGTTGCTCATGTACAAGCCACATACAATCTCCAGTAAATGGCAGGATTCGGAAGCAACATGAGTTGAGTCCTGGGATTTGACTTTCTAAGATATTCCAGATACCTCCTGTCAATATCACTATGAACCACATTATAATGTGAGACAGTAAGACCAAAAAGGTATTGAAAAAGATACATAAAATAGAGATATAATTATTAGAAACAATCGAAAGAGGAAGAAAATGACAGCACATAAAAGAGGCCACATTTCCTCTTTCCAACAAGACCATCTGCCTATGGGCAATTTTTTTTAAGATCTTAATTGAAATAAAAATAATGTTAAGAGACATATGCCCATGTTTACAAGCTGAGGGGAATTGACAAGTGTCTGTGTTTTGCCAGTTCCTTTACAGTCAACTGTTAGACATAATGGGGAAAATTAAAATCAGTAATTACCAGTCTGGTCTGCCATTGTTTGAAATGTGCTTTGAATTTTTTAAGCATCCATTCCAAATAATTATTTGTGATAGGCCAGGATGCTTAAAGGATGCAACGATGGATACTCAGCTATTTTGCAAGTAAAATACTTGTGTGTTAACAGATTCTTTTTCCTCCGCTTTTGCTCCGATATTGGCCACATTATGTTTATAGCTCATTTTGTAGATAATCCTTCAAGCTACACTTTTTTTTAGGCACAGTCATTATAAAAGTCTTCTTCCATTTGGCCTTAGTGCTGCTTGGAACTGAAAATTGTTATTTGCTGCCTGCCAATTACAGAATAATTTAAGGTTTGATGCTCCTAGGCACAGTTTTTAAAGCACACAGAAATAAAATATGTTAAGGTGGAATGCGTAATATTTTCTTTGCCTTGCACAGCTTCAATGGATTGTGTGGAATTACATCAAAATTGCTAAACAAATAAATGGGAAAATTCTTTTCTCTTAGAAAGTATTTTGTAATGATTTTATTATTGTGTCGTTGACTAGAACTATAGCAAATATTTTTCCAAAACATTCATATTATTTGTGACTGAATGATTTGGATCTATGAGCATATTCGATGAGTGTAAATTTTAAAATTTTAGCATGAAAATTTAAATTTCTAGAAAGTCCAGCAAGATATAATTTTTTAAGAAAAAACTCAACTTGTAATAATTAAGAAGGAAGAAAAGAAGAAGGTTGATTAAGTTTCCTGGGTCTTTTCAACTCTAAAATATAATAAATTTTCTTCTTTGTGCATGTCTATCTGAATTATCCATCATTTATATTGCAAAGTAGGAAAGCTATAAAGCAAAGTAAATTTGTGTTTTAAAGGACTTGAATGTTCTTTTGAAGATACAGAAAGCTTTTTGTTTGGGTCAGGAGAAGGAAATGTGCTGATCACCAAGAGAATAACGAAAAGAGAAAACAATTATTTGTGTAACCCTGCCGTCATCTCTGCAACATCTAGAAGGGTGGTCAGGCACAGTCTATTACCAGCAAAAGCAAACAAACAAAAGTCTTTTTCATAGCCAGTCACAAACAGTCAGGTTCCAAAAGATGCTTAAAAAAAACTTCTTTTCTTTATTCTTTTCTCCTGCATGCTTTGAATGTATTCCCAGAAATCCTTCCCATTCTTCATCTTTTTCTAGCTCACCTCCAAAACATGCTACACAAATGCACAGCTGTTGAGGTCTGCAAATCTCATTCTTTTTTTTTGAGTATTTAAAGAAGTTTATTAAAAAGATAGAAATACAGAAAATAGAAATACAGAAAATAGTTACAGCCCCATGTCAAAATGGCATGAGGGGGGAGGGGGGCCAGGGCCAACTCACCACTCCCCTGCAAATCTCATTCTTGACTCTCCGTTTCTTCAGAATAGAGAACCAAGAGGAGAAACAAATCGAGCTCCCACTATAACACTCTGTGAAAAGAGCTGGGCTTAGGAAAGACAGACCAACCTACTGTTTAACATGGTGCCTCCCACTGACGTTTTTGTTTACTTAAGTCATGTACAAAAATAAAAATGTGTAAATGAAAACTCAAAAGATATTGCGTGACTTAAAGGACATTGCACACCAAAAATAAGGAAGAAGTACCAAGACATCCCCCCAAGTAAAGCAGGTAGCTTGGGTAATGTGGAAGAAAATCTACCAGAGTACATTGCTATCAGCCATGACAGGAAGTTCTCTATAGGGCTTTAGTGGGAAAGGGTTCATAGTTCAGCTAGTTTCAAGAATAGTTGATTAATAATGGTTCTCTAAAGAGAGAGGAATTATTCAGTCGATTAACTCCTATGTGCATAAACAATTTGAATTTTCTGGAGAAAAAAAAGAAGCAAAAGTCATGTGTAAGAGTGTATGGGGAGGAAAGTCTGAGGGACTAGGACATACCATAGCCACAGTGGAATGTTCTAGGTTCTTCTAGAACTCTCACATTTACTAAGAAGTGGATTCCTCACAGGATCCAAAAGTTTGTCTGACTTACAATAAGAGTTCAAAAAGTCTAGGTTGAATATATCTTTCTTTAAAAAATCTTATTTATTTTTCAAAGAAACTTGGATTTAATTTTTATAATGCCTAGCAGTGGTTAAGTTATAAAGAACAAACATCTTAATGACCAGTGACCAAGTTATATTCCATTTTTATATAGAATTTTTTCTTAGTCTCACAACCTAGAAGACAGGGAGAATAAACAGCCTACCTCATGAATGAACTCTTCTTCTCAAAGCCATGTTTATGCAGATGTGATCATGGCTTTTTCAAAGTACTTTATAAATTTGTACATTTTCCTTCATTCTAATTACCTTCAGGCATGAATTGAGAATTTCATTCTAGCTCTTCCAAAAAAAGCCACATTTTGCAAAATAAAATGGCATAGCCATGTATATTATAGATATATACAGAGATATCCAGTGTCACTATGCCTATAATGTCACTATGCTTATCATGTATATATGTGTGTGTAAATATGTATATAGTTGTATTGTAGAAACAAACAAAATCCTGTCTTTGAATGTGTGGATTATATGAGAGAGAAATCCTGTGTGGCTCAAGATAGCCTAATGAACTATAACTCAGATACACAGATGGAAGTGAATGTAAGTCTAGACTGGTTAATTGTTTTCCCAAAATAAGGGAATTCATAAGAAACTTGGCTCTGAGCAGGAAATAGCATCAGTGGCCTCAGCAACATCCCAAGGCATCTTGAGGTCTAAAGGATCCAGTCAGAAAAATCAGTGGAGCCTCCCTGAATGTTGGTTCTGGGCCAAGTCAGAAACCTCAAGGAGAGCCGGGCGTGGTGGCGCATGCTTGTCATCCCCGCGCTTGGGAGGCGGAGACAGGAGGATCGCGCAGGTTCGAAGCCAGCCGTGCTGGCGTAAGAGACCCTGTTTCAAAAATATAAAATAGGTCTGGGAGTGTAGCCCGGAGGAAGAAGGGCTTCCAGGAACCCCAGTACCACCAAAAAAAAAAAAAAGAAAGAAACCTCAAGGAGGATTTCAGGCACTTCCAGGTCTGAGGGTTAAGCTGTGGTCTAGATAGAACCTATAGTGTCTGGTCACTGTAATGGGAAGTAAGAAAAACTGTGATTTGGGTTGGAAATAATTAAGAAAGAGGGGTCACTTGCTTTGAGCAACTAGCTGACTTTCAGAATCCTAAGTCCAGTGACATCTTCCCCTCAGGTATCAATTCCTGCCTGTCAGGGGCTTGAGTAGAGAGATATTCAGTTGTCTTGCGTTAGTTCTGTGGACACCTCTGCTGAACCCTAAGTGGTATTTCACAAGCCAGAGCCCAGAATGGCGTAGAAGCTCTTGAGCACCAGGTGCAGTAAGGAAGGCATGGACAACTGTGTAAGCTGAGAACAGTTTTTTCCTGTATTGTGTCATGACTGATGCAGTCCACACAGTTGACTAGCATATCAAGTAAGTATGATAATTATACTTAGTCCAGTGAGAACTGGCATTTACATCAGAGTTTGAACTTTACAATTACAATTTTTTTTAAAAAATGCCTGTACAGTGAACTTTATTGTTCTTATCACACATGAAGTACGTTCATATTTATATTGCTAAGAGACCTCTTTTAAATCTTGTTGACATTCAGCTGATCTTCAATGAGCTTTAATGTTATAATACCCTTGAGCAAAGTCAGTTCCCCAAAGGAAAACAGGCAACCGCAAGAGTCCCCCATGAGAACTGCACAAATACACGAACCCTTGCCCCAGCCCACAGCATTGAGCAAGTCCACCTGCCCAGGTCGTGAGAGCGTGGTAGCATCCAACAACCCAGGACATGCCATCTTGGCATAAAAATTATGTTGAGTTAAAGGTACTTGCAGAATAGTAGGCTCAAGGGCATCCTGACCTTCCTTTTCCCTTCTAAACATTAGAGCTAAAACCACATGAGAACATTGTCAGACACATCCTTATCACTAGAGATGGGGATCAGGGCTGAGATAATTCTGTACAAAAAGACCTTGTTAAAAGGACCCTCTTCTGTGTATTCCTCTACAATTAACTGGTCTTGCCCAAGGCCCTTTTTCATTTATATATTTTCACCAGTAACTACTCTTTGTCCAACTTTGGGTGTGAGCATCTGGCTCCCATGCTTTTTTGGGTCTTCCTTTTCCTGTGGAAACTTTACATACATGTGTAGATCTGTATGCCTTCCCCTTGCTGGCCTGTTCCATCTCAGTTCAATTTTCAGGTATAGCCAGCTACACTAAGAAATAAAAATAAAGACCCTGAAAAAATGAACCACTGGACCTGGGAAATAAAGAAAGGGAAGAGAAGCATTTACACAAGTCCCTAAGAATGTGAGGACATATAATGAAAATAGTACGAAAAATTCAAAAAGATATATTTATAGCCAGGCTCTTATTTTATAGAGTAAGTGTGGATAATTTTTTCTGTAATATGGAAGGAGGAAAAAGACAATTCATTTTTGGCTATTAGTGGGCTTTATAGTAGAAAGAAGATTGTTCAAACCTCTATATAATAAAAAGGATACCCTGCTTCTTAGAGTATATATATATATATATATATATATATATATATATATATTCATTCTAGACTGAATTAAGAATTCATACTTGGGAGGAACCAGTGTTCAATCTTGGGCCAGCGAGCTAAGAATAGTTAGGTCAAACACATATGCAGGTGAATTCAAAATAAGAGAGAAATAGTGATTTTCAGTCAATAATTGCTATTTGAATGCTGTAGATAATATTTTTGTAAATATCTGGATGATTATTTTATTCTAACCAATTCTCTTAGAAACCACTATTCATTCACTTGTTTTTTCACTTAGCAGAATGTGTTCAGTATTCAGAAAACTAAGTACTTCACCTATTGCTTTGTGTTAGATCTCTGTTGCCTTGTCAAAATTCCCAAGAAAAATCAACTAAGAGGAGGAAAGCTTTGTTTTAACTCATAGTTTGAGAGGTTTCACCAGGCCACTTGGCCAGCTGCCTCTTGGGCTACAGTAATGTAGTCCATCATGACAGAGGCATGTGGGAGAGAAAAGTTTCTCATTTGGTAGTGGTCAGGAAGATTGAGCACATGAAGGGCAAGGGACAAGGTCTTGCCTTCAAGGGCGTATTCCAAAGTCCTCACTCCTGCCATCTTGGTTGCACATCCTGAGTTACCACCGCCTCCCAACAGCCTATGAAACTCTTGTGTCCACCCAAGCATAGTGGCACATGCAAATACTTGGGTGGCTAAGAGAGGAGAATTGCAGATTTGAGGCTAGTTCTAGCGATTTAGCAAGAAGACACTGTTTCGAATTTTTTAAAAATTAAAATGGTTGGAGA
The DNA here is from genome assembly GCF_963383645.1 of Muscardinus avellanarius. NCBI lineage: Eukaryota > Metazoa > Chordata > Mammalia > Rodentia > Gliridae > Muscardinus > Muscardinus avellanarius. The sequence goes on from NC_137795.1 coordinate 106,845,944, forward strand.
AGTAGCTCAGAGGTAAACTCTGGGTTCAATCCCCAACACCACACACACACACAAGCAAAGTTACAAGTCTATCAGTGGACTAATTCATTTGTGAGGTCAGTGCCCTCCTGATCTGGTCAGCTTCCAAAGGCCCTGCCTCTGAGCACTGCTGCCCTGAGACAAAGCCTCAGCACCTGAGCTCTTGAAGGACAGCTCAGATTCAAAGCATAAAACCCCTTATTTGGATGAATTGTTGGTAGTTCAAATTCAAACCATAACATCCTTTATGTTGTCAATTAGTTTAGCTTAATGCCAAAAATTTATATAGAAATATATAACATCAAAATTGTAAAATAATATAAAAAGGCTAGAAAATGGGATCACATTTATCCATGAATATATTCACCTATAAACAAGTATACGTACATATTCAGTAGTGCCTTAAATTCTTAAAATTCATCTATCATGCCCATTGTTTTTTAAAATTGTTTTATAGTGTTGTATCTTTATTTAAGTAGCTTTAGTTCACTTAGTAAAATATGTTTAACATACACATACTGAAGAGACTCTGACAAAATTAATATTATTTGATGATAGACAAAAGAAACAGAATACAACACTCATAAGTAGACTCCTATATGTGTGAGACTTGACTTATGACCAAAATGGCATTAAAAACCAGTAAGAAAATTATGAAAAGATGATCAAATCATTGTCGTTGTATATTCAGTTGTTCATAGGAAAAAATATTGAAATGATGCTGTGTTAGTCAGTGTTGTGTTACTGTAACAAAATACTTAAAGTTCTAAACTTAAAAAGAGGAAAGGTTCATTGTGCCTTATGGTTTTAGAGCCTTCAGTCTGTAGTTGGAGATCTCCCTTTACTTGGGGCCTGCAGCAAGGCTGCTTATGCAATTCCACAGGGAAGGAGCTTGATGGGGGCAGCTTCTCACCTTGTGGCAGCCGAAAAGCAAAAACAGAGAAAGAAAACTGGGCTGTGGGTCTCAATATCCCCTTTAATGACACACTTCCAATGATTTAACTTTCTTCCACTAGTTCCCATTGCTTAGAGGCTTAGAGATTCTACTACCTCCACTTGTTCTAAAAGATGAGAGCCAAGCCCTCAAAACACACACACACACACACACACACACACACACACACACACACACACCCCTACTAACAAAAAGACAGCCTAAACTTTACTGAAAACAGAAACAACAAATGTCAACATATAGAACATTTCTTTTTTTTGGTGGTGGTGGTACTGGGGTTCCTGGAAACCCTTCTACCTCCAGGCTATACTCCCAGACCCCTATTTTTTATATTTTTATTTGGAAACAGGGTCTCTTAAACCAGCGAGGCTGGCTTCGAACCTGCGCGATCCTCCTGTCTCTGCCTCCTCAGAGCAGTGATTACAAGCGTGCGCCACCACGCCCAGCTAGAACATTGCTTTATATAGTAAGAATTTGAAATTCTTTCCATAAAATGCCTAATTGTTTCTATTTTTACAATGCCTATTAATTATCTAATCTATAAAATGAAACCTTAGAAGTTGTTGATGGTTATAAATAGTGAAACGGTAGGCTCATCTCTAATAGTAAGTAATGTCTTTGGAAGACAGAAAGGGACTGACTGTTTTTATTACAGTGCATTTACCTTAGGAAGGATTGCATTCATTTTTTAAAAGTAATCTCACCTAATGAAAAAAGCATTTGCTATAAAATTTTAAAAATTATATAGAAGATCTTAACTTTATTTAGCATACCAGAAACTGAACATTAACATTATTATCTTGTAAGCAATAATATGTACTTTTAAAGACTTTCTTTTAAAAAAAATTCTTTTTGGCTGTGTAAAAGGACACTAATCATCAGTAAATAGAGAGTCCTGCAAACAGCAAGGTGTGTTCTTGAGTTTTGTGTACAGAGCTGAAAATCTGAAACTCAGTAGTCATATCCAAACTGGTGGGGGAGAGCAGGAATGGACATGGAAGCTGCTTTTAATAGAACTTTGAATTGTGTATATGCCTCTATCACCCCAAACTTCATCAACATGTATGATTACAGTATACCAATAATAATTTAAAACTACCTCTAAATTTATTGTCTGTAATTTTCTGAAAACTGAGTAGTTGAGTGGTAGAGGCAACTTCAATAAAAGAAGAGCAAAATACTTTACACTACCTTGTTTTTCTTCTTGCTTCTTTGGGCTATCTGACATCTCACCATTCACAATATCCTTTATCTGAAAATGCATCACAGACTTTTAAAAACACTGTCAATTAATAACAACAGCTTATATGTGATGTGATGAATGCTTTTATTATATTTTGTAAGCACCTATTAAATATAGAGAGCAACTATCATTGTCTACATTTTATTAAAGATCATGCTACTAAGTGATTAAGGATTTAAAGTGGCCTCGGTTGCCCTTTGATGAAGTCATCTAAAGTATTGTTTTTCAAAGTTATAGACCGTGAAATCACCTTAGTGACCTGTGACCAACATGATTTAAAATATGAATTAGGATGCAAAATGTCAGAGTGTACCAAGTCTTATCAGAGCATTATTTTGTGAAATCTTGTGTGTGCATTAAAGGAGTCCAGCAAAGCGATGAACTTCTTCCTGATGATCAGTTAAAACATCTGGCCTAGGAAAACAGACATGCCTGGGCCACTGTTGTGATTCTCATTACTAAGATTCTATTCAAGTTTTCTTCAGTTATGTTAAAGCAGTATTTTCTAAACTGTGTTCTATATGCAGTAATCCTGAGAAATGTTAGCAGATAATGCTGAATAAAAGATTATTTTTGATCAAAAAAGTAAAAAAAGCTATTTATGCAAAAAGCATCTTTGAAGATGCACATAGAAGACCAGCATATGAGATGATTTGAAAAACCCAGCAGTAACAGAACATGTCCTCCAGAATGTTTAGCATGGCAGTTTGTGACACCTATGTCTGGAGGAAGTTCAAGTAAGGCGCCTCCTTCTGCTAGCTGGAGTCCCAATGTTCTTCTTACACCCTTAGCAAATGTGTATTGGAGTTTGATAAAGTATTGTGTGCTAGTCCTGGAGATCCAGTGATTGTATCTGCAACTTTTCATCAAGGCCATTCTTAGAAACTGAATAGATCTCACCTAAAAATGAGGAGCAACAAGGTCCACATGGGGTGTTGCCTCAGAGAGCACCGAGGAAGTGTTGCAGCACGCATGTTTTCTAGTTTTTATTTGCATACCTCATCTGTTACTACTTACCCCTTTCACATGGAAGTGCAGATAGCCTCTTGAGTTGTAGGCACACACTTGTTCTTATTGCTACCTGTGAAAAAGGAGGAAAACGTGCCCATTCTAACAGAGTAGGGCATAGAAATCCCCAAGTATGTGTGCATGGAAGATTTCTAGAGTGACTTCACTGAGTCTCCAAGATTGTTTTTTATTGGTGCATTGTAGTTGTACAACTTAATGGAGTATAGGATGGTAGAGGCATATATGTACACATAACCCAATTAGCCCTTACCCAATATGTACACATAACCCAATAAGCCCTTACCCAATATGTACACATAACCCAATGAGCCCTTACCCAATTTCCACTCCATTCCCCCCCACTCCCTCCCTTTCATGCTTGGCTTAGTGACTGACTTTGATGTGTTTGTTAAAGTCCATGTACATTAGAGAATTTCCCTCTCCCTCTCCCATCCCCTCATGTCGCCGTATTTGCTCATCTATAGTATCTGCTTCTTCATCTAGAGTTCCTCCTATTACCTATTTTCTCCCTAGCTTCTGCTTATTAAGGAGATCATCCAATTTCTTATTTTTGTGACTGACTAATCTCACTTGACATACTGTTCTCCAGTTCCATCCATTTCCCTGTAAATGACATAATTGTGTTTTTCTTTATGACTGAGTAAAATTCCATTGTGTACATATCCCATAGTTTTGTAATCCATTCATCTGTTGATGGGCATCTTGGCTGGTTCCTTAGTTTGGCTATGGTGAATTGTGCAGCTATAAACATAGATACGCATGTATTAGTTTGGTAGTCTGGTTTCCTTTCTTTTGGGTAGATACCCAGAAGTGGTATTGCTGGATCAAATGATAAGTTCGTTCACATTCTTCTGAGGATTCTCCATACTGTTTTCCAAAGTGGTTACACTAATTTGCAATCCCACCAACAATGTATTAGAGTTCCCACTTCTCCACAATCTCACCAGCATCTGTTGTTGTTTATGTTTTGAATGATTGCCATTCTAGTTGGAGTTAGGTGAACTCCACGGGTAGTTTTGCATCTCTCTGATTGCCAGTGATGTTGAGCATTTTTTTATACACCCCAAGGTTTCTATATATAGCTGCACCCACTGTGTTCTTCCTGCTGAGGTCCAGCAGAGCAGCGGGATTGTGAGACTGGCATTGTTCTCCCTCCCACTCATGAAATGGCAGAACAGTGACACAAAGCTCAGTTTAGGAAAAACAAACATCATTTTGCATTTTCGCATGTCCAAGTGTATGGATTAAGACTAATTCTCCTAGAGCAATGGTTAGCAATTTAAAAAAAAATTCAAAACACAGAAATACAGTCATTAAAATTTAAAGAGGCTACAAAGTTTTAGATGGGTTTGATGTGTCAATATTTAATGATTAGAAGTTTAAACTTTTAAACTGTGTATTTTAAAATACTTATGTATCTATTTAAAAATAACAATAAAAATTAAAAATTACTTTATAATAATAAAACTTGTTGGGTCAGGCTTGGTGGTGCACTCTTATAATCCCTGTGTTTTGGAGGTGGAGACAGGAGGATCGCGCAGATTCGAAGCCAGCTGTGCTGGCATAAGAGACCCTGTTTCTAAATAAAAAAGTATAAAAATAGGTCTGGGAGTGTAGCCCGGAGGTAGAAGGGTTTCCAGGAACCCCAGTACCACAAAAAAAACTTTTTAATATGACATACTTTCAAAGAATTATATTATTCATAAACAGAGATAAAAGGGTAGTGAGATATAGCATTGTTACTCAATTTTGCAAATCTCCTAAATGTCTGCCTGAATAGAAATAGCTGGATTTTCATATTCAATTTTTTATAATTATGTGTCTTGGAGCCTCTCGAAAATTCCATCACATATCAATGAGGAAATGAGAGTGAACGGAAAAATACCACCTTAATATTGTGAAGAAAATAGTTGGTGAAATAGTCTGTGGACTCCTAAGAGGCTTTTAGACTCTCTAGTTGTCACTAGACCATGATTAGAAAACTTTTGTACTCCTAGTACTCCCTTATGTAGTGGAGAAAACCATATGACAGTATAAAATCAAAGGTACTCAGTGACCTGCTCACCCTCAGCCACCATGTGACACAGGGTCTCTGCCCTCATGGACAAGGAAACTCTTTTGTTCTAGGGCAAGGTATCCCAGAGACCACAGGCTGAGATATAGAAAGAGCAAGATCCAGATGCCTGAACAAAAGATGCATCTATACAACTGACCTCAGCACAGAAAGTCCCAGAGGACATCTTTTGATCAGGGCTACAGACTGGTTTCAAGAATCACTGATTGTGATCAAACCTTTAAGGAGCTGTTTTATAGTGAAATACCCTCCCAAAAAAGAATTCTGTAGTAAAATGAAAATCATTGTCTGCACATTGCAAATCTTGAAAACAAGTCAGAATTGATAGCCCACTTAGTCTACTTAGGCATTTGCTCTGCTCATATATACTAGTTCTTTCAACTACCATAAAAATAATAACTATAGTTGAATAAACTCAATAAATATGCATTATTAAATTTGAATTTTATGATGCAGAATTTGGTTACTTTATGTTTTATGAAGCACAAATTATGTAAGTGAATATTTATGTGCATATTTTCAATATCATATTCCAAAGGACTCTTAGAGAATATCTCAAGATATTATGTCTTTGGCAAGGAAGAACAAAACAACAGAATATCCCTCAATGAGATAAGCACAGCATGTCAGGCAGCTTCTTTCCCTTGGAGACAGGCTTAAATGGGTTAGGACACAAAATAGAAAATCTGGCACTATCCACAAGAAAAGTTTGTGTCTCTCCTCTAATTTTCCCGTATCTGGAACAAGCTGGCAGCAGATCCTCTAATAAAGTCTTGCAGTTAGTCTGAGAAGTTCTGGGAAGAAACAAACTGTTCTCTCTCCAGCCGTGGGCCCCCTTGTTCAGAGACTAAGCTGTATAGCCTAAAGTTCATGCACACATCCCTCTTCATACGTGTTTCCTCAAATGTTCAGGCCGCAGAAGCCCCATGTACATTATAGTTTACTGATTAATATTTGTCCAAAACTAAATAACATTTGGTTCAAAATCCAAAACTTAGCCATGCATGGTGGCACACACCTAAGCCAGTACTTGGAAGGCTGAAACAGGAGGATTTCAGGTTCATAACCAGCCTGAGAAAATGAGTGAGACGCTTTTTCAGAGTAAAATAAAGCTGGGGTATAACTCAGAGGTATAATAACCTTAGATTCAATCCTTAGTGCCATAAAAAGAAAAACTCCAAACTTTTAAAAAATGTCTACAACAAAAGCTTCACCTCTATCCATCCAGTGATGTCTGTTATTAATTTCTATTCTCAAAGACTTTTTTACTCTTAGATATCCCTACCACCTAGATGAGACAACAAGATTTGTGCATAACCCAGGAATTTCTCCCAAAGGCATTACTCCTATAACCACATACAGATAAAATCCAAAATGGATATGGCCAGTGGCTTGGAAGTGCCCTCCTGCTCAAGAACCCATCATCTGAAACTCTAACACCATAAATTACGTTTGCCGGTTTCTGTTCTTTGTATAAAAAGACTCCTGTGTTTGCATTGTTTTTTTTTATCATTGTTAAAGGTGGGAGCTCCAACCATGCTGGTGAATGTAGCTATAATTTTTTTCATTATTACAGTGTTCCTTGGTACAAAAATGCCACAGTCTAAACTGTTGATGGGCCCCTGACATCTTAGTCTGTTTGCGCAGCCACCATAAAGTGCTCTAGAATGTGTAGTGTATAAACAATAGAAGTTTGTTTTGCATAGTTCTGAATGCTAAAAGGTCCAGGATGAAGATGGCAGCCGATGTGATGTCTGGTGAGCACACTCTTCCTCACTCAGACATCGCTTCTCATTTAGAGATGGCAGAAGGACAAGGGTTCTTCTAGGATCTCATTTATAATGACACTCATCTCATTCATGAGGCTCAACCCTCTTAAGTCATCTCCCAAAAGCCCCACCTGGAAATGCCATCTCCTGAGTGGTCAGGACCGCACCGTATGACTTTGGGAGGGACGCAGACATTAACACCGTAGCACTCAGGTTGTTGCCAGTTTAGAGGGGATAGAATAATGTTATGAACACCCTTCTGCCCATAAATCTGGCTACACCTGAGCATGTTAGTTTGGGATCTATTTCTACCTGAGAGTGGAGTTTTTGGATTAAAGACCAGCTTTAGTAGATAGTGACAAATAAATTTGGGGGGCAGTTTTACCAATTTACAGATTTACGGGAGTGTTTAATTTGTTGCTTTGCAAACTCACCAATACCTATTATTTAATTTTTAATACATACTGCCTATTCTAGTAGTTGTAGAATCTTATTGAGATTTGAAGTTTTGTATCCCAGATCCTGAGATTGAGCACTTTTTCATAGGTCTATGGGTCTTTAGGACTTCCAAAAGTGGTTTTTTCTAGTCTCGCACTCTCCAATGGAATACCTGTATTAAAATTTTGCAAGAGCCAAACACATGGTCCATGCCTTTAATTCCAGTGCTTAGGAAGCTAATATCAGAAGATCTCAAGTTCAAGACTAGCCTCAGCAGTTTAGCAAGGGCCTTAGTCACTTAGCAGGATCGTGTTTCTAAAGAAAAAATAATACATGACTAAGACTATAGTTCAAAGGTAGAATGTCTCCTGGATTCAGTCCCCAGTAGCACAATAAGCTAAACAAATTACTATTTTGCAAGAACACAATTAGGAGAAAAATATTAAAATTTTTTTCTTCAAGGGATGTTAGTTGTTTACAAGGTTGAAGAACACTGAATTAAACACAATGAATAGGAACTGATTTACATAGAAAAATATGTAAGTAGAAAAACTACTTAGAAGTATGGAAATATTGAATAGAAAATATACTGTAAGACAGAGAATACAGAAAGGAAGCCTCATCTATGTATTATTGGAGTTCCAGAAGGAGAAAGAAGGCAAAAACTATGATTAATGAGCTACTGATTGGGAATTTTCTAAAACCAATACAGTATCAAGAAGCATCTTGATTCTGTGTTCTTTAATAGTTGATGTGGTTAAAAAGGCAAAAAGAAATGTTTAAAAAGTGCCAGGAAGCTGGGCGTGGTGGTGCACGCTTGTGATCCCAGTGTTTGGGAGGCTGAGACAGGAGGATTGCAGGTTTGCAGCCAGCCTCAGCTACTTAGTGAAGCCTTCTGCAATTTAGTGAGGCCTTATTGAAAATAAAGAATAAAAAATAGGGCTGGGGGTGTAGCTTGGAAATAGAATGTCCCTGGGTTCAACCCCCAGTTCCACAAAAAAAAGTGCCAGAAAAGAAAGCACACACATTATCTTTCAATAAGCCAAAATGACACTGAAAGTTGGCTTCCAGCATAAAACATGAAAATCATTAGACCAAGGAATATCTTTAAAGTACTGGAGAAAAATAATTTTCAACATAGAATGGCCTATTTCTATTTCAAGAAAGTAGGCAAAATAGTCACTTTAGGCAAACACAAATGATGGCAAATTTTCCAGTAGTTTCACCCATCAGGAAACATTAAAGGAGGTTATTCAAAAGGAAACACTGTAACAGTGACCTCTGAGCAGAGAGAAGGTGAAGATGGCATTAGTGTCCTCTCTCTGTCCCTCGTATGTTGAGATGGCATCTCAGTCAGACCTAGATGGGAATGACTTGAAGGGCAGGGCCTATGACGGTGGGCGTGATCTTGGTTCACCTTACTCTAAAGTGTAGCCCTGTGGGGTCCATGTAAAAGCAGAATGAGTGGGAGAGACCTACTGCCCACCACCACCCCGGACACCAGGCCCCTCCCTGGCCCCTTCAGCTCTGCACAGGGCCACCTGTCCTCTCGCTGCCACCTGCCTTCCTGGCTCTGAACACATCTGCTCTTGTCTAGAACAGCTCATCTTCACCGAAAAAGTCAATGCAGATTGCCCAATCCCAGTACTTCTTAGGAGGCTGACACAGGAGAACTGCAGGTCTGAGACCAGAAAGTGGTAAATTAGATAAACCTTGTTTCAAAATAAAATAATAAAATAGGCCTGAGGTTCCAGCTCAGTGGTAGAGCATCCCTGGGTTCCATCTCCAATACCCCCACACACACACACAATAGCAGAGAAATGAAATAAAACAGGGAGGATCTGTGAGAAAATTTGTATGTTTGTTTTAAGAAGAAACACAGTAGAATATTTTCACACTGGGGGTAATGAGCCAGTGAAAAGGGAAAATATGGAGATAAAAATAAAAGACTACACCAGTGAGAGCAAAGAAGGTGGTGAAGTGAGCGTGGATAGGGTCTGGTGGAAGAGTGAAGACTGGCCTTCCATCGGGAGAAGGGACTCCCAGCCATGATGTCAAGGAAGGCAGTGGATATAGACCCCGATGTAAATAGGTTACAGCCAGGTCAGGAAGACGACTTGATTCTACTTGGACTGATTCTATTTTTTTAATCTTATTCCAGAAATAAGAGGTAAAGCCATGTGCTAATCCTGGGGTATGGAGTGAAGGGTCTGCTGGCAAGAGGTATAAAGAAAGCAAGTGTGGGGAGATGCATCTGCTGGGGAAGGTAGTGGGATGATCACTTGGCCTCTGTGTTCTGCATTGAGGGGTGGCTGGTCAGCACCTCTAGATCATTTGCTTTTCTTGGCCAAGTCATCTGCTGAGACACAGGCAGAGAATATCTGGCTTCCCAAAGCTGGCTTTCCAGGTAATGTTACTTGCTAAGGCAGGATGGAGAGAAGGTGTTTGGGTTTGAGGAACAAAAGGAAAGAGCTGACTAAAAGAATAGGAGTGACAGCCAGGGCTGGCGGAGCATGCCTGTAACCCCAGTACTTGGGAGGCTGAGACAGGAGGATGGCAGGTTTGAAGCCAGCCCCGGCAACTTAGCAAGACTCTTAGCAACCTAGTTAAACCCTGTTTCAAAACAAAAAATAAAATAGGCTAGGGGTGTAGTTCAGAAGTAGAATACTCCTGGGTTCAATCCCTAGTCAGAAAAGGAAGGAAGGAGAAGGAGGCAGAGGAGGGCAGGGAGAAAGGAAAGAGAGAGGGAAGGAAGGAGGGAGGGAGGGAGGGAGGAAAAGGGAACACATGAGTAGGGTTATCAGTGGGATTACCCTTCAAAAATTAAAGTTCCTGAGTTTGCAGGAAAATTGAAATATAGTTGGGATTTAGCTGACAAATGCAATGAGGAGCCGACTGAAGTTCTTTGTTGTTTAGGAGGAAATGATAACAGCAATGGACTGTGGAATCCAAGCTAGTTAGGAGGGAGTGAGGCTGAGAGTGGATGAGAGAACGTGAAAATGGACAGAACTAACTGGAGATTCCAGTGGAAGAAATACTGGAGTTTGGAACCAGATGAAGTGAACTGGAAAACTAAAAACAGTGGTTGGAGATTAAAATAATGAAAATTTTAAAATAAATGGAGTTCAGGTCAAGGGTGTCACCATGGGAATGGTTAGCACATCGTGTTCGATTAAAAGATAAAAGTGAAACAACCACGGCATAGCTCATCGTTGTCCAAAATCACCACGATTATGCACAGTGTTTAACTAAAAGATTGAACCTGTGGCAACTCTAACATCATCAGTAAATTAAGGCTGAGATTAAAGTCTTCAGTGCCTGGGCACTGTGTGATGGACCTGTACATCAAGGGGACATCATATTGAACCTAAAGACGTATAAGAAAGAAATATCAATCTTAATAAAAAATTATTTAACTCTCTAAAGCATAATATCCCTATTTGTGTAATGAGTAGTCTGAATCACATTATCTGGAATTGCGTTCCCTTATCTGAAATGAATTGTTTTTATTATTTAATGCATTAATTGTAATGCATCACTTAAGTGAAGAGTAGAGAACAAGTATTGCTTAATTTTAGAAGTACAGATTGCTTCTCTGGACAGACTATTTTGGTTTTGTTTATGTATTTACTTAAATGGAGAGAGGGAAAGAAGCATATCAGAATTTCTATGACCTGAGCTGAGCGTGGTGGTACATGCCTTTAATCCCAACATTTGGGAGGCTGAGACAGGAGGATCACTGGCCTGAAACCATCCCCATTTTAATGAGGCCTTCAGCAGCTTAGTGAGACCCTGTTTCAAAAGTAAGATAAAAGATGGCTGAAGGTGTAACTCAGAGTTAGAACAACCCTGAGTTTCATCCCAATACCGTAAAAAAATAATTTCTCTGATCTCAAATCAGACTTTTCAGTGATCTCACACCTCTCCATAGTCCCTAGGACAATATGCCCCATCAAGTAGCACAGATGACAATTAATTGTATTATTAGCTCTTTGAGAATAACTGCCCTGGAGACAGATGTTCATGGTGACTTTATAGTAAGTACTGCTTTATTCATAGGCATAGAATTCCTTTTATAGGTTGATTCATGAATGTAGTGCCAGAAATCTTAGTAGACTATTACAGCGATAAAATATTACATAATTTTGTTAAAATACCATCATACAAATTCCAAAATATTATAAACTAACTTATACTACCATAACGAAGCTTAATTACCTGTAGGTCTCAGGCGTACCTTGTAAAGAGAGACAGTATAATTTCTATTTCTGTCTGCGGACTAAATTAACTCCTAACCATGAGAGTATCTCCCCTTGCCTAAAGCCTAGTAATATGAACCTTCTGAGATCATGGATTAATAAAGATTATTTTTTCTCAATGAGTTTGGGTAGAGCTTGTCATTTTGTTGTTGTCTTATTGTTAGAACTTTATGGATGGGATATGACTACACATCATAAACAGATTCAAAGTGATACATTTATATTTGTACTCAGTCCCCCTTAGTGAGTCCCCCTCTAACCCTACCCCGCTGACCTCTGCTAGTAAGGTTGCTGGTGAGACCTTCATATATGGAGGAACAACTCAAAGAGCCAAATGATGGAGCCTGTAGTTCTGCATCTCTGACAAAGTCTCAAAGGGTACCAGAGCACCAGATCTAAAAGAGTAACTCTACACAAAAAGAGACAACTAAAAATATAATTTTAAATAAGAGAAAATAACTCTGTATGAAAAGATGCAACATCATCATCATTCTGTGATCCTGAGACTCTAAACTGAAGTCAGATTTTTAAAAATTCCCCATTTCTCTCTTTGACCACTGAGATTTCTATTTGGCTACATCAACTTAAAATAATATTTAAAAAACTGCAATTTTCCGGTTCCATCTAAATTAGCAAGCTTGGAAACGTCAGCCTCTCTCTGATTCTGCTCAGCTACTTTAGAGTTCCCAGCCACTGGCCCTTGTGTGAGCACAGACACAGGCTTTCAGATTGCTTGGGATGTCATCGGCAATGCCTGGCTGCTCGGATGACTTTGGGACTTTCCCAGGACAGATGTGGAGTGACCACATCTTTGGCCCAGAAGACTGCTGACTACTTCATGTGACTACAGCCTCTGCCACCCTTCCCACAGCAAGCCCAGCAGAGCCATCATCATCTGGAGCGCTTACACTTTGGGCCCTTAAGTTGGTATCCTCACAGACAGTGATATTGTGTTCCTGCAGAGGAAAGGGAAAAGGATTGCCAGTTTTTACTGAGGGCCAGGAGAAGCCGATGAATTACATGTGGGATGCCTAAATCAGGCTTGTACAACCATTGAAGAATGGGTTGGACAAGCTGGGTTATACGAGGGACCTTTACATATCCATTGGCAAAATCTGAAACAGCAAAAAGCAAAGAACTCCAATGAATGGTGAAATGATTCCCTCAGAATGTGGGACTGGCCCCAGTAGTGGTATCATTAGAGACTCAGTTATGTTTAATTAAATTATACTTAAATCTTCGATTGTCAGAAATGAGGCTGACGAATATGAAAACATTTCCCCCAAAAGAATTGAACACTAACATAGCAAAAGACAGTTTTTAGTGAGAGTCAACTGGAATATTATTTCCTATCCCAATAAGTAACAAGACGAGCCCAATGTCCCGAGCTACAAAGGAGAGTGGGCAGTGGTGGGACACGTTCTCTCCACGGGGCTCCCAGAATCTCTCTCTTTGCTATATCCAACTGCCCTGTGCTCTTTCTTATTTTTGAGGCCTTAGAAATAAGCTCTTCTCTTCTTCAACAGAAATTGGTGATAGGTATCAGCTTACGTGCAGGTAAATCTTGATGCAACAAAAATACATAGTTGATGGGTTAACTAAAAACAAATTAGATGTAGGGAGGTGACCTCACAGACGACAAAAGCCCAGTGCATCCCCTTTTGTAAAAGGTCTTCTGAATCAAGCATCTTTTGGTCCTATACACTCTGACTTCTTTGCAAACTCAAGCCGTTCATATCAGAGGTTTACTAGCTGGTTCCTTGAGAAGTCTGCATTTGCCATCTCACAATTAATTTATATCCCTGCACTAACTTCTATCTCCTGCCTATCTCAACAGTATGTCTCTTTTTATCCCTAGAATGGAGTCAGTGAAAAGATCCATTTCTCCCACTCTCTTCTGCCTTCTTCCAGATGACTTTGTTCTCTTTTGATCTATTTTACCTGCTACACCAGGGATGTTTGATGTTTCCCAGAAAAGTCAGAGAGGCACCTCTTGTTTGTTCAGTTGAAATGAGCTAATGTGGTTACTCAAAGATGCCCAGAGCTACAGTACACAAAAGGAGCAAAAGACACACAGGAGGAAGTTCTCCACCTCACAGCTGATCTTGGGATCTGTATAGTAATACATTGTCCACCTTGTCCAAGGGCATCGTGCCCAAGAATTCAGTTATTAGCAATGTGCGCTACAGTCTCCCAATAAAAGACATTAAGTAAAAGAGAGCACATTTTTATTAGGTAATATTAAAACATTTACTTCTACATGTACTTGCTTTAACCAGCTTGAACAAATTAGTTATTCCCAGTAGATTATTCTCATTGGTAACTCTGTAATAAAAGATTCCAGATATCGTGCATTGTCATTCCTGGCCTTATAATTTTTATTTCAGAATCTCAGCAATCGAATATTCATTATCTAATTACAATTAAAATGCATGATTCTCTGAAGAATGCTTATAACTATTTAAATGAATATGAAGTTATTAAAGAAATAGAAGGCGATTAAGAATATTCAAAGGGGCTAAACATTATTCTTGAACTGTAGAAATGTAATAGAAAGAAAGACTAGGGCCAGGAAACGGAAAAGTTACAAAAGGAAATAGAAACAAAATATATCCCAGATGTGCTATGATGGGGTATACAATATTAATTTAATTATTCAGTTATAGAAACAATGAACAAGACAAGAAAAACCTAGTATGCTGTGTGCTTCTTCAAGATTACCCAACAGGTCAGTTGCAGTGCCTTGGGACCTAGCAGACACACAACAAATATTTGTTGAATTAGAAAGGAAGCAAATGCTTTCTAAAAGTTATAATAAGAACTTCATGAGTACTTTTTCAAGTAAGCTTGTAGATACAGTTAAAGACATTTATATTCGAATCTAGTTTGAATGGGTACATTGCATTTAAATAGAGTGTTATGTGCCTTGAAAAATAACTGAAGCTTATGATGCTGTACAAGAGGTATCCAAACTCAGAGGAAGGACAGGAGACTTGATAAATTGCCCCCTCCGCTATGAACATTTTGCTGTTGGGAGGATATATGCACACACATACAGCTATATCTATACCTATATCTATATCTACAAATAAGGGAGGGAGGGAGGGAGGGAGGGAGGGAGAGAGAGAGAGATGGAGAGAGAGAGAGAGAGAGAGAGAGAGAGAGAGAGAGAGAGAGAGAGAGAGAGAAAGGATCCCTCATCACCTGGAAGAAAGCAAAGCCCAAAGCAGAATTAGCCTTAATACACATGCTCAATATATGTTCCAATCAAGCTAATTATCAGTGGACATGACTATAAGCTGTTTGTTGGACTGTATTATAAAGAAAGTGGCGATGATGGCTATAAGAAGAGTTCAGAATATTAGATTGAGCTATATGAAGCTGCCATATTTGCACATGAAATACATAAGTGAACACTGACAATTTCATATGGTTTAACTTAATATTTATTGAATACTTACTTGTGTTATACACAGTGCTAAGTAATTTACAGTTACTTGACCTGTTTAAATTTTACCAACAATTTTTTTTAATGGGTGAGGGAATTGAAAGTTAAGTTAGGAACTTGCCAATTTAGGAAATAGATGGAGAAACTGAATACAGCCTGACATCAGAGACTCCTTTCTTAAAACATTAATACTATCCTGTCCAGGAAAAATATAAATGTTGTAAATGATGTTATCAAAACTTCGCCTTCAATCACTTACTAATTTTAATAAAACATATGACAGCAAAATATACCGTGATGAATTCACAGTGTAATGTGTCTGCTTTTAGAAGGGTGAGATTTACTTAAAATGCAGAGATAATTATTACTGAAGTATCAAGGTCAAGTTCTGTGGCCACAAAATGGTATAATCTTTACTCTAGAAAGTCACGCATTACAGAGAGAAAATGATAAAATTCTATCTGTGCCATATTATTAGAGTTGTCTATTTATGGATCACAGGGCCATCCCAAACCAAGGACACATAGTAGAATGTACTTTGGAGACACACAGACAGATTATTTGAAAACAGAATGGTCTCAGAATATCTACACTTGGTGTCAACCATGACTATATTATTCATATGATTAAGCTGCTATGAACACCTAGAGAAGAAGCATTTAATTCATGTGGAAGGTCAGGGGAGGCTGCACCGGAGAGATGACAACTAGACAGAACTTTAAGAGTGAGTGAGGTTCTGAGGTTCTATTAGACAGGGAAATGGGGACTGACATCCCAGACAAGAATACCTGCTATGAGAACAAAACAGAAAAGCAAATAATTTTCACTTCATAAATGGTACATGTGGCAGGAGGCAGGCAGGCAGTGATCCTGCAATGTTTGACACATGCCTGGAAGCCCTAGACATTTGGGATGTTGAATGGTAACCTGGCTTCCTGTTATGAAGAGGCCAAGATTAGGAATTTGTGCTTTGTCCTGGGAAATAATGATAAGCCACCAATGATTTTTCCCTGTCATTTTGAATCTTTCACAGAGGGATATGCACAACTCTTAGACGCACACCTCAGTCATTTTGTGTGTGTGTGATACTGGGGATGGAACTTAGGGCCATTGTACCTATGAAATACAACCCAGCCCTATTTTTTGTTTTTTGTTTTTTTTTTTATTGGTGCACTGTATTCATACATCATAGTAGGATACATACTTTTGTAGACATACATGCACACTTATCCCAGTCAGCCCCCACCCAATCTCCACCCCATTCTCTCCCTATCCCTCCCTCCCATGCTTGGCTTAGTAGTTGACATCTAGTATTATGGCGATTTATCTAAAATTAAAAATGATAATCTCACATAACAGTTTCATTTGTCTGATACCAAGCTTTTGATGACTTAAAGATAACATTTCAATATTTCTTTTTGCTTTCTTTCTTACCAGAGAATATTTTTTTCTACTTTTTAGGTGAAACTATCATATATTTATATATTTATTTTTCATAAAAAATCTATCCTAATATGGAATATGGACTCTAGGTACCCAAAATGATCTTGAAAAAGAACAAAGCTAGAAGATATATATTTTCTGATTTCAAACTATATAAAGCTACAATAATTGAAACAGTGTAGTACTATTCTAAAGGCAGATATATAAACCATTGGAGTTAAATAAAAGCCTAGAGCTAAATTCTTCCCTATATTGTCAAGTTATTTTTGACAAGGTTTCCACGAACATTTGGTGGTGGAAATAATAATCTTTTAACTAAATATTGTTGAAAAATAATAATTACATGGAAAAGAATACAATTGGACCCTTACCTAATCCCATATACAAATATTAACTCAAAATAGATAATAGACCTAAATATAAATCTTAAGACTATAAAGTTTTAGGAGAAAATCTGGGTCATTAAACCTCACAACATTGAAATTGGCAGTGATTTCTTGGTTATGATTTCAATGGCACAGGCAACAGAGGAGTATACAAACTCCCTAAAAAATAAAAAAAAATATTGTATATCCAAAGACAATGTAAACAGAGTTAACAGTTACTAATAGAATGTGATAAAAATATTTCCAAATGCTATATCTGAAGGTATATTAATATTCCAACTAGAAATCCTAGAAATTAACAACAATAAAGGCAAACAATACAATTTAGAGATAGGTAAAAGACTAACATAAATAATGCATCTCCACAGATAACCAATCTTAGTTGTCTGTTGGATGGAAACTCTTGTTTCTCTGGTTCTGGTGTGTGTTACCTATTTCTTCTTTGTAGTTAATCTCTTTGAGTATTTTCTCTAGTGCTGGTTTTGAAGACATAAATTCCTTCAGTTTCTGTTTGTCATGGAAGCTTCTTATTTCTCCATCTAATTTGATAGAAAGTTTTGCTGGGTAGGAAATATTTGGCTGGAAGTTGTTTTCTTTCAGAGTTTGGAATATGTTACTCCAAGCCCTTCTGGCTCTCATAACTTGGTTTGGGAAGTCTGGAGTGATTCTAATTGGTTTGCCTCTGAATGTCACTTGGCCCTTTGCTTTTGTTGCCTTTAAGATTCTCTGCTTGGCTTCCACATTGGTCATTTTGACAGTTATGTGGCGTGGGGATCCTCTTCTCCGATCCTGTCTAAAGGGAGTTCTATAAGTTTCCTGGACCTGTGTATCGACCTCTTGCTCTATGTCTGGAAAATTTTCTGCTATTACTTCCTTGAAGAGATTGTTGATCCCTTTGGTTTCACTTTTTTTCCTTCCTCTATTCCAATTATTCTTAGGTTAGCTCTCTTAAAATGGGCCCATATTTCTTCAATATCAGATTCCTGCTGTCAGATATTTTTTCCTAGATTAGAAACTATGCGTTCATTTTGGGAATGATCATCTTCTAAGAGCGAGATTCTGTTCTCCATGTGTTCTAATCAGTTGTTTGTGCTTTGAATTGAGGCTTTTACCTCATTAATTGCATCCTTTATCTCTTTTTGGCTCTCTCTGAGTTCTTTTTGAAGCACCTCTATTATTTTTACAGTTATTTTCCTGATTTGATCTTCTATAAATCTCTGATTTTCTGTTTTATCGGGTTCTGATGTTGTGGGGTTGTGGGCATTTATTGCTCCAGTATTATTCCTCTTTCCCATGATTTAGGAAGTTTGTGCCTTCTCTGGGTTCTTCCTTTGGGTCACTATGACTTCACTTAAGGTGCTCTGGATCTCGAGTCAGTAGTATCTCAGACCCCACTACTCCTTTACTGGGTTTTATCACAGAGTCTCTGACCCAGAGAGTCAATAGAAGCTGCTTTAGACTGTGGGGGGTGCCAGGTTGCACGTTCTCCTATGGTGTGATATCTCTGCCACCGCCCCTCCCCCACTGGGTCAAGTCCCAGGAAGTACAGTACTGGGATTTCTCCTCTGTGGCCCGCAATTTGACTCACTGTTCTTGAGTACGCAGATGTAGCTGTACTGGCCTCGCTGAATTCGGTGCTGCTGCCGCCGGTGGCAATATGGCGCCGCTGCTACACCCTCGGCTGTGGGACTGGTGTTTTTCTTCTTGGTTTTGATTTCCACTCTGAATCCCTGCAGCGTGTGCTGAGCTCGACCACTGGGAGCTTTAGATGCTCTCTGCGCAGAGAAATCCTGCCTGGCTGTTCCGCAGAGGCTCACCTCGGCTTGCTGTAGCCGTCCCGTGAATTCGCCGGTGCCGCCGGCAGTATGGCGCTGCTGCCGCGTCTGCCACGTCCTCGGGCGTGAGGCCGGTTATCTCCTCTGTGGCTCTGTTCTCAGTCCGCTTTCTCTCTGGAGCCTGGTGATTTTTTGTTTCACTGGTGATGGTGTTTTCTGGCTATGAAAGGCGCTGATTTTGTGGTAATGGAGATTGGTTGTTAGCAGGGCTCTTAAGCCCCGCTTTTCTCGGTCGCCATCTTCCCGGCGGTCCAAATGTTTTGCCTTGTTTTTTTATTTTTGAAAGAGGGTCTCAGTTAGTTGCGAAGGGCCTCATTAAGTAGCTGAAGTTGTCCGTGAACCACCATCCTCCAGTCTCAGCCTCCCGATGCTGGGATTACAATCGTGTGCCACCACGCCCGGCTCTACCTCAGTCATTTTTGCATAGTAGTGTATCTATGAAGCCATCACCAGACAAGCTATATAGAAGGATCACCTCCATGTCCTTTCGTCCTCTAGGAAATCCCTCCAAAGAGGACTGTTATTCTGCATTCTCCTGCCTTGGGTTATTTGTGCTTGGTTTTGACTCTCATATGAATCGAATCATTGAAAGTAAACCTTTTTATACCTGGTATTTCTTCCCTCAGTATTCTGTTCTGGTGCATCACCATGTCTTTCTGTGTAGGCATAGTTTATTATATTTCATTATGTGAACATATCACAATCTATTTGCCGTTCCTCTGCTCTTAGACATCTGGGCTGAGCAGCCTCTCATCTTTTCTTTCCCAAGGAAGGAAAATTAATTTAATTGGTTTTATTACAAATGCCCAAGACTTGGACCATCCTGGATGATTAAGACCCAGGCTGTTGCTGGGTGATGGGGAGAAGCACACAGCAGACATCACATCTGCAATTAAGATGCTGAGGACTTTCCAGTGTTCTCTACTTTTCTGTCTCTTAATCTCATTTATTACATTCTAAAGCTCTGCAAATGAGTTCCCATTAAAGCTATATTTGAGAAGCCAGAGAAGACCAGAATCTCTGGTTTCACAGATTGGCATAATGCCAGTGAATATGTGTGTAGAAAAAAAAATTTCTTCTTCCAGGATGCTGGGTTAAGCAAAGCTAAATATCGTTAATTCGGGGCAGAGATTCGTATAATTGTTATAATACAACTTGTAATTTGGAGTTTCCAAGAGTTAAATATAGAATATATAGACCATTTCTCACACTTTAGAGGCATTTTTCCCCTAAGAAAAGCATTTTTCCCTCAGAAAAATTATTATTATTACCATACTCCAGACTTGATATTTTCTTTTGCAGTACTGGGAATGAAACCCAGGGTCGTTCTACCTCCGAGCAACACTCCCAGCCCTATTTTTTATTCTTTATTTTGAAACAGGGTCTCACTGAGTTGCAAAGGGCCTCACTAAGTAGCTGAGGCTATCTGAGAACCATGGTCCTCCTGTCTTAGCCTCCCAAATGCTAGGATTACAAGCATGCACCACCATGCATGGCTCAGAATTGGTATTTTCTAAGACCCCCCAATAAAAGATATATATATATATATATATATATATATCTGATAGGCTGTTTTAGGTCCCCCTCAAATTCATCTGTGGATGCCTTAAGCCCTAATGTGACTTAATGTGGAGACAGAGTTTTTAAGGAGGTAGATCAAGTTAAATAAAGCCGTAAGGGTGGGGCCCTGTACTCTAGGATTGGTTCCCTTATAACAAGAGAGACACTAGAGCTCTCTCCATGTGTGCAAGCACACTATGAGAAGCAGCCTTGTGCAAGGTAGGAAATGAGACCTCTCCAGTAACTGACCCCACTTTTACCTTGGCCTTGGACTTCTACCCTCTAGAAGTGGGGGGGGGGGGGAAGCCACCCGGTCTGTGGCATTTTGTTATACCAGCTGGAGTAGACTAATACAATAATCTCTTAGGTAAATTTAGAATCAGTCCTCAAAATGCTGTGTACCTCCAGGAAGGACATAAAATGAACAACCCTTCTACAGGTTTTCACATCACTTTCTTTTCTATCTTCAGATTATTTGCCACCTGGATACTCTGCCCTATAAGAAGCATGTGGCAATTTCCCTTTCTGGATCCTCTAGAGAAACACGAATTCACACAAACACACTCCCATGATTTATTCTCTCCATAAAACTGCACCCAAATTTGGTTTTGCATTGTTCAGGATTCACCTAGACCCACAAATGCAGGCCCCTTGTGACTTCCTTTGATAGTATTTGCTGGCCTTCAGTTAACAGTGATTGATTTTTATTGCCTCTCTTCTGAGAAGTGGATTTATCTGTCTTTTAATTTGCGTAAGTTGGATTGCCTCATAAACGGTTCACTCTCAAAATTACAAAGTAAGCTTGCCAGTAGAGATGACCTTGTTTATTAAAATCTAATTAACTGGAGTTTTAGAATGTCCCTGAGTGGGTTACTGGATTGCTGGTTTTCTCCAAACCCAACAAAGATCAGAGATATGGCTGGCTGTATTTAACCACAGAGCTCAGACCTTCACTGTGAAAAGATTTAGTTAGTTCTTATTCAGTCATTTTCTCTAAGGATGCAGGCCCAAGAATCCTTTCCCAAAATGTATTGGACAGAAAAGGCAGGTGTTTGATTATTTATGATGTGAAGAAAAAGGCCCAGTGCACTTTGTTCACATCTGAAACAAGAGGAGGCTGAAATGTCACACACATTCCCAGCCACAATCAGAATATTCCTAATTATGTGCCCCATTAAGTCATGCTCTGGACAAAGTTACATGCCATCTCTGCACATAAGATGAGAATCATAAATGTTTGCTTCCAAGCTCAGAAAATAATTTTGGCAAGTTGATTACAGGCATGTGATAAAACACAATTAATTGATTCAGTTCCCACTTTATATACCAAAAAAGTCTAATGCTAAACCTCCCCTTATTTCTACCCTAATGCTTCTTCTAGGTCTCAATCCAACCTCAAAACAGAAGTTAGGGGTTGTCTTTACTTTCTCAGTTTTCATTTAATTATGAACCAGCAAACTTTATTTTTATTATTCCACCAGAACTTTTTGCAATATGTTCACCAGCGATCTCCATATTGATATACCTGATGTGCACTCTAATGTTTGCATACCAGTCATTTTTCAATATTTAACGTAATTTACCTTCCAGACGGTGATGTAATTTTTCTTCCAGGAGCTATCTATCCCCTTGGTTTATTGTACTCATAATTCATTTGGCTCCCTCCCAAATTTAGATAATTTATTTTCAATTTGGTCTATCCTTCTCCCTTCATACTTGAGACTGGTCACAATCGTAAGGCTCTTTCTTGGCTGCCTGTGACTTGCATTTATTTAGTCCTGGCTACCGAGAGATGTTTTGGAATTCTTTTTTAATTTGGACCATCTCATCCTAAAGAGTATTTTTATTATTTTAGCCCAGAAGGGGAGTATCTTTTTTAAATGTTTATTTTACTCAGCATCCTTGAGATAATGAGAACATAAAAACAAATATTGACCAAGCATGGTGGTGCATGCCTGTTATCTCATCTACTTGGGAGGCTAAAGCAGGAGGATTGCAACTTTCAGAATACCCTCAAAAACTTAATCAGAGCCTATCTCAAAATTTAAAAATTAAATTATGGGTTACAGGTATATCTCACTGTGAGAGCATTACTCATAATTCACTTGGCTCCCTCCCAAATTTAGATAATTTATTTTTTAATAAATTATTTATCACCCTGGGAAACCTGGACATTTTTAGGGTGGGAAGGGACATCTGGACAAGAGCAAGAGAGGGAAAAAGGGAGCCATGCAAAAGCAGGGGAGATGGCCATAAATAATAAATAATAATAAATAAATTATATATTAAATCACCCTGGGTTCAATCTCTAGTACTACAAAAATAATAAAATTAGCATTGTTCACCTAAAAGTCTTTCAGAGTTCAGAGGAAGATTAAAAAAAAAAAAAAAAACAGTTTTACCTTCAAACAAGACTTCAGTGTCCACTAGGGGAGGGAAGTGACCTGCTGAGATGAAGTGGAAATGAAAAAGTACGTCAAATATGATGTGATGCTTGTGGAGGAAAAATTGTGGCAATCAATATGAGAATCATCTGTATTGATTTGTGTTATTCATGGAGGGCTCTAGAAATAGCAACAGGAAGAAAAAGCAATGCTTCTTGGTCAAAACAAGAATACCTGTATCATTGAAAAATAGCAACTTTTAGGGTGGTCCAATCCATAAAATAAAAACTCAAGGAATACTGCCCCTTTTTCTAAAGCCAAATGTCGAGATTAATGCCCTTTTAAGCAGACAAAGCTATTTATGCAAAAATGTAGGTTGGGAAGAGATGATCATTGTCTCTCATGATTGAAGAGATCTCTGAAAACAGTAAAAGAACACAACACGGAGACTATATTACACACACAAAAAATGATATTATACAAGTTGACTAGGCTTAGAATTCTTTCCATAGCCAAGGAAGAAGTCGTAACTTGGGTTTCTCCACTATGTTAAATGAACTAAAGCACCCAGTACTCCCTCATTCCAAATCTTAGTGTCTGCCCTGCTAGCTTCACCCAGCTACCCTCCTCAGGGACATAGAGAAGCCCAGCCCTTCCTGGAGAGGGCTACGAGACCAGGGGTGAGATTTATTTGCAGAACTGTCAGCATATGCTATCTAACTCAATGCCATCATTGTCATGAGAGTGAGAAAGGGGATCTTAGAAAGACTGACTCAGAGAGCTTGGCCCATGTCGTCTGGAACCTGAGAGATTCAAGGGGAAACTAAATCACAACAATTTCAAGGTGAAGCCACATGGAAGTGTTGGCACGTCCTCCTTACAGAGTTCTTAGGAAAGGATACACAAGTGTGCCATGTGGGCTAGGTATAAAATATGGAATGAAGCCAGCCCAGAGCAACTTTTTAAAGAATTCCATCCAAGGCACATCTGGACAAGAGCAAGAGAAAGGGGAAAAGGGAGCCATGCAAAAGCAGAGGAGATGGCCATAAAGTAACAGGTTCCTCACAAACCCATTTTCTATATTCACACATCAGTTAGAAATAATGCTCCCAAAGCATTGATAAAACCCAGACTACTCACCCTAATTAAAAAAAAATATGCTGAGTCAATGGGAATGTTCTCCCATTAACTATTTCTGAGATACCAGGAGTTAGCTACTAACTGTCAGAGATAAAAACACACAGACATGGCAAAGAGACTCCACATCAAAGGTGCTTCCTCTTTGCTGATCCTGTAGACTAGGTTCCTGATTTGCAAAAATAGCTTTGATTAGCAAAGATATGAATGTAGAGGACAAAGTAAACTGTGAATAGTCCAAATTAGTCTTCAATACAGTGAGATAATTTTCCTATGTAATAAAAATAATAGATTTTCATATCATTTAAAGGAATCAATTACAATTATTTCAGCAGAACTTGAGAAATATAAACATGCGTAGAGACAGAGTCTTAAAAACTCATCTTTAAGATCAAGGTCTTACCTTCTTTCTTGCTATGTTAATTATTTATGAGACTCCTAAGTCAATATTACTTTCTAAAGAAAAAATAAAACCTCAATTACAGATAAAATAATAAGCAAAGCCAAGAGTATTCAAGGAACGCCAATATAAGAAAGGTTTCTTTCTCATCTCTCTCCATTAATAGTAAGCACATATTGATAATGGTTTTAGAATTGTGCCTTGTTAGCCAACATTTATGTTTATTCATGTACTTATTCAATTTTGAAACATGTAGAGCCAGCCACTTTTAAGTACCTACTTGCGTTTATTTTATAAAGTTGCATAAAATAATATCTCTGCCTTCAGGGAACTTGCACTCCAGAAAAGCAAATCAAAGAACATTTTGAATAAAGTCTCAAAATAGATACAAGGGCTTTCTAAGAGAGTCTAAACTGAACAGATAATTGTCTAGCCTTTGCACGAGGTCTGAGCTATTCCCACTGAAAGGGAGTAATTGAATCTGTAATTACTTTCATTTCATAGGGGACATCAGCATAGATTCGAAAGATCTAATCGAGATGCTTGTTTTCTTAATTACTCTAATTGCTTTGTAGGGAACACTGTCCTGTAGCCATTGAGGAAGGCTCAGTTCAGTGGGGAATAGGGACATTGTTGGAGGTATTTAAAAAGTTCTCCTTTGACATGTATCTGGTTGTTTATTTCACCTTCTGATGATGCAGCTAGGTTGCGACCATCTGTGTGTATTGTATGGACATAGCCATTGATTACTGGTAGGTAAGTGATTTTTGTAAATGAACGTAGAGGAACAGCAAGGCTTCCCTTTTAAGAACTTGAGCGATGTACACCTCACTGTCCCACTGGTGCCAGGAACACTCCTTTCTCTCCCCATTCAAACCAACCTCCACCATTCATGGAGATCTGATTCCTGGGACTGGCCCTTTCACTTTTTAAAGGTCAATACTTTACCAAATTTTATTTAAATCTCTAAATTGGTTTTTATTAACAATTCTAGAATCAGGCCACATCTCATTATATAAAAAGAATGGATGTACTAAGAAGCAAAGAGGAGGCTAGCTTTGTAGACAGAAAAGGGCTAAAGAAAGAATCAGAGGTCAAAAAGTGAACTAGTCATTTTAAAATTGTGTGTGTGTGTGTGTGTGTGTGTGTGTGTGTGTGAGAGAGAGAGAGAGAGAGAGAGAGAGAGAGAGAGAGAGAGAGAGAGAGAGGGAGAGAGAGAGAGAGAGGCAGGCCCCTAAGTTCCATCCCCAGTACCACCAAAAAAAAAAAAAAAATGAATTCACCAAGCTCTACAACAAATCACCACAATCTAGATTGAAGATTCCTGTCTACAGTTAATCTCTGCTTCCATTCTCTAGCCCAGGAAACCTGTAATCTACTTGCTGATTTTGTAGATTTGCATTTTCTGGAAATTGCAAACATGTGGAAATATATAATATATTGTCTTCTGTGTTTATTTTTTAACAGTTTTTTTGAGGTTCATTCATGTCATGACATATCTATTCCATTACTTTTTATTACTGAATACTATTTCATTGTATGGACATACTACATTTTTATCCATTTACTAGTTGATGAACTTATTTTTTCACTTTGGAGACAATATAAATAAATCTGCTATAAATATCTACCTAAAATATATTTTTTAATTTTTAAATAACTTCTAGCTGTTGATGGTGGCACACGCTTATAATCTCAGTACTTGAGAGGCTGAGATAGGAGGATCACAGGTTAACGGCCAGCCTCAGATACTTAGTGAGGCCCTCCACAACTTAGTGAGTCCCTGTTTCAAAATAAAGAATAAAAAATAGGACAGAGGGCGTGGCTCAGAGGTGGAATATCCTTGGGTTCCATCCCCAGTAACACACACACACACACACACACACACACACACACACACACACACAAGTTTTCCCCTAGCCCCTTACCCCTACATTCAACCTTAAATATGCAGCGTGGACATAAACTTTGATTTTCTGGGTCAATCCCAAGAGTGGAATTATTGGATTATATGATAAATCTGTGTTTTGCTTTATAAGAATCTGCCAGACTACTTTCAGAAGGGGCTGCCCCACTTCATACCCTCACTAGCCAGTTTATGATCAAGCTCCACATCTTCAGCACGTGGGGTTGCCTGTCTTACTGATTATGGCTCTTCTGGTAGGTGTGAAATGGCTTCTCAGTGGGGTTTTAGTGGCCTTTTCCTAGTGACTCATGATTTTAAGCGTCTTCACTTGTTTATTTCACATTTCTACTTTTCCTTATAAGACACCTTCTAGAGCTGAAACTTTGACTTCCTAAATTCTTTCCAGAAATTCTATGACAAAAATTTATGAAAGTGCACAGACTGTAATTTTTAAGGCTTCAAGTACTCCTAAAAGTCCCACAAAGGACATCGAATCAAAGGACACACTCCTGGCGTGGTAACTTCTATAATGTTTGGTAGAATGCAGCTGGATCACGAATATAGAAACTTCAGTTATTTATTTTTTAGTGATTTTTTCTTTTCCACTGAGCTAGGGGAAAGACTGAACTGCCTAGAGGCTTGTCTGCTTTCTCAGCAGGCAGAAAAATAAGAAAGAATAAGACAGAGGTCCTTGGGAAAACAAAATTGAACCAAAATAACAGTGCCAGGTTAGAGAAGCAAAATCCATAGAATCACGGTTTACTCCAGTGAGAATGCTGGTAGATGAGTCACTGTGTGACTCTAGGGCTTATTTTCAATGGATAGAATTTTCCTAATGTACAAGCCCGCTTGCTTATTATGCTCCTATTATAGTTACTGAACATCTTCCTGAATTAGATTGACCTCAGTCACCAAGGATTATAACTTTCAACAAATTCTTGTTTTGCTTGCTGGAAAAACTCTAGAAAGTCCTCGGATAGACACTGTATAGGTAGTGGAGGGTCCTCTCCAGATCTCAGATCATTTTTGAAGTGGGTTGTGCCATAGAATCTCATGGGAAACTCTCCATCCATTCACCCACTCTATTCCCATCTGTGAATTTGTTTCTACAACCCATACTGATTCTACTGTTCTGTGAGTTTCTTATAAATTTTCTGGAGTCCTATTTAGATCTTTAGCCAAATTACCTTTTATGAGAGTAAAGAAATTACTTCTTGCCATGTCTCAGCTGAACTTTATTTTTCTTTGTTTGTTTGCTCTTGTTTTTTGTTTTTGTTTTTTCAGTTTGATAATATCAGAGTGCTATAGCTATTACCTGTTCTATACTATTAAAACTTAAAACTCAAATAAATAATTTAAAATGGTGGTTGATACGGGCATTAGGAGGTTCTATAAAGGTCTCTCCCTGGGTGTGTAAATGGGTAAGAGATGAGTGTGAGTTAAACACTACAGTTATCTTTTAACTTATGATAGCGTGTTTGATTTGTTGCTTTGTTTTTTTTTTTTTCTTTTTGGTGGAAAACTCAAGAATGGGATTCAGGTACTCTGAATTTGAAGCTGGATTCTACCACTTATAAGCTCCTGACTATGATCAAAATCAATGCTCTAATTTTCTTTATTGTCATCAGTAAAATGGGGATAATTGCATTACTTAATATACCTAATGAATCATGATTCTAATTTTTCACTTTCATTGACCAATAATGCAAAGTTCATTGTAGTGATAAATTTGATTTGTACATTTCTGTCATCCCTGATGTTAATCGTTTTTTCTTACAAAATAATTGAATAATGACCAACTTTATGAAGTTCTATTTCTACAAGATTATTACAAAGATTTAATAATTATGCTTCTAAGTTATGAAAGTATATAGATGTGCGATTTTTTGTGACATTAAACACAAAGTTTGGCAACAAAATTACATAGCAATTGGAACATTTTCAAGCAGTTTTTTTTGAAATACATTCACCTTAGCTCAAGTTTCATTATAAGGTAGTTAATTTCTCACTCATCAAAAGTAGACTAGGTTGGGATATAGCTCAGTGACAAAGCACTTGTTTTGTAAGCACAATGCCCTAAGTTCAATCCCCAATGCCAAAAAGAAAAAAAAAAGAGAGAGAGACCCAAAAAAAGTCAATCTAAAGAAAAAACGTGGAGCATCAGTACTAACACTGACACGGATTTTGAGCAACCTGGATGTCTATATACTACCGGTGGAAATGTAAATTGGGACAAGCTCTTTGAAAAACTGCTTGAAATTATCCACTAAAGCTCAACATACTTTACAACCCAGCATTCCCAGTTTTTGGTAAATACTTAATATAAGTGAATGCTAATGAGTAGCACATTTATAAGGATGTTCATCGCAGCTTTCTTCACAATAGGCAAGACAACTAGTGATCTCATACACCATCCTCACTAATCCAGAGCAACTGGCCGCACAGCTTAGAGGAAGAAAGGCTTATTTGCTCACAGTTTTTTTGGAGATTTTAGGTTCAGTCCATGTGATGCCGGGTCTGTGGAGCTCAAGGCATGGAGGCAGGAAGCAGACAGAGGGAGATAGCAAGGGCTCTGCCCTCACATCATGGAGGCTGGAAGCCAGAGAGCCAGGAAGCAAAGGGATTAAAAGAAAACAGCACAATACTAAGGCCACATCCCAGGGACCATAGCCCCCCTTCCCCAGCCACAGCCCACCTACCTAGGTTACTACCTCATAAATCTGTTACGATGAATTTATCCACTGATGAGATGACAGCCATCATGTCTTCATTGCATCAACCCTGAGCATTAAAACCTAAACTCCCAAGCGGACGTTCTATATCTAACCACAATAAATGACAGTAGAATTATGTTTACATTCATTGCTGTATAACACTATATTAATATAGCACAGTCTCCTTTTTTTTTATTGGTGCTTTGTAGTCATACATCTTAATGGGATAAACGATGGTGGAGACATACGTGCACATGTCACCCAGTTAGCTCTTACCCAAACCCCACCCGTCCCCTCCCCATCCCTCCTTCCCATGCTTGGCTTAGTGACTGACTTTGATTTTTTCTTTAAGTAAATCATGGCTTTAGAGACTTTCCTTCTTCCCCTCCCATCCCCTCAGTTAGGTCCCATCCCCTCAGTTATTTGCTCCTCTATAGGATCTCCTTCTTCATCTAGAGTTC
Source organism: Muscardinus avellanarius (assembly GCF_963383645.1). NCBI lineage: Eukaryota > Metazoa > Chordata > Mammalia > Rodentia > Gliridae > Muscardinus > Muscardinus avellanarius. The sequence goes on from NC_137795.1 coordinate 106,875,403, forward strand.
CTCCAGTTACCCATTTCTCCCTAGGGTTCACATCCAATTTCTTCTTTTCTGTGACTGACTAGTCTCACTTAGCATAATGCCTCCAGTTCCATCCATTTCCCTGAAAATGATGTAATTGTGTTTTTCTTTATGACTGAGTAAAACCCATTGTGCATATCCCACAGTTTTGTAATCCATTCATCTATTGATGGACATCTTGGCTGGTTCCATAGTTTGGCAATGATGAATTATAGCATAATCTTATTCAAAATATTTTTAAATATTTTATTGGTGCCTTGTAGTCATGCATATTAATGACATACAAAATGGCAGAGGCACGCATGCACACATCTCTCATTTAGCCCTTTCCCCATTCCCTCCCTTCTGCCTCCTCATGTTGGGCTTGGTGATTGACGTTGATACAGTAGTGACTGTGCCTTAGGGAATCTCCCTCTCCCCGCCCCTCAGTTAGGTCACCTTAGTTGCTCATCTACGTTGTCTCCTTCTTTGTCTCGAGGTCCTCCTGTGACCCTTTTTCTCCCTACTTTATGCAATATTTTTCAATATTTTGACAAAAATATTATGCTTAGTTACACAGGTATTGATTACTAAGATGGGAGAAGAGACATACTTCTGGAGTATTGGAAGGTGTTCTAAACAAATATCTGGGTCATAATTACACAAGTGTATATATGAACCATAAAAGATGTGTGTGTGTGTGTGTGTTGAGTGTGTGTGTGTGTGTTGAGTGTGTGTGTTGAGTGTGTGTGTGTGTTGAGTGTGTGTGTGTGTGTGTGTTGAGTGTGTGTGTGTGTGTGTGTGTGTGTGTGAGGATAAACTCATTGAAACCTGATCATATTCTTATGATCACGAGGCATTTCACCACAGGAGATCATGGAGACACAACCACTCACAAATCTCATTTTTATAAAATTACCCCTGATATCTTATAGATGCTAAGGCAGTTAAAAAAAAATGAGAGTACCCACAAGCTGTAGAGCCCACTCTTCCTCCAGCATGGATGCCTGTCGTACCAAAGCTAGTGCATGACTGCGGCTGCACCGTGCAGTCAACCAAAAAGTCAACTGTCAATTAAAGTTATTTTCTATAAGTTGAATAAACTGAGTTTTAAACAGCTTCTTTCCCCTTGCGCTCAGTGCATCCCCTTACCTCCTTCCTTTGCCCCTTTCCCTGATCTGTTACATTCAGCTCTGGGGACCTGACTTAGGTGGCAATTGCTGCCTATGATTCTCAGGGGGATATTTGCTCAAGAAATTTCCAGAGGAGAATGCATGGAAATGACTCTGAGCAGTAATTGGTAATTTTTTTCTATAAAGGGACAAATAATAAACATATTTAGCTTCAAGAGCCATATGGTCTCTGTTGCAGCTACTCAACTCTGCCACTGTAGCATGCAGCCAGAGATAATATTTTTTAGTGGCTGTATTCCAATAAAACTCTATTATGGATACTGGCAATAAATTTCATATAATTTTCAGGTCACAAAATATCATTTTTTATCCATTAAAAACATAAAAAATTGCCTGGTATAATGGTGAATACCTAAAATCTTAATACTTGACAGGCTAAGACAGGAGGATCTCATGTTCATGACTGGCCACAGCAATGCAGTGAGGCCCTCCACAACATAGTGAGACCCTGTTTCAAAACTAAAACTAAAATACAGCTGGGGATGTAGCTCAGAAGTTGAATGCTCCTGGGCTCAAGTCCCAGTACCACACACAACAAATAAATTAAAATAAAAACATAACAAAAACAAGCTTAGCTTCTAAGCCAAATGAAAGAAAGCAGATAAAGAGGAATTTGGTTCTCAGGAACTTAGCTTTCAGAGGCCTGATTTGGAGTCATGTAATCCTAAGTAATAATCCACTTGTGAAGAGTCTCAGCCCTATGTTCCATAGGAATACAACGCTCCAGCTCTGGTGGGTCGTCAGTCACAGTGCACAGTCGAAAGGGTGCCTTCCTTTCTCATTCCTGTAAGAAACACTAAACATCAAGTTTAATATCAAAGGCTTTGTTTCCTCTTTAACATGATTTTAATTCTTAGAGCTTCAAATAATATAAGGTTAATTTTTTAAAAAATAATCCTACTGCTGGGCATGGTGGCACACGCTTATAATCCCCACGCTTGGGAGGCAGAGATAGGAGGGTAGCGCAGGTTCAAAGCCACCCTTGCTGGCTTAAGAGACCCTGTTTCCAAAGAAAAATATAAAATAGGTCTGGGTGTGTAGCCCGGAGGTAAAAGTGTTGCATCCCCAGTACCACTAAAAGAACAAAAAAGGTAATAATAATAATCCTACTAAGATATTTGAGGGCTGATCATTAACAGATGCGGTGTTAATAAGAATCACTGTGCCTTTATACTTGATGTTACTTATGATTTGGTAGAATTTCCTTAAGAAAATGTTATTTGGGAATCTTGAAAACAATTAAGTAACGCGGTATGAAATACACTTTGAGGCGCACCGGCTGAGTTTCTGCGCCCCTTTCTAGTTTCTGTGGGTCCAGATACATGAGGTGTTCACTGACATTCTAGAAAGGTAGAGGGACAAGACACTGCTCCTTATAAGCACAGCATCGTTGTCATCATCCTCATTATTATTTCCTTCTTCTTTTTCTTCTCCTTCTCCTCCTCCTTCTTCTTCTTTCTCACTTGCTCTCTCTTTCTCCTTTTTAAATTGAAACCGGGTCTTGCTAAGATGCTGCGGGTGAGATTACTGAGGCTGGCGCTGAACCTGAGATCTTCTTGTCTTCAGCTGCCCAAGTACCAATACAGTATTTTCAGGAGAGACTTCCAAATTGGCTCCTCCCAATTCCCTGCAGTATGTATCAGGAAATGTGAGTGGCAACTCATTAACTGGATTACTGAGCTCTCTCATTCTCCCATTATCCAAAATCAGTGTTCAGTTTTATTATTTGTGTTCAGATTAAACAATGTAAAACAATTCTCTGAAAGAGTAACTCTGCAGGATCATCTCACACTGATTTGTGTCTCCCACCCATCTAGCCTCAAATGAGAGTGAGCCTCAGCCCCAGCATCAGAAAAATAGGATGGGGCCAGTGATTTTCCACTAAGGTGATATCAGTGCCACACAAGACCAAAAAGCATAGCATGCATCTAACTCACTTTCCATCCAGCCCCTGGGCATCTTTGTGCCATCCTAGGAGCAATACTTTGCAACTAACATTGCCCTCTTCTTTCATTTAGGATGGGTGTGAGGTAGAGATAGGAGATCTGAAACAAGATAAGTATAGGGTAAAGAGAAGAACCCAGGAGGGAACCAAACTGCCAAACTGGACTTCAATCTCAGCTCTTGTCCTCTCTACAGATGGAAATAGATTATTTACTGACCACCTGCTCTGTGTCAGAGATAAATCATCACATAAATTATCTCAGTTCTTAAACAAGAAAGTGCCAAGAAACAAAAGATGTTCTTTGTCTAGCTGGTGCCCAGCAGGGAAAACAGCTCCTGAAGAAACTGCTTCAAAACTATGAAGGAAACAAGGGCTTAAAAAAATAGGAGTTTGTTTCACATAGAATTCAAGTTGAGTTTGTTGAACTTTCAATTCAGTAACAGTGGTAAACTCCAAATGTGTATTCAGTAATTGGCATGTGCTCTGGTCTGTGCCCAACCTAAAATAGTATGCAGCAAATTAGTTGAGTCTCTCGGTTCTGTTTGTCAAATCGTCAAAGTACTAGAGCTCCTTCTGACCCATGTGCTCTGAGATTATTTCACTCTGACTGTGCTTTACATGGTAAATTTCTGAGCAATTACTGAAATGTCCCCCATTATTAGACAATATAAGCAGTGATCAGAAAAAACATGTTCCTAACCTGGCCTTCATCTTTTCTGTCTTTCCTATGATTCAGGAGGAAGGATGCTGGCTTTTTATCCTACAAAGATCACCTGCCAGTGAGCCAGGTGGTGGTTGGAGATACTGACCGGCAAGGCTCAGAAGCCAAACTGAGTGTGGGTCCCCTGCGTTGCCAAGGAGACAGTAAGTTTGCCCAGAGGCTGTGGCTTGCACTTTGTTATCATATTTAAATAGTGTTCCCAGGCTCCTCAGAGGATGCCAGAAAACAGGTTTGCTCTTCTGTAACTTCCACCAAAACATCCTGTGACTTAAGCAAAGTCAAATGGAGAGCCAGATGGACCTTTGCTCCTAGAAGAGGGAGGCAGGTATAAGATCTCCAGTACAGAAGCCTAGATTTAGCTAAAATGTGGCTATTCGTCTTTATACTCATATGTAACAAGTGTGACTACCTAAGTTTATGGCAATATGAATAGCAATGCTAATAGCATAAAAGCAACACTCAACAGCTGGGATCCCACCGAGTGCTGCTGTTAATGCCATTAGCATGACTATTTATATCACCATAAACGCAGTTTATGGTGTTATAAATAGTAGCATTATGGCTTAATGTATCATTGTAAACTTGGATTATGACCATATAAAGTTTGACATTATTGCTATCAAACTTCATCATCATCAAAGCTTGATGGTCCCTTGAAAGCTAAGGATTGTTTCTGTAACTACGTCTCACTTTCAGGATGAGGCACTGCAGTGAGGAATTTGGGGCCGCGTGCTCGGACAGTGGGAGGTAAGGGAGTTAGAGTGCTAGTCCCACCTAATTAAGGGCACCATTAGGATTTTATGTTGTTTGATACCCGTCAGTGTGCTTTATGTGCAGTGGGAGGGAAATGGGGCCAGGTTGCTATGGGGATTCTGCAACGAGCATCCTGGGTATCGTTGTCCCTCTCTTTTCTGCACATTTGATTTGGGCAACCCTCCTGGGAGTTCTGTGTCTTTGTGCTTGTGTGCCAAGCATCAGGAGTCCCAGATTCTACACTCTGAATAGCTAACTGGCCCAGAGACCTCAGGCAAGCCTCTCCATTTTCTCAGCTGTGGTAACGAGAATACCACCTGCATCCCTATGCCTCCTGGGGAGACCATAAAGATTTTAGTGCCTAGATTTGGATTTCTCCTCGCAAAGCACAATGCAAGATGGAATATTTTTACGACTTCGGTAAATCAACAGAGAATTAGACCCACTCGATAATAAATAATTGCACCCACTTCAAGAGGTGTTCTAAGAAATGTAATGGCGCATGCATAACAGTTTACTACTTAGTAAATTGAGGCTGTCAGCAATTAAGAAGTGAAATGTTCCAATACCAAAGAAAGATGGAAGTTGCACTGATTTTTCTCTTCTTACATTGAGAAGATGAAAATGCTTCCTGTAAAATTGAGACTGGTCAAAAAGATCTTTATCGTGCATTTATTGAATAAGTTTACTTCATTTGTCTAACCAAACTCAGTAGAGCTGTGCAGTAAGAAATGTAATTTCAACTGCTTAAGGAAAAGATGTTGACATAAAATAATAATATGCTTTTTAAGTACATATGCTGAGAGATGGACGATAATGTTCTGAAACTAGACAAGGTCTCATGTTTCGTAGAAAGGTAATCAGTTTTGTTATGCTATAGTTACCTGTTGACATATAAAGATAAAATATTTCTTCTTTATTGGATGTAATTTTGAAGCTAGCTTTGAATTAGAGTAAGGATGTCAGTTAAGTAATTTATTAACTTAATATATTTAGAAAAATGACACTTTTGCAAACTTTTATTACCATTCTTAAGAGGAGTCTAGTAGCCTTAAATAGTATATGCTGGAGTCTGTGTTTAGTTAATAGCTAATATTAAGCTGTTTTTTCCTAATCAACACAGAAGTCCTCAGAAAGAATTCATCATGGGTCTATTATTGGGTTAGCACTCTGCTAGGTTCTCTGGGGGAAAAAAAAAAAACTAATTTCAGACCATGTTTGAGTTGGATGTAGTAACGCATGGCTATTATCCCAGTTATTTGGGAGGCTGAGGCAGGAGAATCACAAGTTAGAAGCCAGCCTGGGCAACTTAGCAAGACCCTGTCTCAAAATAAAAATGAACAGGGGCAAGGAGTGTAGCTTGGTAGTAGAGTATTTGCCTAGTATGTGCAGGGCCCTGGGTTCAGTCCTCATAACCATGGGCGGAGGGAGTGAGGAACATGTTTAACAAATACACATGAAAAAGTATCAGAAGACATGAAATGGCTTACTATTTAGTATTAGATTTTCTTCTAGAAAATGATTGCAGCTGATGTTTCAAAAAGGGTTGATGAAAGATATATTTTCAGTAGACATTCTTTTTTAAAAAGGGAAAATCCCAGTGATCAATATTCATTTACGTTTCTATTCTAAGGCTTTTGGCCTTGGAAACATTATTAGGCCCGTTAATAAAAACAAGCCGCTGCCTCTTTCATGGACACTGTAGTGTCTTCGTTTATTTAGTGTACTGTAGCTTCTGCGAGACTCTTCCCTATTTTTACCTGATGCTTCATGGAAACAAAAGCACAGTTAATATTTAATTGCAGTTATACATAAGACTCTGGGGCTTATGAGAGGGAGGGCGAGAGGGAGGGCAAGAGCGAAAGCGAGCTTTTCCTTTTTCTCAGGCAACTGAGAACAGGTTTGTTCCTTGAACTTGGCCAGTCAGGTAACAGGATGCAGGAATGTTCGCATGTTCCAAGTTGATAGTATTTTCTATTTTTTATACATGTCTAATCTCCTTGGAGCCCGAAGTGAGGAAGCTAAAGCAAATATTAGCATTCCTATTGTACAAATGAACAATTTGCTTCTTTGAAAGTGGCGTTTAGACAACAGATTCTCGCGGCCCTTCCACACTCTCAAGGGGAAGATGGAGAAAGGAATATACTCAAGGTCAGCGCTATGTCTCTGAACTCCTTCTCTTCCCTGCCCCTGGCCAATTAAACTAAGATGTCTGAAAGTAATTCCACGTGGATCTTACTCCACCAGGAGCCCCACCCACCCATGTCCCTGACTAGCACAGCACGGTTCTGGGAGGGTTGAGTTCGCAGAATTGAAAAAGGGTTGCAGCGAATATATCCTGTTATTTATAAAGATGAACTTACTTCATGTCGTTTGTTGAGGCCTGTTCAGAGCTGCAGCTCAGAAAAACCAACTGCATTGTTAAAAAATGTCTCTTTGCCTGTGGGATGACAGCCATCAGAAGGTGTGTCTTGAATTAGGCCCCACTTCCATGCCCTGGTTTCGGAGAAAGAAATCATTTCTGCAGGCTCTGCCCAACCGTGTCAGTGGCTTCGGTTGGTTTCATCATGACGGCCGAGTTTCATATTTACTTTGATTCATCTGAACTCATAAACCCATATAATCAAGATGCTAGAAAAAATCAGCAAGTTCCACTCAGAGCAGCCGCACTTACCACCTAGCTGTGAAATGCGTATGCCCCCCATGAGAAAGCAAGAAACATTTCCAAATGGAAAACTCAAATCTAAATGAAACCAACAGTGTGTCTGGTGATGGATGCTTTGCTAAGATAACAAGTGTATTGAAATTATAAATCCCTCTCTTAAATCACCAATATTCACTTAGGAAGAACCCAAAGAGCTACTTAGAGTACCAAAAGCTAATAATAGGCAGACATTGTTTTCCAATAACTTAAATAAGAGGTTATTCACGGAGTGCTATACCTTCGTGGAATAAGAGATTTCAAGGTTTGGAGGTAGGAACCTTATTCCTGTCTAGTGACTATAATTAATTGTAGGACTCTAGTATTTGCTGGATAATTGTTTTAGCCTCAGCCCTGCGAGGTAAAGATTTACCATATTACCTCCAGGGATACAGTGACTTTAAACAATTAATTGGGAGCAAGCATCTTCACTAAACCTAGGTAGAAACAATTTAGGAAATGTCTTTTCTTCCTCAAGGACTGCTTGCCGGTCCATTCCAGACATTGGCTCTGGCTCTAAGAAGTAACAGACAGCACACTCGAGTCACAGCGGAGCTTTCAGATGTAAGCTCAGTCTCTCAGCGCTGCAGAGACAACTGGGGCATAAAGAAAGAGAGTGAAGACAAGTAATGTGTCCAGTTCAGGTGCACTGGAAAGGCAGGGCCAAGGAAGATGGGGATGGAGGCGTGTTCTACATGATGGTGATACCAGATCTCTCTTACCAGCCCCTGTCGCATGAAGTCCGGGACTGGAATCCATGCACAGTAGAAGGCTAGTGTAGGAGTATGACGTTTATTTTAAGCCAGAATGGAGTGGAAGTGTAATACCTACCAGGCTGAGACAGATGTTGAGAACTGGCCTTTTGACACTATTTAGGGGGGACCCAGACCCAGGGTCCACAGTCGCACACTGTCAGCCCCTAATGTCCACACGAAACACAACCACAGAGGATGGGGCAGCAGGCCTCACAACCACAGAGGAACCAGAGGCAGAGGGATGCAGGGGAGGAGCCTGAGGAGGGCTGCCTGGAAGGCCCTTAGGACACCAGCTTTTATTCTCTTTTATGTTGTCCCCAACTGTCTTCACTGATTTTGATCCTGGGACCCAATGCTGACATCTCAATTACTTAAGATGATGAAGGTTTATACTTCGGTGAGGCAAAACCCCACATAACTTTGGTACCCTCCCTTTCCATCTCTGGGCCTGCTTTCTCTGATGTGGAGCTCAGGGTTGCCACAGTGTGGGCAGAGAAGACCGGGAGCCACATGGGGAATCTTCAGGGCTGACCTTTCGGTAGCTAACATCATTTCTACCCAACATGCCAACGTCCTAAACTCACCAGGCCCTAGACCGACTAGAGGATCTGGAAAGTGCAGTCTCTGCCTGCTGCTTCTGTGTTGTTGTTTCCTTCAGGTGTGTCTTTCCACACTGTGCTGGCATTCAAAGCTGGTTCAGGAAGCAGGACAAGACACTTGGCATCTAATCCCTAGCAGAGGGAGGATAAAACTTCAGCCTGCACACTTCCTTTTGACAGGTCATAAAGTGATTTCTCTTTTCCCCTATTTCATTTTTTTCCTGTCTGTCCTAGTCCTAAAAGTAGACTTTAAAGGGTTAGAGGAGAAAAAATTGAAATAACAGTCCTAATTGGCTTTTCTTTTGTCAATTCTAAAACCAGTGTCCTTTTATTCCATAAAATAAACTATTCCAATAAGTAAAATGAAGTATTCCATAAAATAATATTATATGTTGAGCAGAAGAGTTTGATTTTAAAGACAGAAAACAGCTAAAGGAAACAGAAATAAGGGGGAAAGAGTACATTTGTCATCTTGAAGTCACTTTTCCTGTAATGTGAAGACAGGGAGACAAAACAATGGAAAAATAACTGCTCCCTTCAGTTTATTTCAGGTTAGCTCTTGTAAGGTAGAAAGGGCATACAGATTAAAGAAGAGGGAACTTCATTGCTGAGCTTATTGGTTTAAGTTTGGGAAGTTTAACTGTTATCTCTCTCTATTTTTAATTATTTCTGGTAAGGTCAAATAGTCTAGTTTTTATATGGCAATATGGCACTTGAGCACATTGACTTCATTTTGATGGCTAGTGTGATCTGGGGGCCGGTGGAGGAGTGTAGAACAAATAGGGTCTGGCTGCAACCTCTATTCAAAACCACTTACACTAAGAAATAACTCTGGGATTGGGAGAAAGAAAAAATATCTACAAAAACTGTTCCCATCCCTCGTGGAGAGAAGGTGTTCTTGATTCTGTATCCTTCTGTCCCTAATAATAGACTCTTGAAGAATAAACACCAGAGTATTTCTGACCCTAATTCACATTCTTTGCAGTATCACATGCCTGATGCCTACAAAGGACTCAACAAATGTTTGTTGAATAAGAAACAAAAAGAATACATCAAAGCAGGGGGGATGTGAGGATGCTAATCTGGACCTGGTACCCACTTCTGCCCTGGTACCCACCATCAACCCACACAGAGAACATCAGACCCTTGGGGCTTTGGAATTCCTCAGTGGGGTCTCACATTCTGGGTAAAGTGACTTCCTATGTGGATGACAGAGTCTGTTTCCCTAAGATTCCACCTCCCTTCTTGGGTGCAGCTCCGCCTCACCTCGCCTTTGTAATGTGTTTTCTCTGCACAGTGGACTCTAATTGGGGCTCCTGTTGCTTCTCTCTCCAATCACTATGAAAATCTGTTTGTAACTCAGCCCTTCCCAGAAAGAGAGGCTGTCTTTGGATGATCTGTAGAAGATGATGAGGGTTGTATTATCAGCACAGAAGACCACCTCTCCACTCCTGCCCGGACAACTAACTAAATTCATTTACTTGGTCTTGGTCTTCAACTGTGTTGCTTTTGCCTCAATATGACCTGCTCAGAATTATCTCTGCGGGACTGATAAAACCACAAATCCAGAAATGGAAAAATTTGATCTATATCAGTAACTGCATCCTGAAAAGATGCCCTGAATTATTTTCCTTTCCCCACTTTTTCCCCCATAAAAATGCAACTGTGTATACTTGCTGCAAGCAGAGCACAAAGCAAGAGCAAGAACACAGCTTCCTGAGGATGAGGAGTCTCAGAGATCACCCAGCACCTACCTCTCATTCTACAGATGAGGGAACTGGGTCTTGGGAGGTTCGATGACTGGCCCAGGGTCTCACAGCTGGCTCAGGCAAAGCACATGGAGAGACAGTTTGACACAAGCCTTCACCATTAGTGATTCCCCTGGGCTAAGATGAATGCTGAGATCCAAGAAGGAAGCTCAGACAGACACCCTGACCTTGGGCCCCTGCCTGTCGACAGCGGGGCAGTTTGACAATGTTGCCCAAGTCCCTCATCTTACCCACTGTGAGATGGACATCTGTAAAGCTTGGTAGAAAACCCGCACAGGCAAGGGCAGAGAGCTAGAGGGAGGAAGTCGAAGACTTCGGTTTCTTTTCTTTGACTTCTGATTCTAGCAGTTGTGTTGGTTGATAATAGAAAGCAAGGGGGGAAACCTGGAGAGATGCGTAGAAACCATTAACCTCTATTTTCCCTTAATGTCCTGACTCTACTGTTGTTGCCCTGGGCTACTCACAGCTGAGGAGCAGCAGCGTCTCTAACAACAAGCAGAAAGAGTGAAATTTTAGGGATCACAACCAAGGCAGGTTCCCATTAAAGGACTGAGCCCTTGGGCCTCTCTGAGGCTGGCTCCGATTACAAAGGTAGCAACTTTTTCCACGCAGAAGAGAGCCTTCCCTGGGATCTCCCAGACTCCAGGGTGACTTTAAACGCTTAGAATTTGAAGAAATGGATAGCTCGCTGGGGAGGAGTTAGCTCTTTAAGATTACTTGGTCATTCAACTTGAGCTGCAAATTTACTGATAAAGGGGGAATAAAAGTAGTTACAATTTAAGGGAGAAAAAAGTGTGTCCACTTGATATCTATATAGTATTTGTGTTTGTGTGTGTTTTCTTTTCTTTTTGTGGTACCAAGGATGGAACCCAGGGGCATTGTACCTCCAAGCTACACCCTAAAACCCTATATTTTAGTCTTTTTTTTATTTCTGAAACATGCTCTTACTGAATTGTGAAGGGCCTCACTCAGTAGCTGAGGCTGTCCATGAACCCCGATCCTCTAGTCTCTGCCTCCCAAATGCTGGGACTACAAGTGTGTGCCACCATGCCCGGCCAAGTGTTTTCTTACCTAGCTTTTCAAATACTGCTTGTGTGTGGAGAGAGTCACGTCCCACAGAGGAGATGTCAGTGTGAGGGGGACTGATGTCCAGGCTTGACGCTGCTTGGCTAGTCTTGCTTTCTCCTGTCCTCTCCCTGGACTCTTGTCCCTTCCTAAACTTGCCACTCTCTGCAGACTTGACTCCACCTCCAGAAACAGGGGGATATTTTTCTTTGGGGTGAATTGAGTCTCTGTAGTTGGGTTACTCTGCCAACTCTCCAAAGGATCTCTCATTGTTTGTAGAAGAGAATGAGGCTCGAGCCAGGCGTGGCGGCGCATGCTTGTAATCCCAGTACTTGGGAGTCTGAGAAAGGAGGATCTGGGTTCACGGTCAGCCTCAGCTCCTTGGTGAGGAACTCCACAACCTGGTGAGGCCCTGTTTCAAAACAAAGAATAAAAAATCGGGCTGGGGGTATAGCTCAGAAGTAGAATGCCTCTGGGTTCAATAGTTCAATATCCAATGGGGGGGGGAGAAAGAGAAAGAATGAATATGAGTGAGAATGAATGAGGTTTAGTATATTGACTCTAAAACTTCCTAGTATGGAACACACTGGAAATTGAAATAAAGTGCTGGGTGAAACAGATTCTAGCCCATCCCAGGATCTGCTCTCTGAATCAAATTCAACCTGAGAGCTTTAACAGAAAGAAAGGGGCCAGGGCTCTCATCCTACATCAGTTTCCATTTGAATGAGAGTGAAACATTAAGGGTCCTCTGGGTTCTCTGAAGGCACACACTGAGACCCCAGTAATACAGACAATGTCACCATCCCAGTGACCATAACACACAGCAGCCTTCCAGCCAGGCCAAGGGGTCGGTTAACTCTTTCCATAGAGGACCAGTAGGAAACACTGCAGGCTTTGTGAGCCAACAGATGTGTTCTGAGCTCTGTCACTCAAGAAAGCATCACAGACAATATGTGAACTATTAAGCATGGCTGGGTATCCATGTTGCAAGCTGCACCTCTCAGCTTCCGAGATCAGACGAGATCGGGCGCTATAAGGGTGGTATGGCCGTAGACTGCACCTCTCAGGAGGGTCGTCATTTGCTGCCTTCTGACCCAGACCTTTAAGCCCACTTTGGAAATCTTAGCAAATGTACAGGATTTGTAAAGTGTCTAGAATTGTGCCAGGATTTTTCGCTGTTTTAATCCAGATTCAATCCGTTTTTCTAAACTCAGTCAGAATAACCTTACATTTCACCCACCACCCTACAGTAAAGCAGAGCCCACTCTTCCCTTAAGCCACATCCTTATCTGTCTCTGGGCATGCTCCTCTGGCAGCCTGGATGGTTTCCAGTCCCCTTCATGTACTCAGTGGTGATCTGAGGCACTGTGTGAATATCAAGGAGCACTGACTGTGTTTCCTGCCTCAAGAAGGCTGCAGGAAAGTTGGCAAGCAAGGTAAATGCCCCACACCCAGCGTCATGTTCGCCATCATGGCGATTTTCTACCAGGTATACAGAGAGTTTTCAAAGCCAGACATCAATTATAGTACTTTTGCATTATAAACATTCAGAGGCTTCCTATCTGTCTTAAAATGCAAACCACCTATCACATGTCATAGGCTGTACGCAGCCCACTCCTGCCCACCACGCATGCCCAACTCCTTCACCCTAGCTGCGTTGAGTGTCTTGTGGCTCCAGTATGTAATGCTTGGTGCCCCTCAGGAGCTCTTACTGGTGCTCTCCTCTCCTGGAATCCTCTCCCCCCAACAAGCTGCTTCTGGGCTGGCTCTCCATCATGGTGAAGGCCTCTACTTCCACATTAATTATTGCTAGAGGCCTTCCCTGCCCCCCAGGTAATGAAGCCACTCATACATCACCACTATACTTTAGACTTTCTCATAGAACTCACCACTGCCTGAAATTATCTCTGTAATACATGGCACAGTTCAAGCACTAATTGCCCAAAATTAGCATAACTCTCACAGTACCCAAAAGATACCAGTTGCAAGCCACTCATACTTATGACCAGCTGGCTATGAACCTGGAAGTTCCCACTATTTCTTCAGAGTTAGTAATTCACTAGCATAACCAGTAGAACTCAAGAACAGCTGGGTACAGTGGCATATGCCTATCACCCCAGTATTTAGGAGGCTGAGACAGAATGGTTATAGGTTCAAGGCCAGCCAAAGCAACTTAGCAAGACCCTGTTTCCAAATAAAAAAATAAAATAGGTCTGATGTATAGCTCTAATATAGAATGCCCCCTGGATTCAATCCCCAGTACAAATATAAAACAAGACAAAAAAAAAAAACACAAAGAAACAAAGAAAGAAACTCAGACACTTGCCATAGTTAATTAGAATTGTGTCACATAAAAAAGAAACACAAATTAAGTCTCCTTGAAGGAAGCAATGTGTAGGGCAGGTTCTCAGAAATCCTCAGATCTGAAGATGCCACATCCTCTTCTCATGGAGTGAGACTCCATTTCTCCTCTGCCACATCCATGTACCACTAAGCAGCAGAGCTCCCCATCCCCTGCTTGAGCTTCAGCTCTGCACAACTTTTGCTGAGACTTCATTATACAGGCATGATTGGCCAAAATCATTGACACAGTGTTCAAACTCAATCTGCAAGGTTTTACAAGCTCAGACCCAAGAACCTGGAACAAAGAAAAGATAAAGTCTGTTTATTACACATCAGTCTTTCTCTATTATTATCACCTCACCCCCAACAGTTGATGGGACCCTCAGGCAGAAGCCTGCATCCCGGGGACAACGATGGCACAAAGCGTGCGCATGTGTTCATTAAGTGAACACGAATGGTTAAATAACCACAAAAGATTTAAATAAGCATTGCTGACTAACAATGGAGGCAGTGTCGCAAGGCACTTCAAGATAAATTGCAGAAAACTTGCCCAAACAATAATTGCTATGGGGGTCCAAAGAGAGGAGCTATTGCTTGATTTAGATGCATGACTATTTTTAACCTCGGCAAGGTTGTTTCGCATTTATTCATCTTAACTAAATGAAAACTTTTATTCTTTGGTACCTTGAAAATCCCTTGAATCCGATGATTATCTTCGAATTAAGGATTAAAAAAAACCTTTTGCTACATTTTTATACTTTCCCTAGCAATTTTAAATTAAGATGCACATGAGGTATTAAATTTATAGAACTCATTGTTTAATCTAAATTAGATTAACCCTCCTGGCCCTTCAGAGACCCGAGTGAGTGTTCCACACTTTTGTTTATCCGTGTCTCAAGGTTATTACTGACAAAATTACAATTAGTCAGTACTTCAAGCCTATTGTCCGGGTGCTAAGCTGCGAGCTATAAACCACCTCACTTCGGCATAATTAAACCATGTTCCAGTTCACCTGTTTTATGATACCTACTTGGCTTTGCATAAAGCTTCTTTCCATAGTCCTAAGTACGTGCGGGTCTTGGGAACTTGGGAACTTGGTTGAAGAAAAGTTTAAAACAAGCCTCTTCATGATGTTTGCCGAGAGTTTGTGTTCGTCAGCTTTTTGTCATTTGTCGATAATACCTGCGAAAAACAACCTAAAGGGGGGAAAGATGTATTTTGGCTCACAGTTTCTGAGGATCAGTCTATGGTGGGCTGGCTCCATTGTTTGGGTCCTGAGGCGAGGTAGGGCATCATGGCAGAAGGGTATTGTGGAGGAGAGGAGCCCAGCTCATGGCAGCCAGATAGCAGAGAGGGAGAAGGAGAGAGGGTAGGGGGGAGAGAGAGAGAGCAAGCGAGGAATCATCTGGGGGAAGATACAGCCCCTGAGGGCATACTTTCCAAAACCAGTCCTTCGGTTAGTTTTCACTTTACACAATCTACATCACCTTCCCTTCCCTGAGTCTGTTAGCCATCAATGGATGGATCAGAGCCCTCCTGATCCAGTCACTTCCCCATGGCTCACCTTTGAACATGGCTGCACTGTGGACCAAGCCTTCAACCCGTTAGTCTTTTATGGACATGTCATATCCAAATCCTAACACAGTTCTGTAGTTTCAACCTTATTATCATCAGGATTTTTTTTTTTTTTTTGGTGGTACTGGGGGTGGAACCCAGAGGCTTTCTACCTCTGGGCTATACTCCCAAACCCATTTTATATTTTATTTGGAAACAGGGTCTCACTAAGTTACTGAGAGCCTCACTAAGTAGCTGAGGCTGGCTTCGAACCTGTGAGATCCTCCTGTCTCAGCCTCCCAAGCGCGGGGATTACAAGCGTGCGCCACCACGCCCGGCTTTCATCAGGATTTTTAAAATGTGATTGTTAAAGCCAGGTATGGTGGCACACGCTTTGAATCTCAGTACTTAGGAGGCTGAGACAGGAGGATCATGGTTTGTGGCCAGCCTCAGCTACTTAGTGAGGCCCTCCGCAACTTAGTGAAACCCTGTTTCAAAATAAAGAATAAAAAATAGGGCAGGGGGTGGAGCTCAGAGATAGAATGTCCCTGGCTTCCAGCCCGAGTACCACAAAAAAATGTGATTATTGTAAACACTAAATAAGATTTGTTTTGCTTTCTTTAAAATAGGTCCTAATTCAAGATTAACTTGGTGTATATATGTAGGAAATAGTGTGTTTGAATTTGTATTCACCTATGGGCATGGTAAACTACTGCTTGGGATGGTGGGACACACCCAAATTAAGAAGAAAAGGTGACTCCTTTGTCTCATTCATCCATTTTATCTTTGAGTAAGTCCGAGGGTCAATTTTCTTAAAATGAATAAATATATTGAGGCTGCTCTCTAAGAGGGGATAGTAGTTGTTAGACCAATTTGTAACCCAGAATCTCTCTCGATTCCTAAATGTGAACAGAAAAGCCAGTCTCAACAAGGGTCATTTGGTGTTCTTGAAGGCACTGCCATGCACCCATTAAGATTCTAGCCACACATCCTCAAATTAGACTTTTCTTGACTTATGCAAGATTTAGACAAAGAAGTGACTCAACAAATTTTTCTGTAATTCCTATGTCTAATGCCTTCAATATTCCTTGACCCAATTCTAGTAGATTACCCTAATCGATTTTTATTTATGGTATTTATACCTTTAAATTTTAATTTTATTACACAGAATACTAAGACAGGAGCTTACAATGTGGCCTGTTATTTAACAGAAATGAAGTGTATCTGTCTCAGATAGTCTGCTCTGGTGTACTCACTGATGCTCTAGACCAAGAAAATAATGTGGTGGGCTTGAGAAGCTGGGGTTGTTCTGGGATCACTCCCTTTCCAAGGCTTATTCTATTTTGGTTTGACCAAACAAAATTAGCTTCAACTGCCTCAATTTTCTCCATACAGAAACAAACAAACAAACAAACAAAAAGCTAACCCCAGCACTTTGGTTAAATAACACCTAGAAATTGAATATGTAAAAAAGAACATGACCTATGCACTGGACTGAGAAGACACTCTGATGTATTTCGTTTACTCATTTACCTTTATTCTCTACATATATATTCCAGAGAGATATAATCTTCTTCTTAATGCTCAGACTTCAATAAAATCTCATTGTTATCATTTACGTATAATGAATAGGTAGATTGATCAGAATAAAGTTTGTGTTTCTTTACCTGAGAAGTGACAGTTTGCTTGGCTTATGCCTATGACCTCAGGAAAAAGATGTCTATGCCTTGAACACTTGGAGGAAATAAGATCACAGTTTGGGAAGCATCTAACTTTACACTTCACTTTGGGGCTGAGGAGAGAGAATGAACTATTGATCCCAGCCTGGACCTTGAGTGGCCTTACCCCATCAGTCACTTCTGGGCAGACAGTGTTAAACCTAAACTGGTCTATGTTTCCATAAATTAAGGATTTATGTTGTTATGATCCAAGAAAAGTGCAACAGTATGAGATATTGCTTCTCAGGATTTTCTGTGACTGAGAAAATTCCTCCATTGTTCCTCTAACTCTCTGGCCCACCCAACTCCAGTAACTGGGCCTCCCCACCTGCATACTTCCGCCTCCACTAGGACCATATATTAGGAAATCAAGAAAAGTGGGTGAGCCAGGTATGGCTACATGCTTATTATTATCCCAGTATTGGGAGGCGGAGACAGGAGGATCTCAGATTGTAGGCCAGCCTCAGAAATTTAGTAAGACCCTCAGCAAGTTAGAGAGACCTTGTTTCAAATTTAAAAATACAAACTGTGGCCAGAATGTTGTTCAGAGGTAGAATGTCCCCGGATTCAATCCTCAATGCAGAGAGAAAAAAAAGAGAAAGAAGAGAGAAAGAAGCTCATTTTTAGAATAAAGTAACATAGTCAATCTTTGCTCTCAAAGATCACCCCCCAACTTCAGGTACTGTTACACACACACACACACACACACACACACACACACACAGATACAATGACACTCAGAATTTACTACTCCAATACACCAGTTAAATATTAATCAGTTGTAATTTAGGTCTAAATACTTATCTTTCAAGGAGATAATATGAAAGGGTTATAAAAATGTGTAAGTGCTGAAGACCATTCCAAGATAGTTGAGGGAAGGTTGGAATGCAGAAGGTAAGAACCACTTTCAGGTGCCCCAAGTCTGGCCCAGGGCTCACTGAGCATGGAGTTTAGCCATGGCTACGACTTACTACAGCTGAAGGGCACAGGGCAAAGTCTGCAAGGTGAGAAGCAGCCTGGGGCCAGGTCCAAGGGAAAGGAGACAACAGAACCTGCCAAGTGTCCTCTGTCAGTGGGACCAGAACTCAGAACATGCTTATCTCCCCCAACAGGAGTGATGGCAGCCCATTGAAGCCTGCAGGGACCCTCAGCCAAGACTCAGCTCAGCACCCAGGGTTCTGGATGATCATAGGCATATGCACCCCCCAACTAGCAGGCACCCAAAGCCTATTTTTCAGAAGGGAAGCAGGTGTTCAGCACAAACTACAGTGTGTGTATGGGTAGCTAATCAGATTAATCGGCTCCAGCTCTGAAAGTCCAGGATCCTGGGCCAGCCTTGGCAGCTCTTCTTCAGCACAAGACCACTGCCCCTCTCCTTCCCAGACCCCTCTGTATACCCACTTTCTTCAGCAGGAGTCTCACCCTAAGTCTACATCTGTGACCAAACACCACCCAGCTTCACATCCCACTGAATCCCGTGCCTCCTGCCCATGTCAGCTTTCCAAAGCCTTAAAACCAAGAAGAGCGGAAGAATAAAAGGTTGCCATCTTCCCCTGAACCAAATATATCTCCTGGCCTAGAGTTTCTGTTGCATCAAGTTCTTGAAGATGAAAATGTAGCAACATATGTTTAAAAGTGTTCAAAGACATTCAAAGCAGACAGTTGAGCACTGGCCCAAGTGTGGGGCCCCTCTACAGTAGCACAGATCACACACACGTGTCCCTGCAGGCTGGTAAAGGGACGAGATCAGCCACACCTGTAACCTCAGTACTTGGGAGGGTGGACAGCAACTTAGGGAGACCAGTAGCAACCTAGTGAGACTCTCTTCTGAAACAAATAAATAAATAAAATAAAAAGGGCTAGGGATGTAACTTGGAGTTAGACTACCCCTTAGCTCAATCCCAGAATGGAAGAGAGAAAGAAGGAAGAAAGGCGAGGTCAACCTACACCCTGCATATCCTTGATATGTGGCTGACCTGTGGACACTGGGTCTTCAAAGCATTGCTTCTGTTGTAAGTTTGAACCTCAAGGAACATTTTCATGATGGAAAGCAAACGATGTATGAGAGAATATTTAAAACAGGGGAGCGTATAAATCATCATGCTGTTGAGTGTTTCCTAAATTTTTCTCATCATAAAAATGTCCTGGGGCACTTGTCAGTATCCTGGCCCCTTCCTAGATACTTTGATTCAGACTTTCTAAAGTAGAGCCCAGGACTCTGTTGTTATTGCCATTGTTGTTGTTTTGGGTGGTGCTAGGGATTGAACCCAAGGCCTTATGCATTCTAATCAAGCATCCTGACAATAACCTACACCCCCAGCTAGGAGCCTGTTTTTAAAATGTTTTGAGATGATTTTTATGAACCAGGAAATTATACAACGTGACTAAGAACACAGTATTCAGGGGCAGACAGACCTAGGCTCAAATTCTACGTTTATCAGCAGTGTGGCATTGGGAAAGTTATTTAACTCTGCTAAGCTTCAATTTCCTCATCTGTAAAATGGAGATAATTATGCTTAGTGCAAACGGTTGCCATGGGAATAAAATGAGACAAATGTATGTAAAGCGCTCAGAGCAGTGACTGATACAGTAAGTTCTCAATAATGGTAGTTATAAATATTATACAAAAAGAGCTGATGGCTTTCTTGAAACCATCAGTTTTGTAAAACTAGAAGAATTAAGCTTCAATGTGGATTGCTAAAGGCATCCATCGTTTCTGTCAAATTAAACTCATTCAAAAATAATGAGCCACAATCTGAAAAGAACAAAAGAATCAATCAGTTATCAATGGTAAACATGCTTTGAGCATGGCAGTGGTCCAATGTTTTGGTTTCTCCCAAATTCATATGTCAAAACCTAATCACCAATCTTATGATGGCAGCAGGAAGCGGGCCTCTTGGGAGCCTTGTCATGAAATCTGCTCTCCAGAATGAGATTAGTGGCCAAGTGCGGTGGCACATGCCTGTAATCCCACTACTTTGAAGGCTGAGACCGGAAGTTTGCAGGTTTGAGGCCAACATCAGCAACTTAGTGAGGCTTTCAGCAATTGAATGAGACCCTGTTTCCAAAAAAGACATAAAAAAAAGGCTAGGGGTGTATCTTGTATTTAGAATGTCCCTGGATTCAATTCCTAGTACACACACACACACACACACACACACACACACACACACACACACACACACATGGGATTAGTGTCCTAACGAAAGAGTCCCCAGAGAGCTCATTTACCCAGTCTTCCATGTGAGGATGCAGAATATGGCACCATCTAGGAACAAAAAGAGGGGACTTCACCAGAAACTGGATCTGCCTAGATCTTGGACTTCTCAGCCTTCAGAGCTGGGTGTATTCACCACCTGTTTCTGGTACTTTATTATAGCAGCCCCAACAGACTGAGTCAAACACCATCTATAGGCAAGATTTTCAATGGGCTGCTGAGAGAGGTGTGCCCAATGATTTTTGCAATCAAAGATTTTATAATCCAATCCAAATAAGTAGAAAGATGAAAAGATCCTTCACTTTACAAAGACTGAGACAGGAGAATCACAGGTTAAGGGCCAGCCTTAGAAACTTAGCAAGGCCCTCAGCAACATAGTGAGACCCTGTTTCAAAATAACAAAAATAAAATAGAGCTTGGGTTGTAGCTCAGAGGTAGAACATCCCCTGGGTTCCATCTCCAATATCACACACACAGAAAGAGAAGAACTCACACCATCACCTTTAGCAGGACCTCCAGGGAGATGTAGGTAGAATGAATTTTCCATGGGGATTGGTGGGGTGAAAGGAAGACTTGAGGGGCAGAATGTTGGACAATGATTAGCCCAAAGGGACACAAAAAAGCTTCTTGTTATAAAATCTTCACAAAACACAGACAAAGCATCCACATACATGCTTGAATGAGAATATGAGACGAGACCAGAGCTAGAATCAGAAAAACACACAAACGCTAAGCCCAGAGCTGCATATATTCCATAGACAATAGAGAGTTTGTGAGCCAGAAATAGGGAGGGGTGAGTGGGCAATCTTTAAAGTTTAATTTAATTATAATATTAAACTCTTCACTTACACTTAATTGCAAAGATTTATGCTTGTGCCATTTATCTTTCTCTAATACGTGTTGTTTTTTTTTAACTAAAAAGAATATTGTTAACAGGGAAAATGAGGGGATTTAATCACAGTCTCACAATCGGGTCCACAGCCAACAATGTATAATGTAAACATACACTTAAAACTTGATTCTGGATCCTCATAACTGAAATATTTTAAGACTTTTTAAAGCTACACATGTTGGACAACCTACCTCAGTCTACCTCCTGTTACTATACATAAATACCAGATAGTGAGAGATTGATAAAGAATAAAGATTGATTCTGCTCTCAGTTTTGAAGACTGAGATGTTCAAGGTCTGGTAGTTGTATCTGATGAGGTCCTTCATGGTGAGGACTCGCCAGTGACCTGAACTGCTTGGAGTGTCACATAGCGAGACACAACATCCTCACTCAGGCCTCACCTCCAATTCGTACACTGTCCCAATGCCATTGGACTAGGGGCTCACCTTACGTCTTCATTTCCCTTAACTTCCTCCCAAAGGTCCCACACTCACATGCTATGGTTCGTTTACCTGTTCACTCTCTTAATGCCCAGAATAAGGATTCCATTTTAGTAGGAGTTTTAGTTGGGACTTTCAAACCATAGCAAAGCCTTTTATAATTGTGTGAAAGCTCTCATAAAAGATAGCACTTTATAATTACTAACAGAGCCATAAAGTATAGATGACTGCTGCCTTTTCTGGTTTGCTTCGTCTATATATGGTGATTATTATGGGTTAAATAATGTTTCCCAAAAAGCTTTGTTAAAGGCCTAATCCTCAGTGCCTATAAATGTAACTTTATTTGGAAATAGGATCCTTACAGCTGTGGCCAAGTCAAAATGAGGCCACATTGGCTTTGAGTGGGCAGTAATTCTAGAAGACTGAGAGCCTTATCAGAGAAAACAGGGACATAGATACACATGGGAGAGAGGGCCCAGTGAGGGTGGCAGTAGAGATTGAAGTTGCCCAAACTTAAAACAAGGATGGAGAAAGATTGTTGGTGACCACCAGAAGCTGGGAGAGAGAGAGCCATGAGATGAACTGTCCATCAAAACCTCGAAAGGGGCCACCTGACTCACACCTGGACCTGGGATTCCCAGTCCCAGTTTCTGTTGTTTTGAGCCACTGAGTTAGTGACACTTTGTTGAATAACCCTGGGAAGTCAATTTAGTCAGTACCTAATCAAAGAAAACACAGGCACAGTCCCAGTGGTCTTGTCAACCCCAGAAAAAGTAGGCTGTGTTCCTTGTGTAAGAGACAACTAAGAACCAGCTGGGCATGGTGGTGCATGCTTATAATCCTGGTACTTAGGAGGCTGAGACAGGAAGATCCAGGTTCGAGGCCAGCCTCAACTACTTACTGAGGCCCTCAACAAATTCATGGGACCATTTCAAACTACAGAGTAAAAAGTTGGGCTGGTGGTACAGCTTGGAGGTAGAATGCCCCCTGAGTGTCCAGCACCACAAAAAAATTGAAAAAAGAAAAGACATCTAAGAATTGTCACATGGCCAAAGATGGCGCCAGCCACCCTTCCTCCAAAGAGCAGCACGTTTGAGAGGTGGAAGGTCCCTCACGGGAACCAAGCTCCTATCCTGGTGTCCTCTGTGTGAAGGGAGGGACTACTTCCAGGGCTTCGGTGCATTATGAGCACCATTTATTTGTGTGTTAGAAGCTGGGTCCTCAGTGTGGCAATGTGAAGGGTTGTGGGACCTTCAAGAGCTGAGGCCTGGTGGGAGGGGGTTAATTGCTGGAGGTGCTGCCCCTGGGAAAAAATCATGTAGTTCTCATGAGACCTTGTGCACGTATGTGTAGCATTTGTGTGTACGTCCATGTTTAATAGTACTTATAAATAATAATGTTGTATATATGATTATTTGTCATAGTGAGATTCAAAGTGATTCAAATATACATGCATTCATAGCTTGGCATATTGTCCTTAATTTACCCCTCCACAGTCCCCCTTTCTCCCTCCTCATACATGTTAGTGAGATGAGTAGTGGACAGTAGCCTTATTTATAAATGTGAACATAGCCTTATTTGGACTATTTTCTTCATTAAGTCTCGTTGTTGTTGTCGTCGTCGTTGTCGTTGTTGTTGTTGTTGTTTTGCAGAAATGCAGATTAAACCCAGGGGCATTCCACCCCCAGCCCTATTTTTATTCTTTTTTTTTTTTCTTTTGTGGTACTGGGGATGGAACCCAGGGGCATTCTAGCTCTGAGCTACATCCCAATCCTTATTTTTTATTCTTTATTTTGAAACAGGGTCTCACTGAGTTGCAAGGGGCCTCACTAAGTAGCAGCTGAGGCTGGCCACGAACTGCGATCCTCCTGTCTCAGCCTCCAAATGCTGGGATTACAAGCGTGTGCCACAAAGCCTGGCTTCATTCTTTATTTTGAAACAGGATCTCACTAAGTTGTGGAGGACCTCACTGTTTGCTCTCTTGCATAGCAAATCTAACTAGTGCAACCCCCACACTCTCAGCTCTTGCAGTTTAGCAAGGCTATGCCAGGAACACAGAGTCCTATGCATAACAACAGATTCTTTGACTGCATTCTAGCGGGCCCTGGAGCCTAGGGTGTTGTTGACAGCTGTGCACTTGCACGCATATGGAAAGACAGCGTCTGCGTTTCTTTCCTAGGGAGGACCCTCTCTTCACTTCTCCAGATTCTCGTGGCTCCTGATATCCTTGGTTTGTGGTAGCATCACTCCCATCTCTGCTCCATCTCCACATGCCCTCTTCACTATGTCACCATGTGTCTGTTTCTTACAAGGAAACTGTCATTGCATTAGGGGCACTGTAATTCAGTATGAGCTCATCTTGATCTTCAGCTAATTATACCTGCAAAGACCCTCTATCCAAATCATCAGGCCACACTGTGAGGTTCTTATGAACATGAATTTGGAACAGGAGGGAGGATACTATTCAACTTGCCCCAATAGCCAAGGGGCATCCCCCAAAACAATAGAAGGCAGGATCTACTGGAGAACTTCTCAGCTCTTTGGGTCCCAGAACTGTAACTCCTGGGCTTCAGCCAAGATCCTAGAATAGGTATTTGCAGATAACGTGGCTCTCTATATAGTGTTGGAAAGATTTCATGGGAGTGACTCACCTAGTAGAGGTCACAAGTGATACAGTGGAAAGACAGCTACATTCATTGCTAATACCACATCTCTGTTATTAAAATTCATCTTTTAGTGTCACGTGATCAGTATGCTTTGAAAAGCAAGAGAACTTGGTGGTTAATATTGCAGTTGCGATGATTATAGTGGCCAGTTAAATAATGATGTGACAGCTGGGTACAGTGGTTCAGACCCGTCCTCCCAACTACTCCAGAAGCTGAGGCAGGGGGGTTGCAAGTTCAAGGCAAGCCTGGGCAACTTTTAGACTCTGTAAAATAAAAAATAGAATGTACAGTATAGAACCTTTTTTTTTAATAAATAGAATGCCCTAGATTTAATCCTCCAAATTAAAAAAAAAAAGGAAAAGAAAAAAAAGAATGACATGACATAAAAGAATTAGGAGATGACTCAAGGTGCTTTATACATGAAGGTAAATTGTGAGTTACATACACACAAACACATGCAAACACACACATATATATATAGTTACATATAATATATAATATAAACATATAACACATAACATATATATATATGTAGATAGATAATTTGGACTATAGAAAAACTATGCACTAATGTATTTGAACCAATGAGCTTTTCCTATTTTAATAAACAACACATCTACTGAGCAATCTATCTATATACTATGAGAAACACTTTTAAAATAAAGTGTCATCAGAACATATTTAGAAGATATACAGAACTAATTTACAAAGATTATTTCCATAAGGTCCTCTGGTCTGTTTTCTTCAAGTTGGCACTTTTTAACAGTTCAGCTACCCCATTAGGCTCACTCATTAGCTTGTTTTCAGAAATACACTTAATTATTCATAGATTCACACTCACCTTTTATCTCATAGTTTTCCAAGTGGCTGACATTTTCTATGTCGGTATTTTTTCTTAAGCATAAATCATGTTGTGCCCTAAAACCTATTCCTGAAAAAATGTTCTTGCTACTAAAAAAGACCATTAGGTTCACAAATTCTCTCTTCCTGGCCTGATGCTGTCTTTCTGCACCATAGTTGGCTGCACATGTGACTAATTATTATGATAAGACCAAAGCATCTCCGAATTGCTATGAGGTACTTATAATTTGATAGTTTAACTATGTTTTCTCCTCCAGTTCTCACATTTCCTCCCAGCCACATGTCTTTTCACTTTGGAAAGATGATAAGCATATGCTTTATCCAACGTGACAGCAAAATGTTCATCTAGCCTTTCATGAAGATCTGACAGACTGAAGACATATTTGGAACAAGTTTTCCAGAGCTCTTTACCTTATTTTGAGTTATGATTTCCCATGATTCCCATTTCTAGAAAAATCCACACTTTCCTAGGACCACAAATTTTTGCACAGAATTTCAGAGAGACTTGAAACACCTAGAAGGTCATACATGGTCCCCTAGGCTAAGATACCAGCTTTAGAGACCAACATTTGTTATCCATATATTATAATAGTTCATCACTTATCTTAGGATACTATTGGTTAACTAGTAAAATTCATGTGAATGACATGTTAAATCTTAATGTTTAGAGGAAAAATATCATTAAAATGCAGTACTAGAGTTTAGAACCTTTAAATCCTCGCCAACCACAGCTTCCCTCCTAGTCATCTCAGTCTGCCATGTCTACACACAAAGTGAGCACAAGTTTACTGTTACTGATGCACTTGTTGCATGACCTTGGAAATCAGGAGTGTCTCGTTTTGTATGCCTATAAAAACATATCTGCATACTTCCAAAAAAGATGTTTAAACAGAGGCTTGAGCAGCAGCAGGATAAAAGAGGCATGTGGATTAAACAAGGGAGGCAACCAGGAGACCTGCCCTTCGCTTATATTAAGAAAAACAAACCAGGTGTGGTGGCACATGCCTGGGATCCCAATACTTGGGATGCTGAGACTGGAAGACTGAAGGTTCAAGGCCAACCTCAGCAATTTAGCGAGGTCTTCAGCTACTTACTGAGATCCTGCTTCAAAATAAAAATAAAATAGGGATGGGTGTATAACTCAGGAGTAGAAGCCCTTGAGTTCAGCCAGAAGAAGGAAGGAAGGAAGGAAGGAAGGAAGGAAGGAAGGAAGGAAGGAAGGAAGGAAGGAAGGATGGGCGGGCAAGCAAAGCTGGTTGGGAAACCTTTGCATTGACAGGGCGCATTCTACAATCTGGAAGGAACAAATGAAGGAGGCATGGGACTCAGTGGCTGCTTAGAAGAGTTCTCAAGGAGTTTCAGCCTGTGCTGAAGTATTTTTTCCAGGGAGGCAATGAGCCCTTTTGAGTTTAACATGCACAGCGCCTGCCAACCATATCCCATCCCAGTCAGCTCAAGAGCTGAGATCAGAATAACCAGGGACTGGATTTGCAGGGAGGTTAGATGTACCTCCAGGATACTTCTCCAAGGCCCCGGTACTTCCTGTCTGCTTGCTAATGCCTGAAATGCCTCTACCACGAACATGTTTCTCATTCCAACATTAAAGATGAAAATACTTTGCCAATATATGGCCTGAAATGTGTCCACCCTAATTTAATCACAAGGAATACAAGGAACCTGACCCCTTTCGGTTTCCATTAATGAGACGTATTGAGGAGGCAGAGTTGGAGGAGGAGATCCGTTGGGAATTAGAGGGGGCTGAAAGTTGAGATGGGGGAAAAAGACAAGTTGAAGACACTCTTATCTTTCCCAGGATTGACAATAAGAAAACCCTCAGTGGCTTAGCAAAACCCTGTTTTAAATTTTTAAAAGAAATTGGACTGTGGGTTTAGCTCAGAGATAAAACATCCCTGGGTTCAATCCCAAGTACCAAAATAATAAAAATAAATTGTTTCACATGACTAGCAACTCTCCTTCTCAAAATTTCATAGTTATTTGTAGATAATCGTCACGGTTTCACTGTGTCTCCCAAAGTTCATATGTTGTGTTGATCAATTCACACTCAGAAACTGCAAGAGCAAATGGGTTTTATTTGGGAGTCTAAGGAACTGCAACTAAGGAGACATGGGTACAGAGAGACCTGAGTCAGTGTCCTGAGGAGGGCAAGGGAAGTGAGAGCTCTTATGGGTTAGAGTGAGAAGGTATAGACAGGACAGAAATGTCCATGAACCAGGAGTCCAACAACCTCTTCATGTTCATCATGAGCCTCCAGGTACAGGTGATCTTTAGTGTTTTAGGCCACTCCAGATGCCTGTGATGGGAGGGCAGAGTGCGCCAAACTCACCCTCCAGGCAGAAGCCCCATTTGCTGGGGACCTCCGGGACTCCACTGTGAAATGCTCTCTCAAGGCTGACTTCTCTGGCATTTTGTTCTCTCATCAAAGGTGGTTACTTGAGTACCAGTGCAATGGTGCTGAGAAGTGGAAACTTTAAAAGGTGATTAGTCTTGAAGGGACCCGTGTGATGGTCTGGGGAGTAGGTTAGTTATTAGAGACTGTAGGTTTGTGATAAAAGCAAGTTTGGCGCCCTCCTACTCTCTGGGATTCTCTTGCCCTTTTAACTCCCACTAGGAACTCCACAGCAAGAGGGCTTCCGTCAGATGTAAACTCCTTGACCTTGGAATTCTGTACCTCTAGAACTGGAAGAAACACAACTTACTTTCCTTCTAAGTTACCCAGCCTGTGGTTTTCTATTACAAAATAGACCAAAACAATAATGATTTCTCCTTTTGTTCAATTAGCTTCTTTATAAAGAGATTCTATTCTTAGAGACTTCACTAATTAAGGTATGTAGATAATTACCACCTTGGCAGCAAAAAAAAAAAAGTACTACTTATTTATCTCTGTATCTCCAATACCTAGGTCAATACCCAACACAAATATCATCCCCTATCAAGATAATTACTTGCATGAGGTGGGTGTGGTGATGCCTATCTATAATTCCAGTATTTGGGAGACTGGGACGGTTGGATCACAGGTTTGCAGCCAGCCTCAGAAACATAGCAAGCCCCTCAGCAACTTAGCAAAATCATCTTTTTTTTTTTTTTATTGGTGCACTGTATTCATACATCATAGTAGGATACATACTTTTGTAGACATACATGCACACTTTTCCCAGTCAGCCCCCACCCAATCCCCACCCCATTCTCTCCCTATCCCTCCCTCCCATGCTTGGCTTAGTAGTTGACATCTAGTATTATGGCAATTTATCTAAAATTAAAAATGATAATCTCACATAACAGTTTCATTTGTCTGATACCAAGCTTTTGATGACTTAAAGATAACATTTCAATATTTCTTTTTGCTGGACTGGTGGTATAACTCAGAGGTAAAATTTCTCTGGGTTCAATCCTCAGTATCAAAAAAATTATTACCTACATATTTTTCAATGAAGGTATCAAAAATATTAGAAATCTAGGTGATTCTTGATTTATTTGAATAATAATTTGTAATAAAAAAATTCAATCTAAGCCTGGCATGGTGGCGCATGCTTGTAATCCCCGCGCTTGGGAGGCAGAGACAGGAGGATCGCGCAGGTTCGAAGCCAGCCACGTGTGCTGGCTTAGGAGACCCTGTTTCCAAATTTAAAAAATGTAAAAATAGGTCTGGGAGTGTAGCCCGGAGGTAGAAGGGCTTCCAGGAACCCCAGTACCACCAAAAAAAAATTCAATCTGAAATAACATCAAATTTTAAAGTCAGTGTAAAGGCAAATTAGAAATAAAGCAAATGAAATGACAATACATAGCTTCTAAACAGTTTTTTTTTTTTTACTTCTAATAAGTATACAGGGTTTCTGTGTGTGTGGTCAGTGTGCTACCTATTTAATGTAAGCATGATTTAAAGTATGATAAAGTATATATTCCAAATTCTTTAAGCATTATACCCACCCTAGAACATAATTTCTAGTATATTATTATGCCTTGTATTTTTAAAAGGTCTTTCTCCATTGACTGCTTTACATGAATTATATAGTGGTAAATTTGAATAATTACCACAGAAATTTTTCTTAGACTTGCAATAGCATTAAAATAGCCTTTTAAGTCTTGAAAATATTAACAAGAAGAGTCCAATTATGTGAACACAGCTAACAGTACTCTGTGTTCACTCTGACAGGCATTGTGTAAAGCTTCCATGGAACATGAATACCTTTTATGAAACATGAGAAACTTTGTCCCTTGGTCCTTCAATGCAGGTCCTTAATTTCCCACCTCAGTTGATTTTTCTCTTATCCTTTCATATAAAAACCTCTTTCAGTAAGATCTTAAAAAACAACACATGACCCAGTGGAGTATCTATTTAAACCATTATAAACAAAGCTTCTTTTTTTCTTCTTTCTTGGCCCCTGTTCCTTAATATTTAATTAAAATGCCTCATCCTTCCTCATAGAAATATTTTATGTTCTAACCTCTTTTGCTCATGATTAGTTAGCACTTCATTATATTTTTAAATAGAGCTCAAATTTTTCTCAGTGTTTCAGACCATGCACACATAGAGGACTAGTCAGCCTGTTCCACAAAAGAGCTTTTAATCAAACATTCATCTCCTCTTTGTTAGCTGATGAAGCGAGTTTTGAAAATTGGAAAACAGTCCACGGTGCTGGATTCCACTTGGTCATCCCAAGGGACAAAATTTCCACAAGGACATAGTTCTACTCTCTCTCCTCTACTTACCCCATATTAACAACTCCCCATTCTCTTCAACATGTGGAACTACTGTAGAAAAATACCTACAGACTGGATGGCTTATAAACAACAAAAACTCATATGCCATCATCTGGAAGCTGGAAGGCAGAGATCAGGGTACTAGTGTGGTCGTTCTGGTAAGAACTCTCTTGTGTTGTAGACTACCACTTTCTCCCTCGGTCCTCCCAGGATGACACAAAGAATGAGCATTCTCTTGGCCCCTTTTATATAAGGACACTAATCCTACTCCTGAGAGCTCCATCCCCATGACTGATCACCCCCAAAGCCCCACTTCCCAGTAGCCTCACAATGAGAATTAGGGCTTCCACATATGAACTTTGGGGGTACGCAAGCATTTGACCCAGAGGAGTGCTGACAAGGGTGCCTCTGCAGGCTTCAGGGATGCCTCACATCACAGGGTATCCACATCTATAAAGTGCAAACAAATTCCACTGTTGTCTCTTTCTAGGGCCACCCTGGTGCGCAGCCTGCTCACCGACCCCACATGCAGCAAAGGCAGAGGAGATGCTCAAGGGTGTCTGAATAACTAAATGGCAGCGAGAGAAATGTGCAGATATCATAAGCTGGAAAATTGGGGCCAAAGGTGAAACAGCATCATACGAATGTCTTCCCTCTGAAAGCTTCATCTTATTTTAGGGATAGATGATCCATGGAGAACTTCATTATAAATTGCTCTGAAGCAGCCAATAGCTGCCGAGGGTCCTCATCTTCCAATGAGCATGGTGTTTTGCTGCTCTTATAGTTCAGCGGGGCTTAGCCATAGTATTGCTGAGTTACTGATGAGACCTTTGTTTTGATCAATTGCCAGCATTCTCTAAAATGGTTTAACTTGAGCCTCTGCACTGAGGTGTAACTCTGAAGTACTTCTCTTCCTGGGGCTCATAGCCATTAGATCTTCACAAGCTTCTAGTCCTTCCAGAAAGTGCTGACTTAAAGTCTGTATCACTTTTTAGAATCCCACATATATTTGTGATATTGAAAATGAGGGATGAACACAATATAGAAACAGAAGGATGAGCCCATTTCTAACATATTTCCACATATCCATTGTATATAAACCATGCTTTCTGGACACAGAGGCTTATAAAAACACATCTTTGAATCCAGGCACAGAGATAATAGTTTTATCATCTTCCCAAAGTATAGTCCAATAAACAGTCTAAAAGATAGAATAGTCCAATAAAAAAACATGAAATAAGTCTTGGCAGGTTGGCACACACCTGTAATCCTGGTACTTGAGAGGCTGAATGGCAGGTTCAAGTCCAGCCTCCACAGCTTAGTGAGACCCTGAGCAACTTAGTAAGACTCTGTTTCAAAAATTAAAAGGGTTAAACAGAGCTCAAAGGTCAAATGCCCTTGGGTTCAGTCCCAGTACCAAAAAAAGAAAAAAAGGATAAAGAAAAACTCCATGAGAAATAGCGTGTATTTAATGCCAGTAAGCTGCTTAGTAACCTTTAAGTGCCAGAGGAAAAAAGACTTGACACCATGAGACTAATGGTAAGGATTTTTATTTGTCATTTTTGGTTTATTTTAACATGTACTCAGAGGAAAAGGGGGGAGGATATATGGGGGGAAAGCTTTAACTTATCCTCTGTCCTTCCAAGAAAGAGGACAATTCAAATGATTTCACTCAATTTTCTAGGAAGATGTTCATGGTGATCTGTATACATTCAAGCGAAGGCTAAGCTTCAGTGAACACCAGCGTCTCAGACTGGGAGGAACATGGGCACTTTCCAGCAAACACTTCTTAAACTATTGCATCTCTCACTTGCGTGTTTATGAAGATTCCTTGGTGCTTCCAATTCCCTTTTTGTAAACAGGAAGATACAGTTATTACTAAGAGTCGTTTTATTTTTTCAGAAAAAGTTCTTTGGGAAAGCCTAAAAGCCAAGCCATGCAGCTGCTCTTGTGGGATTGACAGTATCGAGAACATGCAATAGCCCTGTTATGTACACTTCACTATTTAATCTTTATTCTGTGTGAGTTTATCCCCAGAAAAATTGTGCCTTGTTTTATATCAAATAAACACATGTCAAAAGATGTCTAAATTCTATCCAAAAAACCAAGGCAAATGCATAAAATGTAAGGCTTCTTCACTGGACTTGGGGGATTACTTCAATTGCTTCAGTAAGCAACCACAGTAGAAATAACATATTCTTCAAAGTCCAGATAACTGCATTATGCTTCTTAGATAGGAAGCATGATATTTTCCACTAGAAGCAGTCTTTTTCATCGCCAGTGTGGAAGCAATCTGTCTCATTATTATCTAGACTGCATCTAAAGCCCTAAATTCACATGTATTTCTGACTAAAAATAATATTGAAATGAAAATTTCTGCCCAGTCTCTGAAATCATAGGCTTGAGATTGGCTGTGGTAACAGAAAGTTCATTTATATGTCAATAAAGACTAAGCAGTGTAAGAACTGACCAGGGAAATGAATGAATGTGTGCTCTAGAATTGACCTTTTTGGTGGCCAGAAGGTTGCAACAGTGATTATACTGCTCTGAATACTTGTCTCAGGGTAAGATGCCAGCTTGCTTTATATTATCATCCAAATCTCCAAGAAGAGATTGTAAGAATGCTTTCTCTCTCTGAATTTACTTGCACCTATGCTCAATAAATATGTCACACAATAAAATTTCTGGACCTTCTGCTAGGATATTGGAGTCACATATCACTGCTGACCTAAAGAGATATATGTGGTAGGCAGAGTACCCCCCACTCACCTACCCAGAGATGTTCACATCCTAATCATCAGAAGCTGAGAATGTGTTATCTTCTGTGGCAAGAGGGATTGAGTAGATGTGATTAAAAAGTCTTTAAACGGGGAGGTTATCTTAGATTTCCTGGGTAGGTCAGATTGAATCGCATGATCCTTGAATGTGGAAGAGGGAAGCAGAAGAGGAAGATCAGAGGAAGCCTCTTGCTTAAGTCAGAGATGGAGTAAAGGGCCCGGGGGCTGGAGAATTCAGGTGGCCTCCAGAGCAGGTGTTCACCCTGCTCCTGCTCATGCTGAAGATGGAGCAAGTTGAAGAGGCCCAGGAACTGAAGAATCCAGGTGGTCCCCAGAGCTAAAATGGCAAGGAAAGGGGTTTCAAGAAAATGCAGCCTTGCCAATATCTCAACTTTTAGACCCAACTCAAATGTCCTCCCTATAGAACAGATGATAAACTGGTGCTGCTTTCAAGATGCTAGGTTTATGGTGATTTGTAACAGAAGCTATCAGGAAGGAAAAAGCCCCACAAGTGTTTTCATCGAATCCTTAAGGAAAAAAAAAAAGCGTGCTAAGGTGTTTCTTAGAACAATGGGGACTTCCCAGGGTTTGTGCATATACTAAGAAGTGTCAAAGCTAGACATTTCAAAGACTGCTTTGTCTCTTGTATCTGAAACTCCTTTACAGCTTTCTAGTGACCCAGCAACAGGGTTCTAGATTCTGTCTGCCACCTTCACAGGGCATTCCTCTCCAGCACACATCTTACATGAAGTCAGATGTGCTTGTGGCTGCTTCTGAGTTTAACAAGAGTTAGTTCTTAGAGTCATAGAACAGCCTGTGAGTTTAATAAAAGGGGTTGGGTGAGTATGTGCCATTTTATTTCTTCACTATTAGCGACTTACAATCAAAGAAATAGATGTCTAGAAGCTCTTATTTTTCCTTATAGATTTTACACTGTTTGTATGATTGGCAGATAAGTCAAGGGGCTAGTTACATGTTCCAGCATTCCTGTAATTACTTAAATTTTCTAGAAAATCATTATTTCTTTTCGGACATGGTCATAATTTATGTTCCTTCTAATGAGATATTTTAGACTACCAAGAAGACATAAGTAATAAAATAATTTTCAAATAGTCACCACTACCAGATAGAACATTGCAAGCATTACAAATACAAAGTACCTAGTATTAATCATAGAGTCCCTCCCACATATTCCAAAGGAAATATACTATGTTGAATGGTCACTTATCACTCACTGGCATTTCTTTACATTTTATCACTTTATCACATATGCATACACACACACACACACACACACACACATATATGTATATATACATAGGCAGTATATATAGTCTTTGCTTTATCCAACAGTGCAACATAAAAATGGATGTACAGAATTAAACCATTCAAAACTAAAAATCACTGATTCTGCAATCTGAAACTTTTTTCAAAAATCTTAAAACTTGTCACTGTTGATGAATTTGTAAGAAAAGAAAAATAGTAAAGTCATCACTTAGCATACTAATTGTTTTTTCAATGTTTTAAAGCATTAGAAACATTGAAGCTAAGCTGGGCGGGGTGGTGCACACTTGTAATCCCAGCGCTTGGGAGGCTGAGACAGGAGGATCGCACAGGTTCAAAGCCAGCCTCAGCTACTTAGTGAGGCTCTCAGCAACTTAGTGAGACCCTGTTTCCAAATAAAATAGAAAATAGGTCTGGGAGTATAGCCCGGAGGTAGAAAGCCTCTGGGTTCCACCCCCAGTACCACACAAAAAAAAAAAACATAAAAATAAAAAAAAAGAAACATTGAAGCTAAAGTATTTTCCAAGTCTTTTCTTAGCCAGGCATGGTGGTACACACCCATAATCACAGTCCTTAGAAGCTGAGACAGGAAGATCACAGTTTTGTGGCCAACCTCAGCAATTTAGCGAAACACTTAGCAACTAAGCAAGACCCTGTTTTAAAATTAAAAGGGACTGGAGATAGACTTCCCCTGGGTTCAATCTCCAGTACAAGAAGAAGGAGAAGAAGGATGAGGAAGGGGAGGTGGAGCCTTTTCTATTGCTGTACTCCCTTCTAAGTTTGGATCAGCGTCCAGCATTTTCTCTTCTGCCCCTTCTGTGTCAAGAAGCATCTTTGGGAGTGCCTTCACTGTGGAGTGTAGGCCAGCTTCGCCTCCTCTGAGCCGTCATCATCCTTTACATTGTCACAGCCACTTTCCTCATTTACGTAGATTAGTTCACTGAGTATTCTGCTAAAGACCTAGAATTTCTCCAACGATGGTAAGGTTGGCTGTTTCTTCTATCACTCCGCTTACTTTTAATATACCTTTATTGTTCCGTTGTACTTACACATCATAATGAGATGCAGAGTGATAGGAACACGCGTCCCACAGCACTTGGTGTGTTTTTCCTTCACAGCTCACCGGGCCCCCCTTCTGCACACATGTCATTGAGGTTGGTATTGAGAATTTCATATATGTACATAGCATTATTTGAACCGTTGCCTTCACCACGTCTCCTTCCCCCTCCCTTAAACCTCCTCTGTCACTCCGTTGGAGTCTCCCCTCCTTTATCTGAAGACTCCTCTGTCCCCAAATTTCTCTACCTTCCACATATGAGAGAACAAACACAGGTGATTGCTGAGACTTCTTAATCTCCTTTAGTGTAACATTTTCTAGTCCCGTGCATTTTATTTTTATTTTCTAGTGCAAGTACTTTATTCAGGGGTGGATGGGGTTGCAGGGAACACTCGTAGGGATGTGAGGAAATAATGCTGATCGGAAATGGTAGCCAAGAAGGTGTATTATTAGGCTAGCTGCTGTGGTGGGCGACTGGAGCATAATCTCAGAAATGATGAGACACGTGTTATTCGCAATATCATTGTATTGTTGGTGGTGGTGGTGGTAGTGGTGGTGTGTGCGTACGTATGTGTGAGTTTGTAGGTGTTACTAAAGATTGAACCTACGGCCATTCTACACCCTCAGCCCTATTTTGTTTTTTTATTTTGAAACAGGGTCTTACTAAGTTGCAGAGGGCCTCACTAAGTTGCTGAGGTTGACCATAAGCCTGCAATCCTCCAGTCTCAGCCTCCCAAGTACAGGGATTACAAGGGTGCACCACCATGCCCCATTGAGAGATTTATTTATTTATGTATTTATTGTTATACTTTTATTAACGCATTATAGTCTCACATCATAGCACAGTTTGCAGAGATAGTGACATACATGTGCACAGCACTTGGTGGGCTTTCCCTGGGCTCCCTTTCTCTCTCCCCTCCCCCACACAGTGTACTGAGATTGACATTGATGTTCTCACGTATGCATATAATGTCGATGGAAGTGATTCCTTCATTGATTCTCCCCCTCCCCCTAGATCACCTCCCTGGTTCCACAGCAGTTTCTCCTCCATTATTTGAAGTCCCTTTGGGAGCCTGATTACTCCCGAGCTTCTGTATATGAGAGAAAATATAATCACCCTTCACTTTCGCTTTTCTTTTCTTTTCTTTTTTTCTTTTTCTTTCTCTTTTTTTTTTTTTTTGCGGTACTAGGGGTGGAGCCCAGAGGCATTTCCAGCCCTATTTTATAATTTATTTGAAAGCAGAGTCTCACTAAGTTGCTGAGAGCCTCACTAAGTAGCTGAGGCTGGCTTTGAACCTGTGCGATCCTCCTGTCTCAGCCTCCCAGGTGCTGGGATTACAAGCATGTGCCACCATGTCCAGCCCACCCTTCACTTTCTATGACTGGTTAATATCATTTAATATAATGTTCTCGGGGTCCATTTTTCTGCAGATGATGTTATTTTGTTCTTCTTTGTTACTGAGTAGAATTCCATTGTGTGTATATTCCATAATTTTGTAATTTATTCAGCTGTTGATGAAGACCTAGGTTAGTTCCAGAATTTTGCTATTGTGAATTGTGCAACTATAAACATGGATATGTATATGTTACTATAATTTTCTAACTTCAGTACTTTGGGGAAGATACAGAGAAGTGGTACAGTGAGATGGTGGATCCATTCCCAGTTTTCTTCTTTTTTCCCCAAGTTTATCATGTTTAATATTTATCTCCAATGGTCAAATACACCAGCATGTTAAGGTCTTATTTCATCCAGGCAGGCTACAAATTGAGTTATTGAAACTTCGAGATATGGGCACAGTCAACACTGGTCTCTACACCGATCTCTATAGTGGCTGTACTAAATCGCAATGCCACCAACATTGTAAAAGGGTTCCAATTTTCTCACATCCTTGCCAGCATTTACTGTTATTTGACTTCTTAATGACTGACATTCTGTTGAAATCTCAGTGTAGTTTTGATATGCATTTCCTTGATCTCCTTGTTGAACATTTTTTTCATGTATTTCTTGGCTATTTGTAGCTTTTCTTTAGTAAAGTATCAAATGTAATCGTGTGTGTGTGTGTGTGTGTGTGTGTGTGTGTGTGTGTGTGTTGCTGGAGATTGAACCCAGGGACATTCTACCTCCAAGCTATACCTCCAGACCCATTTTATTTTTATTTTGAAACAGGGTCTTGGTGCTTGCTGAGACTGTCCTTGAACCTACAATCCTCCTGTCTCAGCCTTCTGAGTACTAGGATTACATGCGTGCAACATTGCACCCAACTCAACTGCTTCTTTCTTGATTGGGTTATTTGGTTTTTAGTGTTGTTTTTTAAGTTCTTTGTATATTCTATATATTAGTCCTCCATAAGAAGGGTTCCATCCATTTTAATGCAAATGGCATAATTTTGTTTCTTATGGTTGGACAAAATTCCATTGTGTGTATATACCACAGTTTTGTGTTCTAGTTATCTGTTGATGGACACCTACAGTGGTTCCACAATTTCTATTGTGAATTGTGTTCCTATAAATATGGGTATGAATGTATCACTAGGATCTTATGACTATAGTCCCATTGGTAGGATGCTCAGGAGTGGTATAGCTGGGTCATATAGAAGTTTCATACCCAGTCTTCTGTTTATCACCTCACTTGTGTTCAATTCAATTTTCACTCCCAGTATTATCACTCTTGCATTCTTGGTGCACTTTGATCTTAGTTGGCCAGTTCCTTCATTCTAGTGTCCATATTTGTCAGGCATCACATGGACCTATGGCTGGGAAATCAACATAAGAACGAGCTTTGCTGTCCTTGAAACTAATAGTAGATGTGCAGGCACTCATCGACAGATGTGGAAAAAAAGTGACCTATTGGTCAACAATCATGACGCACATCCGTTAGTTAGGTAGCATTTGTGGACAGACAGCAGACATGTGTGGACAGACAGCAGGCAATGAAACTTGAACATTAGGCTCATGCATAAAGAAATTTGTATCTAATGCATTCATTTATTTATGCTTAATATTCCTTGGTAACTGAAATTTGAATCATGTTGGGAGACTAATGTATTTTACTAAAAACCACATAACTAAAATCTGTCCTCGTCAGAACTGTACACAGCAAGAACTGCCTTATGCATGTGACCGCATATTCCTAAACTCTAAATATATGCCATCGTAAAATGCATATCCCTTGGCAAAGTTATTTTTATTCATAAAAATATTATATTTTGAGGGTTATATGTATTAATTTATGTAGCTGGCATTCTTTTTTCTTTTTTGTGACGTTCCATTAACATGACTGTACCTCAAGTTATTTATATTTTCTTTTATGAAAATTTATATTGCTTTCATACCTTTATTGTTGCTAATATTGCTCCTCTGAGAATTCATTTGCTGCTTCCGTGGAGTTATATGAAAGAATTTTTCTAAGGTAACTATATCTAGAAGTGTCATTATGAGGCTTTAAACCTTATTAGATATTTTCAAACAATTCTACCAATTTACACTTTCAAGTTTTTAAAAGTTATTATGGCTCAATTTACTCCATAACAATTAAATTTCAAAACTGTGACTTAATATGCTGACAAATTCAGTTTCACAGTGTAATCATATAAACTGATGAGGATAAACTGGTTTAATTTGGATTTTTATGATTAATAGTAAGGCTGGGCATATTTTTATGTTTCTTCAAATATGATTACCTGTTTACATCTGTTTATAATTATACTGATACATATTAGTTTATATGCATCAGTTTATAACTTATATACATTGCAGTGATCATCGAATCTCTGTCTTATCTTTCTATTTGGTATTTGATAGTTTTAAAATACAGATTTTTATTTAAATGCAATAGGATAGAAAACAATTTATCGCATTTTTAGTTGATGTTTCATATCACATGTCATAGAAATATTCTCTTTTGTGTTTCCTGCTATAGACACTATGTATTTTTTCTTGTAAAAGTCTTAACTTTTAGGTCATTAATATAGATGGAACTCGTTTCTTTCTATGGTATTAGATAAGGATCCAGTTTCTTATTTTTGACAAATCACAACCAGATTTCCAACAGCTCACATGGGGGAGAGATCCGTTTTCACTGACCTATGAATCCATCTCTGTCGTACACCAAGATTTTTATTTTTAAAGGCTTTATGTTGTAGAAAAGTTTTAGGTCAGTTGATTAGAAAGTACAGAGATTCCCCACTTACTTACCCTGTTCCCACATTATCAACATACATCAAGTTTTTACACACACAAGGGTATCTGGGACTCTAGATTTTATCATCTTGGTCATATTCTCAATTCGGCATAAATCTCACATTGTACTAATAGTATATCTTTATAGTGGAACTTGATGTCTGATAGAGTTAGTCTCCCCACATTATCAAGATTTAATAAAGCTCCTTAAGTGCATGCGCCCTTTGCTATTGCTAATTGTATCTTTTAATTTTTATTTATTTATTTACTTATTTTTTGTGGTACTCAAGATTGAAGGACATTTTACCCACAAGCTACACCCTCCAGTCCTTTTTATTTCTTGTTCTGAACAGGACCTCACAAAGTTGCTGGGAGTCTCACTGCATTGCGAGGCTGTCCTTGAACCTGCGAACCTCCTGTTTCAGCCTCCCAACTTTCAGGAGTATAGGCATGTACCACTACCCCCAGCATTTCTTAATAAATTACAATTTTCAACAGTGTCTGGCATATAAAAATGCATCTTTAATAGCTTGAGATATAACTCATGTATACATAATTCATCTGCTTAAAGTATACAAAGCAATCGCTTCTATATGCTTTTTGAAATATATATTATATATAATCATCCAGTCTAAATTTTTATTTGTCCTCTTTCACACAACATTTTGTTTCTGAGATGTCCTCAAGTTATGCATATAGCTATGCCTGTTTATGTTTATTGCTCTGGAGTATTTTATTGTTTAAATAAATACATAATTGTTTATTTACTCAATTTCTATATTTTAACTATTAATAATTATACTTTTTATTTTATAATTTTCTTTGGGTTACTTTTTTTGCCATACTGGAGATAGAACCCAGGGGTATTCTACCTCTGAGAAGCAATCCCAGACCCTTTTTATTCTTTATTTTGAAACAGGGTCTCACTGAGTTGAAAAGGGCCTCACTAAGTAGCTGAGGCTGCCTGAGAACCGGGATCCTCCTGTATCAGCCTCCCAAATGCTGGGATTACAAGTGTGCACCACCACGTCTGAATTGGTTAATTTTAAATCTGCCCAGCTTTCCAAAGAGTATTTTATTTTTTCTTATGTTCACTTTTTCTTGCCTATTTTATAAGCACTTGTTTATAATGATTCCATTATCTTAGCATCTAGGGATATTTTCTGGCACCTTTTCACAATAATTTCTTTCCTCATTAGTAACTTTTTGTCCCTTTTGCACTTCTCACTTTGTGAGGCTACTGTGGTCCTGGGCTCATGTGGATATTATCTTCAGAGGATTTGAGCTGCTTCTGCCAGGTGCTTTGATGTATCATCGGAGTCACATTTGCGTTCATGCCTTGGCTTGCATTTTCTTAAATACTCAAATAATGTTCATTGAGATTATAAACCCACATGAGGACAGGCCAGTAGGTATGTTTAGTCTCTCCAGTGTCCTAGCCAGAACGATGCCATTGCCACCGTGCCAAGCCAGCGGTCAGCCGTATTCTTATCCCAGCCAGTAGCTGATGGTAGGACCTTTGGGGTCTGAGCTCTTGGCAGCATCTAGACTCTAGCTCCCCTCCCTGGGGGAGCCCAGGGAACTCCCCCATCGTTGGAAGGTGGGGTGGCCCGGTCCTCTTGCTTTCCAAGATAAGGAACTGTCCCTGGGCTGCCAGGTCACCAGGGCCTGGTCTTGTTCTCACACCATGAGGTCTCTGGTACGTTTTCATGTCCTCAACTGTGCCTTATCTTGCACGATGCTCCTTAACTGCTTTGCAGCATTTGTAGGAATTGCTTTGGAGATTTTCAGAACCCTGAGTCTAATACCTAAAACCAGAATGTCCAGAAATAGAAAGTTCTTAATGTTTTCTTTAAGGACTGCAGTTTAAACTGAGAGCGGAGTGGCAAGTGCTGGGCTGCGGGCAGCTGGAACTAGGAGTCCTTGTTGAGCAGGTGTGACATTTCATTTATGTCAGATGAATGAGTTCCAGAGATCTGCTTCCAAGATTGTGCCTGTCGTGAGCAAAACCACTGTGCCACCCAAAAATGTGGTGAGAGCGTAAATCTCATGTTAAATCCTCTGGCCACAATAAGAAAAGAAAAAGAACTGAAGGAGGGCTGAAGATACAGTTCCATATGGTAAGGCACCCGCCTAAGCATGTGCAAGGCCCTAGGTTTGACCGCAGCGCCACAAGAAAGGAAAAGAAGCATTGAAGATTCGTTCTCCAAATAAAATAAAACAAAACCTCCAAGGTGAATCCACAATCACCTAGTGAAGCGTGTCACATTTGCCGCCAACAGGGTGTAAGCCACTCACCCCATTGCTTCTACTTAGTTACCCAGTACTAATTAGCCTTATTTCCTTTTATGGTTTTCAGGCTTCTAATGTCTAACTTTTTTTTTATTGGTGCATTGTAGTCATACATCTTAACGGGGTACACAATGGTGGAGGCATACATGCACACATCACCCAATTAGCACTTACCCAATTTCTGCCTCATTCCCTCCCCCTCTCTCCTTCTCATGTTTGACTTAGTGATTGACATTGATATGTTTGTTAAAGTACATCATGTGCATTAGAGAATTTCCTTCTTACCCCCCTCCCCTCCCCTCAGTTATTTGATTCTCTATAGAATCTCCTTCTTTGTCTAGAGTTTTTCCTATGACCCATTTTCTCCCTAGGTCATGCATATTAGGGAGAGCATCTAATTTCTTATTGTTTTGTGACAGAACAATCTCACTTAGCATAATGTTCTCCAGTTCCATCCATTTCCCTGTAAATGACATAATTGTGTTCTTTTCTTTATGGCTGAGTAAAATTCCATAGGTTATATATCCTATATATAGTTTTGTAATCCATTCATCTGTGGATGGACATCTTGACTGGTTCCATAGTTTGGCGATGGTGAATTGTGCAGCTATGAACATAGATACACGTGTATTAGTTTGGTAGTTTGGTTTCCATTTTTGGGGGGTAGATATCCAGAAGTGGTATTGCTGGATCATATGATAAGTTCGTTTTCATTCTTCTGAGGATCCTCCATACAGTTTTCCAAAGTGGTTGCATTAATTTGCAATCCCACCAACAATATTTGAGAGTTCCCACTTCTCCACATCCTCACCAGCATTTGTTATTGTTTGTGTTTTGAATGATTGCCATTCTAGTTGGAGTTAGGTGAAATCAAGACTACCCTGAAATTTCACCTAACTCTAACTTGGAAAGAAAAAATAATGTTATCTTTAATGTCAGCCTAGAACCCTAAATAAATGCCTCTTCTGCTAATACAAATAACGCTACAATACTGCTGTTGCCTGTGCTTAGTGGGTAAATGGGGCGCACTTGTAGGAACCATGGCTGGAAGTGGAGCCACTGAGATAAAGGTAAGAGAGATGGTAGTTTTCTAACTTGAAAGCCACACCTTTCAGCCTCCCTTGCGTAAACTGTGACAGCACCTCGTGTCCCGCCCCTCCCCACAGTGTCCCATCATGCTTCTTGTCTTTGATGATCACTTGATAAGAGGAAATGGTATCTCATCATAATTTAAATTTTCTTGTCTCTTTTTGTGCCTGAGTGAGAAGTATTAACCCCAGTCAAGTGAACAAACAGCAGGTCGCCCAGGAGGGCTCACAGTAACAGGAGTGTGTGGCACAGATGCCACTCAAGAGAAGCCCGTGGGATACACTTGCCTTTCATTTCCCCCAACTCCAACGTGCTGACCATAGAAACTGCTTCTCAAGCTGACCTTACTCAAGGTCAGACAGGAATTGTTCCAGCCTGTTGGTCTCAAGGACTGTCCTCCACACAGAGTAAATAGAGGGACTAAAATATCACTAAAGCTCTAAGTAAGCAGATTAGGTGCCATCAACAGTGAATGCCCAATGTAGCCAC
This sequence comes from Muscardinus avellanarius, assembly GCF_963383645.1. Classification (NCBI taxonomy): domain Eukaryota; kingdom Metazoa; phylum Chordata; class Mammalia; order Rodentia; family Gliridae; genus Muscardinus; species Muscardinus avellanarius. The sequence goes on from NC_137795.1 coordinate 106,918,478, forward strand.
AATGCAGGGACCTAAGTAGATAGAGGTACTAACTGTCATTACATATGAAAGATGCCCAAAATCTGTGCTGACAGCATATGTCTTAAAACCCCATTCTTCCAAACACCATATCCAGCAGAAGAAAAGAAATTATAATTTTATGGTACCCTGTTTAAAAGGTAAAAGCCCACTTCCCAAAGTGAACCCCCTCAAGTAATTGAGCATAACTAAATCATGCCATCATATGCCAGCCCTAAGTCCCTAGATAAATAGAAATTTCCTCATGTTCTTAGATTGATGAGTTTGTGTCCAGGGCTTGCAACCAAGGAAGCGAAGGATAACATAAGAATAGTTCTTGCTGAGGTACACGGTAGTGTCTAATGCAGACAGAGAATATATGATAGCATTGCTCTTCATAAAGGTAAGTAGCATTGTGAGTAAAGTAGACCTATGTGGAGTTTCCTGGTGGTACTTCCTTGGGCAAAATTTAAATCGCTGCAGCATGAAGGATTATGATTCTGGAAACAAAGAAAGTGTTGAATGACAGAGCTTGGTAAAAAGAAATTAATCATGGTTTACTCTTTGAGACATATATATAATACTACAGAAGTTATAGAATAATGAGTTAAGCCACACCTCTTAAAACCAAGGGTTCCCCGAAATAAAAAGGTTTATTGAGTCCTTACAGATGCTAACAGAAAAGAACTAGGTCCTTAGACAAATTTCTATCAAATCCATCAGCAGCACAACTAGATAGCAGTTGGATCTAAAATGATAGCAGTTGGATCTAAAATGATAGCAGTTGGATCTAAAATGATAGCAGTTGGATCTGTTGGATCTAAAATGAAGACATTTTATTTTTTAATTCTTTTATTGTTGCATTGTAATCATATATCTTAATGGAGTACAAGATAATAGAAACATACATGCACACATCACCCAATTAGCTCTTACCCAGTTCCTACCCCATGCCCTCCCCCTCCTTCCTTCTCATGTTTGGATTAGTGATTGACTTTAATATGTTTTTAATATACATCATATACATTATGGAATTTCCCTCTTCCCCCTCTTATCCCCCTCAATTAGGTCACCTTATCTGATTATCTATAGTATCTCCTTCTTTGTCTGGATTCCCTCCTGTGACCCATTTTCTTCCTAGCTTCAGCATATTAAGGAGAGAATTCAGTTTCTTATTTTTTATAACTGACTAATCTCAGCATAATATTCTCCAGTTTTTATAATGAACGTGGAAACAGCTAAAACAGATAAAGAGAGGCAGGTTAACAGAAAGCAGGGAAATTTTGAGGGTAGGAGGTCAGTCCGTAAGGGGAAATGCTTGTTGGTTCCTGATTGGTTGGGTTTAGTAGTCTAAAAAGTTCACCAGGTAAGCAGGAGGTTGTGGCACCTGAGGGTTGGCCTCAAGCTGTTTTGAGTATAGAACAGACTTTTATTGATTTCAGCTCATAACCGTAAACTGACTAATTTCCCTATATCTTCCCTCCTTTTTCCACTCACCTTTGTACTTAAATTAGGACATCTGAGACTTTTTTGTTTATCAAGTGCAATACTCCTAAGTGATTGCAACAGAGTTTCAGCATAAATTTTTTCATTTTCTCATCATCGGTCCTAAAGCCTTCATTTGAAACTCAGTCACTAAAGCATTTATGGGAAAATGGACTCTGAATTTCAGAGGACAAATTCACAAGTGAAAATTTGGATCAGAACCCAGTCACTGACTGGGAACTTTCCAGTAATACTTGATTTTAAATTTTATACTTGATCATGAATTTCAAAAGGAATCAGAAATAAGTAAGTATGGAAGAATCCACGACATGGTCATGCAGTAAGCTTTGCACTGCTCAAGAATGGAAACATTCCTTTCACTTGAACAACAGTAAACTTCACAGATATACTGAGACAGCTTGATGACTGCAATTCTATAATTCTTTATAGTATTTACTAGACATCTGGCAGAGATCCTAATCACCATTACCATAACTTTGGCCAATTTCCCAAAGTCCACTCATCAAATTCTACTGATGCTTGGGATACCTTGGCCAAGAGGGACATATTTCTGTTATTCCCCAAGTGTGGCCAAACCATAGGAGTGATCATCTCCCACAATTCCTCATTGCACTCGGTTACTTCTGCCCCTTGGGGTGTAAAGTGATTGGGGAGCAGATGGTTCTGAAATCCATTAGTGAAACACTGAGAGTCTACTCTGCACAGCTTGGAGACCTCAACAGAAGCTTAATTAAAGAAAAGCTTTTCTGCCTTAAGGAAGGCAAGCCACCAACCAGGAATAGTAGCCAGCTGTGGACTGCTGGAATTAAGGCAGACCAAAGACTGGTGTGGCTCCAGGAACTGAAGGAAGTGCAACCAAGAGAGGTTTCAGTAAGTAGGGCTGGCTTTATTTATTTTTTAATATACTTTACTGGTTCATTGTAATTATACCTCAGAATGAAATCCACAATGATACAAGTAGCCTTGCACACAGCACTTAGTGTGTTTCTATCCAGATTCTGCCCGACTCCCTTCCCCCCCCTGTAACGTTATTGAGATTGGTATTAATAACTTCACATTTGTACAGAGCGTTGACTTCATGTATGTACAGAGCGTTATTTGAGCTGTTTTCTTCATCAGGTTTCCTTTTTCCTCTTCCCACCTTCCTCAAATTGTTTTTTCTCTCCTCGAATCCGCTTCCACTATTTTACTGGTGTCTCTCCTCGTTTATCTGAAATCCCTTTTATTTTCCAATTTCTCTCCAGCTTCCACATAGGAGAGATAACAAAGGTAGGACCCTTTGCTTTCTAAGACTAGCTGATCTCATAAGGAAATGCAATAAATATATGGCTTTCATTTTATGTGAGGTTCTCGTAAGACAAATGTTAGAACCAAACATCATCTGCTATTATTTTTTAGTGTTGAGCCCTAGGAGCAAGTCCTTCAGTTTTCAGCAACCCAGGTAGCTTTTTATGTTTTCTGAGAATAAACAATTACTTGTCATAACTTAGTTCCAGGGTGGGGATGTGTCTGATGAAAAAGACCTGCTCATTAGCATAAAGGAAATCCACAGATCTTACCCCTTTAATTTGTAGAACATCAGATAGGATTTTGCCTTTAAGATGCAAATAGCAGCCTTGTTCTCTGCTGGGAGAGAGCTCCCATGGACTTGTTAGCGCCTGAGATCTATAAGGGCCATGTCCCCCAAGCTGAGCTGGTTCTCCCCAGTCCCGGAGGCTCCCTTTGTGTCACGATTGACTCAACAAACAAGACACGGCTCTCCTGCAGTGAGTGGGTGCAGTGAGCTCTGTTCATGAATCCTGGGCCTTTCACTTGACACAGATCTTCTGTGAGTGTTCTGCCTTCGTGCCAACAGGAAAATTGATTTTCCCTAGTATTTCACTCCACGATGCAAAGAGATTAATAAACAGCTTTCAAAACAGTTACTGAGTACAAGATCTCCATACTACTTTGTTGAGCTAGTGGATTAGGAGACGTATTTTCAGTGTTTTAGGGACTTAGATCCTGATTCTTTACAACTTACTAACTTCCTCTATCCCAAAACATGGTAATCAGAGCCTAATGAAAGGGGTGCTTTGCTTCTGAATCCAAGCTTTCCTTACAGCTACATTTATAAGAACGTTTTCTTTACTTTACTTTTCTTTTCTTTTTTTTTTCTTTTTTTTTTTTTTTTTGCGGTACTGGAGATGGAACCAAGGGGAATTCTACCTCCAAGCGATACCCCCAGGCCTGTTTTTATTCTTTGTTGAAACAGGATCTCACTGAGTTTCAGAGGGCCTCACTAAGTAGCTGAGGCTGTGAGCAAACAGCAATCCTCCGGTCTCAGCCTCCAGCTAGAAAGTTTTCTGATAAAAGGCTCTGTAATTGAGTTGTACAGTTCTGTTTGTTTTGAGCTCCAAATGTAAAAAAAATGTTAAATGTTTACCAAAAAAAAAAAAAGAAAATCCTATGATTCAGACAAGTTTTGAATTTTTGCATTAAGCCCCTCTGGTCTCTTGCACATGCTTATATATCTCCAGGTCCTCTACAGAGGAACCAGGGTGGTGGCTTGTCCCTTTCTAAAGAAAATTTATTTGTACTGCAGATACCAGGCCTCCCTCTGGAGATGCTGCTAGCTGGGACACCTCTGTCCACCTGTGCCAGCCCCAGGGCCTGATTTGTGTTGGTTGAACTTTTCTGGCAGCATTGATATCATCTTCCCTAGTGCGCCTTCCCGCCCTGGCCTCTTGGTGCTGTTCTCGTGTGGCTGTCACACGGATGCTCCAGTGAACCCAGCTCCTACCCCTTATCACTCTGAGGCAGCATTCACATCCCACTGTGCATGTCTAACTTGTCTGGGAAAGGCAGCTAAGAGAGGCAGAGCTGGGCTGTAGAAGAGAGCAGAGAAATCACACGGCTTTGCAGGAGAAGCAGCTTGCCTAATGAGAATGCCTCTTTATGATTATGAAAGTCAGATGTGCTCATTGTCAAAATGGTAAGAAAGAAAGCTTAAAGGAGAAAGTTCTCACGACCTGCTTAACATTTTGATGTGTTTGTGGTAGGCAAATTTCTGGTTGTCAACAAGAAGGTAATTTTTCCTAATCACATAGGCTTTCAACCACTCCTAGGCCCTCAGTTCTAGCACTTACATGAGGGAGTCCTAAGGGCAGTGTTTCTGGAATGACACTTCCTCCCTTTTGTAGAAGACATGTTGAATTATTCAGGTTTCTTGACTGATAGGTGCTAAGGATAGAGCAATTCCCCTTCCATCATTCTCAAAAAAGGCAAGTCGTATTCATTTTGGGTTTTAAGAGATTTATTCAAGAAAGATATTTCATCAGACCCAACTCATCCATCATGCATTGCAAGGGTGCTGAACACAAAACACAAGATCTCTTGATAGAGGGTCAGAATAAATTACACTGACAACATCGGTGCAGCAGAAACCCTGCCCTGAACTCGGTATCAGAGCTTCTTGTCTGCATAAGGATGCCCACTTGTTCCCTGAAACACACAAAAAGGAAATGAACGTTTCTCCTAAGCAATCCGTCAATATGTTGGGTAAGCAACTGCTGCTATCACAGTTCATCTGCCAGAGAACCCACATTCTAGTAAATATTTCACAGTGAAACAGATATAAGAGAGGCAATGGGATTGTGTGTATTCACATAAAACTTGGAGATGTTAACATGTCTTCAAACTATATACACAAAGGATGCTTATGTTAAAATTGTACAGTTTAGCAACTAAATAGGTTTAGCAAGTCCAAGTAAGTAAGATCCAAAGGCCATCCATGCTGAATTAGAATGTAACCTTCCACTGGTTCCTCCCACTAATAACTTGCTGTAAAGCTGTTCCGTAAACATGCAATAGTTTTAGGATCTAACTAGTGACTAGAATCTGATGAGAATCTAAATGAGTTGAGATTCTAAAACCTTTGAGGCTCTACTCAGTTCTAAAAGCTTGCTGTTAAGACCTTCTCCTATAGAAGCTAATAAGCAGCATCTGCCTATGTTAGAGTGGTCAAAAAATGGGTAGTGGAGCTGGGTGGAATGGTGCACGTTTGTAATTCCAGTACTTGGGAGTCTGAGACCGAAAGATTGCAAGTTTGAGAATAGCTTCAGCAATGTGGCAAGACTCTCATCAACTTAGACACTGTTTCCAAATAAAAAAAATAAATAAAAATATGGCAGGGAGTGGAACTCAGAGTTAGAATGTCCCTGGGTTTAATCCCAAGCACCACAAAAAACAAATCGGTGGTGGTAAGAGTTCAGTGAATGACACAAAATGTAGTCCTTTTAACCCTCTTTCAGATATATTGATTTTTTTAAAAAATGTTGTTTCTGAATAGGTCAAAGAAAGCCTGGTCCAAAAAAAAGTTACTCATAATTCTAATGGCCAAAGCATTTTGGGGTTTGTTTTTATTAAAAGCAATTATAGGTACTTTTAATCTTCCTGTGCAAGATTTTATAGGACACAAAAGTTTCATGCTTCAGCTCAGTAGAAAGACAGAAAGGGAGAATTTAAAAACACACAAAGCCCACAAGCTCCCTCAGCCCATTCCAGGGGCACTAGCTTCTCCCTGGGAACTGTGTTTTTCATCATAATGGAGAAAATAACATGATTGGTACCTGCAATTTCTGACACCAATGTCACGTCTAATCTCTCTGGCTTTATGAATATCTACGAGGGACCCAAGTCCTAATTGAACCTGCTGCTGACTATTGATTTATTGAGTTGCTAGTACCAGGTAGTTTATGAGGCCTCTATAAATATGGGTTGATGATAGTAATGGTCAGTTCCTATAATTTCTTCATGTCAGTTTATTTATTTGAAATATTTATGTCCATAAGATAAAATCTAGTTATTATCTATGCTGAGGATAGAATATTCATTTCCAAAGGATAAAAGTAAATAGACGCATGGCATGGGTTGAACTTTCAAGGACATATTTCAAGAATCAAATACTGAGAGCTAAGGAAGAAAAGAAATAACCACACATTGAACCAGAATCAGAGGGAACAAAGAGAAAATGGAAGATGAGAAGAGAGAAAGAGTTGAGGAACTAATGCTGGAGCCATGTCGAACATCCAGGGGAGGTGGCAGAGGGAAACTGAGGCATCCTTTTACTCCGTAGAGAAGTAACCGAGGTTAGGGGCTACAGATCTCCAGGAGCATTCTGAGCACTGCTTTCCAGCCCGTGACTTTGTCACATAAACATGGGTTCCATATGTCCATTTTTGGCAGGAGGAGAGGATGATTCAAAGGACACCGTCACAGGCTGGGCTTCTGCATACCGGAGTGTGTTTAGCTCCTTTTTATTAAACCAAACACCGTTGAGGGGAAGTGGGCCATCGCTAACCTTTGCCCTATAAGCTGATCCCAAGCCTCCGAAACTCTGAAGATCGTTGCACTCAGGGCTCCTCCTCTTTCTCCTGTGGAATCGCTTGTTGACATTTCTATCACTCTGTTGGTGGCTCATGTGTCTGTTCCTTTCTTGGCTGTCCTCCTTTCCTTCCTCACACCCTCTTGCAGTCTACAACAGAGTGGCATTGACAATCTACTGCAATACTGATCTAATATCAATGCAAGTATTAGATTCCTTATCAGTGTGAAAATGATGTTATGAAGAATTCCCACCTCATTTTCTTAGCATTGCATTCACATTCCTCTGTGATGTGTGCCTGACGATCCCCCTGGTCGTCATCTCCTGGCTTCCTCCCAGTATACCTCTAGCATCACTTAAAATTCTCTTTGCCAAGTCCCAGGAGCTGGGTCACCCGGCCTCCTCCCAACAGGCAGAAGGCTTTTCTACTATAGACAGGGAGTGCCGTTTTCTCTTTTTGCCTACTGAATCTTTCTGATTCTTCAACATCTTCCCTCAATCTCCTTCAGTCAGAGTACTCTTGACTTCTCTAGAGACTAGAAACCAAAGGACATTGTGTTGACCACTACTCAGCTGAGATTATGTTATAATTAGCAGTATATCTACCGATTCCCCACACCGGACTATGTATCTTTGAATTCTTCTTTAAACATGTACTAATACCTAACTTACTAAAACAGTTTCTAATTCTACAATAAAAACACAGAAAAACAAGAGCAATTTGTCTTATTTTTATAGCTAGTCTCAGATTAACTACATTTCCAAGTTTGCTACATATCTGTGTAGCCTACGCTCCCATATTTTTCCCCTTCTATATAAAACAGCAAAACAGAAGAACAGGTTGCGATTTGTGGAAATAATTGATTGGACATTAGAACTTTTACTATCATTTTCTCACTCTACTGATAAATAGTCTTTGAGAATTCATATTAATTTGGGTAAAGAAATGTGCTAGTGAAAGCTATACGGTGAATATCCATTTATTGGTATTTTATGTATATTGGAAAGAATTAGGGACTAAAGAGTGAGTTACATGATTGTGTACCCCACAGTTCCAATGAAACGATATTTTTTTCTTTCAATATATTTATTCTTTGCCTTAAAACCACAGAATCTGGCTTAAAGCTAAAGCAACTATATTTTCTTTTATTACAATAAACACCTTTAATTACCTTCCTTCAGACTACTTTGTTGTAACACACAATGCATTTGTCTCCTGAGGTGAGTGTGAAAAAGAAACCCAGCATGACTGAATGCTACCATAATTAAAGGAAAACCGAAAGGTCAAATACTAGGATGGGGTAAACCTCAGGCAGTATCTGTGAACAGGTGCCGCCCGCCACTCTTCACTGAGACCGTCAGTCATTGACTTGGTTATTGAATCATTTCTTTCTTCTTGTCGACCCTGTGCCCACATTAAGCAAAAATGCATCACATTTCAATTAGCACTTGTTTTATTTCTCCGTCTTTTATGGAATATTGAGTGTATTTCTAACAATAAAACCAAACAGATAATGAATGGTAATATGGCTGGATGAGCAGTCTCAGAATTAGGGTTAGGTGACTTTTTAAAAAAATTTAGTCTCCCACATGTCTACTCCATGAAGTTTGTGAAGCACCTGTTGGCTCAGGTGAGTCTGCTGGGTATTAGAAACACCAAAAAACAATAAGACTTGCTCTCCATCCTAATGGGCATGTTGTTTAGAAGGAAGACACAGTCTTGTAAACAAGTGAAATGAAAGGTGAGCTGCTGTACTGTGCTGAAAGTGGGCCTGTGTGTGGTCAGTCTGTGTGAGCAGAGAGGCATCAGAGATGGTGTTCCAGACCCCCGATGCCCTGCAAAATGAGAGGTGCTTTAGTTAGCTTTGAATAGCCCGATGACCAAAATATCTGACGAGAACAACTTAGAGGAGGAAAGATGGTTTCAGAGGTTTAGTCTATAGTTGGACAGCTCCAGGACAGAAACATTATGGTGGCAGGGCATAGCAGGGGACAGATGCTCAAGGTATCTGGAAACAAGAGAGAGAGAGAAAGAGAGAAAGGGAGAAAGAAGAAATAAAAGGAGGAGGAAGAAGGAGAAGGGAAAGAAAGAAGAGGATGATAAGGAGGAGGAGGAGGAGGAGGAGAGAAGGGACGGGGAGGGGAAACATGAGGAAGAGACCAGGGCCAAATATACTCACCAAGCCCACATACCAGTGACCTGCTTCCTCCAGACATGCCCTACCTGCCTCCAGTTGCCACCAAGTCTATTCAAATTCTTAACCCATCAATTGATTTAACCCCTGATGAGGTCAGAGCCTCTGAACATTTCTGCATTGCCAACACATGAGTGCTTCTGGGGGGCACTTCAGATTCAACCCATAATGATTTTCCAGGGGACATTTCAGATTCATAACAATAGAGATTTCCAGAGTGCCAGTGGAAATCTGTGACCCATGAAGAACTGAGCACCTCATGCTCATGCCCCCTCCCAGTTCTAGAGCATTTCTGCACAAATGCAAGTGAGTTGTGGGGTGCAGTGGGGATTCGGAGGATCACCAGTGCTCTCCGGGGACTTAGAGTAACACCGTGCAAAGAAGAGTACCGCCTGGGACCTGGGAATGTTCCTAAAAACCCAGGTGGCTGTTCCAAAGCCGTACAGATTCAGGGGTGGAGGACGAGGTGGGGGTGGCAGGCGCCCTGCTCTAGCTTTTCTCTCACCGCTTCATCACCAGCAGCACTCCTTCACTGCCCCCATCTCCCTCTGGGTACTAAGGAATAGCTTGCTAGGCACTTTCTCCAACTCTGATGGTGACTTCCCTGCTCTTCTTCCCGCACTCCACTTCTCATCCTCCAGTCTCTCCACTCGCTCTTCAGATGCTTCTGCCTCACTCTGATCCAAGTAGTATATGAAAACTTGTACCAGGTGTGATAGTGCTCACCTGTAATGCCAGTACTCGGGAGGCTGAGACAGGAGGATATCAAATCGGTGGCGAGCTTCAGCATCTTAGCAAGATCCTCAGGAATTGAGCAAGACTAAGTTTCAAAATAAGAAAAAATGCAGAGGGTTAGGGGTACAGCTGAGAGGTAGAATGCCCCTAGATTCAATTTCCCGGCCCCACAAAAATAAATAACTTGTTACTAGAGTTCTTTATACTGGAGCTTTATAATGGCAACAGAAGAAAGCTTAGTTTTGTTTTTATTTTAAATGTGGATCATTCGCCCTGAAATAAGAACCACACATCACTACCAGTAGACACCCAGATACAAGAACCTATAAATGATAGCTAGTGTTACGTCTCCTTAGTGAACAGGTAGTGATCTTATGACTGTGGCCATGGGAATCCTCGGCTCCTGTCAGGTGCTTCACGTCCTTTCCACCTGCACTGTCGTACAATGTCCTTTTTGTATTTTTCTGCACTTATTACTGCTCATGGAGCATCTTGGTCTTTTTTATGAACTCTGCTAATGGCTGTCTGATGCTCTTCTCTCCCCCACCTTGAGCCCCTGGGTCCACAGTCCCTCTAGTAGCTACACTGTCTGCCAGGTCATGGTATTAAGGAAATGATACTGGATAAAGACCTTTTAAAGTCTGGTTGCTAGGAATAGCTTCTTCATGCTTTAAATCTGAATATAAAACAGACTTCCCCGAGATGTGGCACCATGGCCCTGCCCAGGCAGCACGACTAATATCCTGTAGGTGCAATAGCTCGACACTATTGTGTCCACCACCTGCTTGGGTTTCCTTTACAGACATCCCATCCCTCACACCAGCATTGCCACACAGCACTGCCATTGTGATTTTACAACGCTAGAAATCTGAGACAAGTCCTAAACTAAGTCTCAGCTCCATAGTTCTTTGAAATTACTGATTCTCAATATTCTGATCTTTTCCTTACCTAAAAGCGAAGAGAAGAGGCAAACATCTGTTGAGTAATGCACAAAATACATCATAAACTTGGGAACAATCAGCATTAACCATGTTCAGTAGAGAGGGAGGCACAGTGACTAACTCTTACTGAATTTTAATGGCATCATTTTTAGCCTAGAAAGAATACTCATGTGTGCCAGAGTGATTAATGATAGAGTTTATGCAGCTCATTGGTCATACTTAAATTAGTTTAAATATTCATATGTTGTTTTGTTATGATGAATCTCTGCACTTCTTCTTATTTCTATTTCCCCTGAGTGCTTCCTCTTGTCTGGTTGGAAGATGTTTGCCTGAATTTGGAACAAAATGCCAATGATGTGCTAGGTAACATTAGATCCAGGCTGCCCAAGATTAGGGAAGACAACAGCAGACTTCATGTCACACTATGAAATACACATACAAGTGTCCCATTTGTGGGGGGGGGGGGTGGAGGCAGTAAGTGCCAGATCAGGGTCTAGATTTCTGATTGGATGAAGTCAGAAGTGCTTTGTTGTCTAGAGGATAGGAGCAATGTAGAGGAAGATTTGTTTTGGCTCATGGTTTTAGAAATTTAGTCAATGGATGGCTAGCTCCAAGGCAGAAATAAAAGGGTTGCATGGTATAGTGAAGAAAGTTACTCCACTCATGACAACCAGGACGGAGATACAAGAAGAGGGCAGAAAGAAGATAAATCTTTTTTGCATCAGTTTTCTAATACCACCCGTATAAGTAGTCTCTCTTCTGTGTACACTGTAATTTAAAATTTTAGTTGGAAATTCCAGGAATTCTGCCTTCTGAAATTTTACAAATTTTCATCCCTCACAACAGATACTTGAGACCTTGAAATTGCATTTACGGTGAAGAAAAGAAAGGCCATAAGAGTAACTTAATGAGAACTTTTATAACAAATTTCTGATATCTTAAAAATTAAAATAAAGGGGTGTGTGCCTTGGGCATTAGCCTGACTATACAATATCTAGATGAGGAGACTGCTCCTTTTTAAGCTGAAGTTCTGGGAGTCCAACTTCCAAATAGCGCACTGCATACTTACATGACACTGGAACCATAATGTCTCCAAATTTTCCAGCTGTAAGTGCTGCCCTCTCCATTGATATCTGGATGGAGAACATCGGCTCTCCATAACGCCTTACTATATGTACTCCAACTTGATTCCCAGCATTACCTGTGACCTTACAGAGTGCTGGGGAAGGACACCCATTGTCTTAGAGGTCAACTATTTTCCCACCGCCAACATTTTAATAGTTACTGTTTTGGTTTGTCAGTTTTTCATCTCTATGACCAAAATCCCAGACAGGAACAATGTAGAGGAAAAAACATTTATTTTGGCTCAGGGTTTTAGAAGTTTACTCAATGGATGACTGCCTCCAAGGCAAAAATATCATGGTTGCAGGGTACAGTGGCCAAAGGTCACTCAACTCATGGCAGCCAGAAAACAGATAGAGGAAAGGGACAGAGAGATGATAAATCCTTCTATGGGATGCCCAGTGATCTACTTCCCCCATCATGCCTCATTGGCCAACAGTTCCCATCTAGCATTGCATTCAAATTATTAATCCAATGATGGATTAACCCACTGGTGAGGTCAGACCCTCATGATGCAATCTGAACCTTGCTGCATTGGGAACCAAGCCTTCAACACATGGGCTTTTGGAGAACATGCCAGATTCAAACCATAACACTGATGAATGATCTATTTCTATTCCTCTCATGGTTTGTTATTCTTTATATTATTTGGCCCCAAACAGTCACTATAACCCAATTAATATAATCAGATAATAACATATATATTTTTACTGAAGTTGAGAGTCAATAACATATAGGGTGTTAGTGATTTTACCATCCACCAAGACACAGGAAGTCCTTCATAAGCGCCCATCTCTTTCCTTGGGCCACACAACTAGCCCTCCTCTGGGCTCTTCCTCCTGCCTTCTCTTTTCCTGACTTCTGAGGGCTCAATTTTGTACCTTGAAGCAGCCAGAAGGGAAAGCAAATAGTTCTTGTTCCTGTACTATTCAAAACAATCCTTGCAACCTGTCCTCTTTCTGGACAATTTAATCTCTGTTACCTGTTTTTCCCTTACTTGCTGTTCTCTGCAGTAACCTGCAGGTTATAATTGAATTGAACCTCGCCCCCAAATCCATTCTATCTCATTTCAATGCTAATGAATGAGGGTATGTAATTAGCCATAATGAGAAATAACAGCAGCATCCTTTCGATAAAGGAATGTCTGAAAGCAAATATTTGGAGAGATTATATTCAAATGCCAAGGTGGATAGATGACAGATTGTCATGTGTTCTGAGCCTTGTTGGCATGTTGTTATGTGACAGTCTCCTGAGAGTTACCACACTGAGTCATTTGCTCCAATGAAGGATGCACAGGACTTTCTGACCTGGAAAAAAAGAAGGTAGCCGGGTGTGATGGTGTACACCTTTAATTTCATTACATGAGAGACTGAGACAAGAAAATCACAGGCAACCTCAGCAACTTAGACCCTTAGCTACTTAGCAAGATTATAGTTCAAAATAAAAAATAAGAGTTGGTGATGGAGCTTGGAGGTAAAATACCTGTGGATTCAATCCCTACTACTGCAAAAAGAAGAAGAAGAGATGGAGGAGGGGGCAGGAGCAGGAGGAGAGAGTAAGAACAAGGTTATGAGCCCATAATTCTTATAACAGAGCAGGCACATGTCTACCGCTGCCCTCAGGAAATGGTAGCTTACCTCAAAAAGTAGAGGAAATGTATGGGTTTTTTAATATGATTTATCTGTGTAGAAAAGCCACTGAATGTGTTCTGCATGCAGAGAATAAAGCACGGCACAGCTTGAGTCTCGTAATGAGCCCTGGATTTGAAGGGAGGAGTAAATGGGGTTCTCATCTGGTTCTGACAGTCTTCACACCTTGGGACAGTTATTAACATTCTCAAGGCTTTCAATTCCTCATGCATTAAATTTGGAGTTCAAACCAGAAACCCTGCTACCTTTTAAACAGCTCAAAAACTCTTTGAGACTCATATTTACTACCACTATATTCTGAAAGAAGTTAGGGCTACAGGCTAGCAGGCTTTCATGAAACCTCCTGTTGTCAAAACTGGGTCATCATTGGTTAACCATTGGAAGCCCATCCTTTCCCACGGCTTCAATATCAGAGCACTTTCTTCAGGAGCAGGCAATACCACAGCTTGTAGAACTTTCTCACATTCCAGTAGAGGCCTTGATGCAAGAAAAGACCTGACTCTAGTGCTAACCCTCTCCCACCCCAGGTTTTCACATGACTATGTGAAAAGCAAGAGAGTTTGGATTTTATCAAGCCCTATGAACTCCTTAAAGCATGAGGTGTATGGTCCATGAAACAGCCCAAGTCAGCCTTTTTCTCTGAAGATCTCTTTCTCCAAAATCCTATCCAGCCCAATATTTAATTTGTTCCACACTATAAGGAGTATGTATGAAGATTGCCATGGTAACTAGGTGAAAAGATTAGATAATAGAACCTGTGTAGCACTTTTAGGCTTTTCTTATTATCTGTAATGTTTTCATCTTTCTCTCAAATCTGTTCGACAAAAGTATTTTGCTACTCTGCCAATCAAGAAGAGTTTTTGTTCTTATTTTTAATAAGTAGGTATCCAGTTTGAACATTGCTTCTCGACTTATGGAATGTTACAACTGGAAGTGTTTATAGGAGTTATTAGTCCTTATTTTTCTACTTGTCAAATAAAAATATTGCCAGGGAACTTCTTAAAAATATAGATTTTTTTTTAATCTGGGCATGCTGTCATATGCTTGTAATCCCAACATTTGGGAGATTGCGACAGGAGGATCATGGTTTGCGAACAGCCTCAGCTACTTGCTGAGACCCTTTGCAACTCAGTGAGACCCTGTTGTAAAATAAATAATAAAAAGTTAGTCTTCAACTATTGAATCACAATCTCTTCAGAGATAAGAGAATCTGTACTTTAACAAGCATCCCCATCGAATCACGTCATCAAGGAAGTTGGAGAAAGACTAATCTAATTTTACAATTTCCTTTTGTGGATAAAAATGTTCATTTCAGTTAGACATGCCAAAGATGGAAAAAAAGAAGAAAAAGGAATTTCATAGCCATGTTGGGATTAATGCCTAACAAAATTTTCTGATACACACCTATTATAAAACAGAAATTGAGAGATGGCGACCGAGAAAAGCGGGGCTTAAGAGCCCCGCTAACAACCAATCTCCATTACCACAAAATCAGCGCCTTTCATAGCCAGAAAACACCATCACCAGAGAAACAAAAAAATCACCAGGCTCCAGAGAGAAAGCGGACTGAGAACAGAGCTCAGAGCCACAGAGGAGATACACCGGCCTCACACCCGAGGACGCGGCAGCAACGCTATACTGCCGGCGGCAGCGGCGAATTCAACGGACGGCTACAGCAAGCCAAGGTGAGCCGCTGTGGAACAGCCAGGCGGGATTTCTCGCCGCAGGTAAAATCTAAAGCTCCCAGTGGCTGAGCTCAGCACACGCTGCAGGGATTCAGAGTGGAAATCAAAACCAAGAAGAAATAACGCCAGCCTCACGGCCGAGGGCGTAGCAGCAGTGCCATATTGCCACCGGCGGCAGCAGCAGAGAATTCACCGAATCCAGTACAGCTACATCTGCGTACTCAAGAACAATGAGTCAAATTGCGGGCCACAGAGGAGAAATCCCAGTACTGTACTCCCTGGGACTTGACCCACTGGGGGAGGGGAGGTGGCAGAGATATCACACCATAGGAGAATGTGCAAGCTGGCACCCCCCCACAGTCTAAAGCAGCCTCTATTGACTCTCTGGGTCGGAGACTCTGTGATACAACCCAGTAAAGGAGTAGTGGGGTCTGAGATACTACTGACTCGAGATCCAGAACACCTTAAGTGAAGCCGTAGTGACCCAGGGAAGAACCCAGAGAAGGCACAAACTTCCTAAAACATGGGAAAGAGGAATAACACTGGAGCAATGAATGCCCACAACCCCACAACATCAGAACCCGATAAAACAATATCAGAGATTTCTAGAAGATCAAATCAGGAAAATAACTGTAGAAATAATAGAGGTGCTTCGAAAAGAACTCAGAGAGCCAAAAAGAGATAAAGGATGCAATTAATGAAGTAAAGGCCTCAATTCAAAGCACAAACAACCGATTAGACCACATGGAGAACAGAATCTCACTCTTAGAAGATGATCATTCCAAAAATGAACGCATAGTTTCTAATCTAGAAAAAAATATCCAACAGCAGGAATCTGATATTGAAGAAATATGGGCCCATTTTAAGAGAGCTAACCTAAGAATAATTGGAATAGAGGAGGGAAAAGAAGGTGAAACCAAAGGGATCAACAATCTCTTCAAGGAAGTAATAGCAGAAAATTTTCCAAACATAGAGCAAGAGGTTGATACACAGGTCCAGGAAACTTATAGAACTCCCTTTAGACAGGATCGGAGAAGAGGATCCCCACGCCACATAATTGTCAAAATGACCAATGTGGAAGCCAAGCAGAGAATCTTAAAGGCAACAAAAACAAAGGGCCAAGTGACATTCAGAGGCAAACCAATTAGAATCACTCCAGACTTCCCAAACCAAGTCATGAGAGCCAGAAGGGCTTGGAGTAACATATTCCAAACTCTGAAAGAAAACAACTTCCAGCCAAAAATTTCCTACCCAGCAAAACTTTCTATCAAATTAGATGGAGAAATAAGAAGCTTCCATGACAAACAGAAACTGAAGGAATTTATGTCTTCAAAACCAGCACTAGAGAAAATACTCAAAGAGATTAACTACAAAGAAGAAATAGGTAACACACTCCAGAACTAGAGAAACAAGATTTTCCATCCAACAGACAACTAAGATTGGTTATCTGTGGAGATTCATTATTTATGTTAGTCTTTTACCTATCTCTAAATTGTATTGTTTGCCTTTATTGTTGTTAATTTTTAGGATTTCTAGTTGGAATATTAATATACCTTCAGATATAGCAATTGGAAATATTTTATCCCATTCTATTAGTAACTGTTAACTCTGTTTACATTGTCTTTGGATATACGATTTTTTTTTATTTTTTAGGGAGTTTGTATACTCCTCTGTTGCCTGTGCCATTGAAATCATAACCAAGAAATCACTGCCAATTTCAATGTTGTGAGGTTTAATGACCCAGATTTTCTCCTAAAAGTTTATAGTCTTAAGATTTATATTTAGGTCTATTATCTATTTTGAGTTAATATTTGTATATGGGATTAGGTAAGGGTCCAATTTTATTCTTTTCCATGTAATTATTATGTTTCAACAATATTTAGTTAAAAGATTATTATTTCTACCACCAAATGTTCGTGGAAACCTTGTCAAAAATAACTTGACAATATAGGGAAGAATTTAGCTCTAGGCTTTTATTTAACTCCAATGGTTTATATATCTGCCTTTAGAATAGTACTATACTGTTTCAATTATTGTAGCTTTATATGGTTTGAAATCAGAAAATATATATCTTCTAGCTTTGTTCTTTTTCAAGATCGTTTTGGGTATCTAGAGTCCATTTTCCATATTAGAATAGATTTTTTTTCTGAAAAATAAATATATAAATATATGATAGTTTCACCTAAAAAAATAGAAAAAAATATTCTCTGGTAAGAAAGAAAGTAAAAAGAAATATTGAAATGTTATCTTTAAGTCATCAAAAGCTTGGTATCAGACAAATGAAACTGTTATGTGAGATTATCATTTTTAATTTTGGATAAATTGCTATAATACTAGATGTCAACCACTAAGCCAAGCATGGGAGGGAGAGATGGGGAGAGAATGGGGTGGGGATCGGTTGGGGGCTAACTGGGCGATGTGTGCATGTATGTCTACAAAAGTTTGTATCCCACTATGATGAATGAATACAGTGCACCAATTAAAAAAAATAAAAAATAAAAAAAAATAAAACAGAAATTGAAAGCTATTCCTGAGGCTGAAACATTGCACTTGGGCATCTCATCGTACAAAGTGTGTGTGTGTGTGTGTGTGTGTGTGTGTGTGTGTGTGTGTGTGTGTTTTACTGATGATTGAATCCAGGGGCATTCTACCTCCAAGCAGCACCCTAAATTGCTAAGACTGTATCAAACCTAAGATCCTGTCTCAGCTTCCCAAATACTGTGATTACAGGGATAGCCCCAGTGCCCAGCTTCCAAAACTCTTGATTTTGCTAACCCTAAAATGTCACTTTCCACACCTCTACAACCTCAGTAATACTCTACAATGTCCAAAGGTCACAAACTATTTTTAAAATGTATGGCATTGCTTCATATTTATGAACATTCTCCCAACCTCAAAATATGAAATCGTCTACACATCTTCACCTAAACGAATACCTACCTCAACTAAACCTTTCACATCTTCAAAAATGCAATTTAATTGTACTTTGTTCTTCTTACACAGTCAAGACCAGAGTTATAAAACTATGTTGACTAAGGCAGTGTGTTCCTTAAAAACAACTTTTATCAATTTTTTTTTTTTTTTTTTGCGGGTCTGCTGATGTAACCCAGTGGCATTCGACCTCTGAGCTATACCCCCTGCCCTATTTTTTATTCTTTATTTTGAAACATGGTCTCATTAAGTTGCAGAGGGCCTCATTAAGTAGTAGCTGAGGCTGTCCGCGAACTGCAGTCCTCCGGTCATGGCCTCCCAAATTCTAGGATTACAAGCGTGAGCCACCACGCCCGGCAACTTTAAATTTATAATTATTAAAAAGTCACAGAAAGTGGAATACAGGGACTGATTCATACTGTCCCAGGGAGGACAAGGTCTAATCCCAACAAAGTGCTGTCTAGAGGAGAGAGTTCACACCACCAAGGTCACCACGGATATGTCTAATTTTTCCTATCCTTTGGTAGCTTGATGATTTTAGGACTATGGAGCGAGTTTATTTCATCCAGACTATCTGAACTAATACCTCATTATAGGGTGGATATGAAATGTCCCCCTGAACTTCATGCATTGATGTTCAGAGGTGATGTAATTGGAACGTGAAGGTCCTAATATCGTCAATGGATGGGTCCCTTGTAGTGGATTTACTGGGTGGTAACCTAGGCAGGGAGAGTGTGACTGGAGAGGTGTTTCACTGGGGGTGTGGCTCTGATGACTACACATATGTCCATGTCTCCTCCTTTCCAGATCTCTCTGCTTCTTTGTGGTTTGAGAGCTGAGCCTCTTTTCTTTCTCTGCTTCTGTCCACTCCACCATGCCCTGAGCAAATAAATTTTTCTTCCTCTACGTTGTAGTCATAAGGTTCTCTGGGTCACAGCAAAGAGAACGCTGACTGAAATATGCCTCATACCCACCTAATTGTCCCTTGTATAGGGCAGTAGTGATCCAGAATCAGGCACAACTCTCTTTTTCTATCTGAAGATAAAGGGGATCAATCCTGTGTACCCCTTGGTCAGGTTTAACCTTGTAGACATGTGAGGCTTCAGGAAAAGAAGTACCTAGAAAAAAAAAAAACCATCTCTCCAGATTATTCCCCAGTCAGAAGCTGTGAAGCTCTTGACAATTTCCTAGTCTTGAATTTTTAAAAAAATTTCATTTGGCTTTAAGTGCTAGAGAAGAGGAATCACCCTAGTATGACCATTGAGAAAAACTGACATGTTTGCATTTGTATCTCCCCAAATAAAATCTGTCATATTTTTCACATGTTTTTCAGTTTCTATTATTAAAATTTCATTATTTTCAGGCAGCCACTGAGAAAAATTGTGCTCCTCCAGGAAGCTTTGGGTCTCCTTTTGGGCCACACATGTAAGCCTTTTATGAGATGCTGATTCTAGTGGGGTTTCGTCATTCCATCTCTTTGTAAACCCTCCCTCCTGATTATTCTAGTCAGGTAATGGCGAGCTCAGCATACACCTGTGCCGCTCCAAAGTTCTATGCTTAATGTCAGTCATAAATTTCACCAAGTAGCTAGAGAAGCAACTATAATAAAAAATATTCTAATTAATCATGGAGGCATTATGCTATGGAAAATGTGGGAATTTTTTTTCTTTTTTTTTTTTTTGGTGGTACTGGGGTTCCTGGAAGCCCTTCTAACTCCGGTATACACTCCCATGGGCTACACTCCCAGACCTATTTTAACATTTTTATGTGGAAACAGAGTCTCTTAAACCAGCGAGGCTGGCTCCGAACCAGCGCGATCCTCCTGTCTCCGCCTCCCAAGCGCGGGGATTACAAGCGTGCGCCACCACGCCCGGCTTTTGCAGGGTTTTTTAATTGCCCCCAACAATAGATATGGATCTTTCTTATTAAAGTTGCAGAAAATATATGAGTTTGACTTCCAGCTGGAGCTTTCTAGAGAAATGAAGACAGTTGCATAACATTTTTAGTGTTGTGAACAGCTAAAAGGAAATAGTTATGGGTATGCTGAAATGAAAATAAATAATGATATTCTCTCTACAGACACAGCTGACTCCAGTTTCAGGGTCTATATGGCCATGATTTATTTTACCAAGTATATATTTACAGAGAAAAATTTTGCATGGCTAATGGTATGAAGACTATCCAATAGTTTGATGGTAAAATTTGAGTTGTTCCCTTAACCAAAAACCAAAATAAGACTGATTACCTGTAAGTAATCACCAAAAAATGCTGTTTACATTTGTCACAATTATGGTAGAAAGGAAGAGGATGAAATCCTAAGGGTTTGGATTTATTTTTATATCGTAGAAAAGATGTCTTGTCGAGAGCATGATAACTTTAGACTGAAGATGCTCAGAAGACAGACACCCCACTGAATGGCCTGTATCTAACTCCTAGCCACTCCTATGCCAAGAAACTGCGCCTTCCATGTTCTAGTCCAGGGCTTTGTACGTGTGTGCTGTTTTTTATCTGCAGGAGCCCAATTAGCAAGTTCTGCTGGCCTTCTGGAGTTTTTCTTAATCCTCTTTCCACCTCTCTAATTTGAATTATTCTGTGTCATCAACAAAGATTTGACAGTTGGGCCTCAGTGAAATCAGAAACTGGAGTTGTAATTAGGGTTTCTTAATCATTGTGCACTCTGTATTGTTTCACAGGGAAAATATTAGAATCTAATTAAAAGAAAAGGGAATTGCTAATGTGCGTAATATGTCATTCTTTTTTCTTTGAAAATACAGAGTTAGAGAAAAGCTTGATTATCTTTAATAGTTACAATTGTCTGCCAGTGGGGACCACTGAATATAAATGATGCAGAAATTGGATGTCACAGAATACTATGATTGAAGAAAGTCTTGTTACAGTGAGAATTAGATTAGGAACCCCCCAATATTTTTTAATATCTTTACTTTCTTTTTCTGGCTGTTATTTATTTATTTATTTATTTATTTATTTATTTATTTATTTTGGGTGGTACTGGGGTTCCTGGAAACCCTTCTACCTCTGGGCTACACTCCCAGACACCTATTTTTATATTTTTATTTAGAAACAGGTCTCTTAAGCTAGCAAGGCTGGCTTTGAACCTGCGCGATCCTCCTGTCTCTGCCTCCCAAAAGTGGGGATTACAAGTGTGTGCCACCACACCCAGCATGTTTGTCCTTTGTTTTGTAGTAGAGTTATAAAAACTATGGTTACTTTGGTAATAATTTTCCTTATCCAACTCTTCTTTCCACAGTAAAACTTACTCTTCTAGTTTAATGTGAAATATGCAGTGTATTTTCACTCATAGGAAGCTTCAAAACAAAATAAATAAATATTCAGGACTATATAACATGCAGTCAAATATAAAAAAAATCAAAATAATCATAAACCCCAAATCCACTCAGAGTAGACAGTATAAAAGAAAAAGTGTGCCAGGCACTTGTGAAAAATGAAGATGAAATCTTTTTAAGACCACTTCAATATGGTGGAGATGGTTGCAATAGGGAAGAATGTGAACTTTACCCATTAATGTAAAGTGTTGGAGAGTTTATAAAGCTCTGGGATGAGCTAGTGAACCTCCCTAGAGGATGTGAGGTCAGCGTGATTAAGCCATCTGTATTTGCTAATTGACACGTATAAATGTTAGGCTCCTGCCCTTAGAAAAAGAGGGGCCCTATCTTTCCTGGTGATTGCATTTCCAATGGATGGCTCCAGGGACTCAAATAAGACAACCCTGAGTCATAGAAGACTTCTGTCTCAAAGGTCAGAATAAGACTTTGTAACTCAGAGTTTTTGAAACTAAGTGCTCTGAGATAAAGGAGAACAGAAACCCAGAATCAAGAAGAAAACTGTCTAAAGTTTAGTCATGCAGAAGAGAACATTGAGTCCTCCTTGGTGAACAGAAGGTTTCAGAGGTAACACTGAAGTCCCGCATAACTAGGTGGGTAGGTAACCAGTCATTGGAACACTATATCATGACACCTTATGTATATTTTGTGAATTGTCATTAGCATTTAATAGAAGCAGAATGCTAATTTATAGAAAGTAATTAATGACACGCAACAGAAGCAGAAATGGTCTTTAACAGTACATA